>NW_017728886.1:145578541-145583831 GCF_001723895.1 Crocodylus porosus
GAGCTTCAGATAGAGCTCCCTGGCATTGGGGCAGGAAATAGGTGGCCTCCTGCTTAACTTGTATCAATTAATTAATTACCAACAAGGCGTGGTGGAAACAGGGGCCCATTGCAGGGTCTCAGGAACTGGGAGCAGTTTGCTGCCATTAGCAGTCAATTTTCTCCCACTTACCTGCATGTGTAGACACCTGCCTGGGAGCATTTACTCATAAGTAGTTTACTCACAAGTAAACTGACCCTGGATCAAGTTCATGTATAGATGCACCCACTACGAACAAGAAGGAATACTGAAGTATTCTAATAGTCAGAATCCTTCAACAGAGAAGTGTAGGAAACTGGGTTATACATATTAGACTATCAGTGGTCAGGAGATATGCTACTATGCACTGTTCTGAAATTCTTTGGGAATTGCTATGAGGTTCAGGCTGGTGGCAGAGCATGTTGGGAACTGGTATCCTGCAGAGCTATTTAGATTACCATTTCTTCACAGCTGATAGATTCTGCTCTTCCTAGTAGGGTCCATCTGTTAGGCTATTAGCCTTGGATTCAGGACACCCAAGTTCAGTTCATTGGCTTCATTGTTCTCCCTTGGATGTGGATGAGCCACTGAAGCACTTTATACACATATTTCTAGCAAGGTTTTAAAGTAAACACCGTGTCACGTCTCTCGTGACATCTTGTGACACCTCTCTACTTTTTTACTCTAGTTTTATCAGAGAAACTTACTTTTGTTTGTTTTTTTGTTTGCTGCACACTACACTATCCCTCTATAACAAGGGTGGGCAAAATACAGCCTGTGGGCCAAATCTGGCCCACCAAGGGATTCATCCAGCCCACAGTAGGTTCCTTGGCCCCACCCAGCTCAGGCATAGGAGGCAGCCTGGGCTGGCACATGTGGCTGGTCCTGCTGCCCCCAGGCACATGGTGGGGCAGGGGCAGGAGGGCAGCCAGACTCCACTTCCTAGAAGCCCTTGCAGCAGTGGCTTCTTCTGGTTGCTGCCACTAGTGTCTCCACCACCACCAGACCCAGTCCTGCTGCCTGGGCACCCTGGCTCATCCACCACCAGGGGCACCAGATGGAGCAGGTAGTTGGCGGATTCTCCATGGAGACCAGCCTGGGACATCCACAAGCAAGGCACACTTGGCCAGGCGGATGGGATGGGGCTGCAGACAGGTGGGGAGAAGCAGCTAGAAGTGGGACAGGCAGATGGGGCCTAGAGTCATGGGGTGGTGACAGAGTTGTGATTATGCAGGGAGCAGATTGCGGCTCTGCACCAGACCCTGCCCCCATGCTGTCCCCACCCCATGATCGTGGCCTCGGCCTTGGTCTCTGGCCCTTCCCACCCATCTGCTTGCCCCCAGACATTGCTCCCTACCCACCCATGCCTCCATCCCATCTGCCTGGCAGAGCATGCCCTGGCCACAGAGATTTCCATGGAGAGCCTGCCTACCCACTCTGTCTTGTGCCCCAGTGGTGGGTGTGGAGCAGATGGGCTGGGGCTGGATAAGATCAATTGCCCCTCTCCCCTTTCTACCACACCAGGCTGTGTCAGCACTCCCCGCCCACACCCTGCAAGGTCAGCAGCAGCTCACCAAAATTCCTAAAGTGGCCCTCCAGTCAAAATAATTGCCACCTCCAGATCCATGAGGACTGTGCTGCCACAGGGAAGCTTGCCATCATATTACCACATGCTAGACTCTCTCAGGGAAACTTCCCTGTGGTCCTATCCTGTTTTGGTACAATTTCATATCCTACAGCAGGAAGTGTTTGGTTTGACTAGACCTACAAAAAACACCTAACATTCTCTGCTGTAAAACAATACCATTCACTCCTACTTCTGTGCCTGAAATTTCCATCAAAACCATTTTTTCCTTCTATAATTTGTTCTTACACAACATCCCTGCCTGTAATAAGAGCCAGGCAAAATATCTTTTTTCAAATCTTCTCTTTTTCTCTTATAAATAAGATAAAATCCATACAAAACAATTAACGGCAGAAGCAGAGAAGGAGAAAGGAAAAAAAAAGGAAAGCATTCACCCCACCCTTGTAAACAAATAGAAATCTAGCTGGAGTGATCAATCAGATGAAAGATCACAATAAGGAGAAGGCAAAAAAATGTTCCCTCCTGCCCCAAACAAAATCAGAGAGAAATCATGGGTGTAACCACATATACAGAGACATGACTTGCCAGTAGAAAATAAGACACATGGTAACATGAGAGGAATTCAGCTCCCTTATGGGTTTGTTGTTTTGCTATTGAAGGTGCCATGAAATCTTCATCCTCAAGTTCAATTTTTTGTTCTGTTCTACAGTTGTCACAATTCATCTCAATGAAAAGAAAACTTGAACATAACACATAATCTAGTTAGGAGACACTGTACCATCTCCAAATAATTTTTTGGAAGGTTGATGTGAAGGAGCAAGCAATGGAGCATGTGTGTGTGTGTATCCACTCCATGAGAGAGAAAGGGTCATTAAAGTGAAACATCTAGTATGCTTTTATAAGTATTGCATTACACCAGAAGGAGCAAGGAATAAGATATCATTTGTTAACTTTGTTAATATATTAAATCTACACTGGGCAAATGGACTGTTATTTGGAACTTGCTGCTATATGTCATAACAAGGAAGCTATGTCCTACTGAGCTTAAGTGCGGTATGTTCTAAGAGCACATAAAGCTTTGTATGAAGCTGATTTGGATGTTAGGTAACAGCACATATTGAATCACTTCATGGAAAAAGTCCCTAAAATCTCCTAGTAGTAAATTATCTGGAATTCCAAATAATACCTGGGTATTTTTATCCTATTATCCCAGTACTTATGGGTTTTCATGAGTGAGTGTGTAAGGGGGGTCTGGGAGGCTAAATACATACAGTTAATCTATATTTGTGATTGCAAACCAAAATGAGCCATTCTTGCATTTTTTATGAGTGGGACATCATTAGAAAAGACTTCTGGCTGAAGTCAAAGATGGGTATACTTTACAGAAACCACCAGCACAGAGATTTGAGCAAGATGCCTTACTCTTTAGCATTTTAGTAAATTGAAAAGAAGATATAACAGTTAATGTGAAAAAGTATTTCTCATGGTTTAATGTCATTAGTCTTTTTTATTTCAATTGAAATGAAGGAAGACAAAAGCTCTATGACTATATGGTTCATGTAGGATCATAATAGCAAAAGCATGATGTAGTGAGTCTGTAAAGATTTCATTGGTTCCTTACTATGGCTCTGAAATGATCAAGGTCTTAACAATGATATTGATCACCAAAGTGGCACTTTAAATGACACTAGCTTTTTTATGTCTTTTAGAAACCTCATTACTACCACATATTGGCTTCCTTTTCCCCCTGCATTAGTATAGCAAAGTGACATTGACTGTTAGGAACTTCTTATAGAATAGGTGCCAACACATGCCTCATTAATGACTATACACAAAATATATCCTAAACAGATAAAAAATAAGTATAATCACATTAGAGCTAGAATCATTGCCCATCTTGCCTAAAACTAGGTTTCTAAGCCCATATTTAAAGATTAGGCACCTACATAAGTGACCTTATGACCAAAGAACCTATGACTTCCACTTACATTAATATGAGCTCTTGGTACTGATCCCTTTGTGAAATCAGGCTTCTCATGTGTAGGGGCTTAATATTAGATAGCCACTGTGCCACAGCAAGGGGAGCACAAGTGAGGGGACTGCCCCAGGTGCCAAAGCGAAGGGGTACCAAACGGCACTGCCCAGCTGAGACAGGGCGCAGGACAGAGCTGCAAGTGTCTCATTTTGGGGAGTGGGGAGCAGGGATGGGGGGAGGGCAGCTCCCACTGCTGCATACACTCCTGGGCAAGGATAGGGGTGTGTGTGTGCCCCCTGAATCTGTGGACAGGGCAAGGGCGAGGGTGAGCTGCCGCTGCAGGCTTTGCCCTGGGTGCCAAACTTCGTTGCCATGGTTCTGAATAGCCAAGTCCAAATTTTCAAACTTAGTCATTCTGCCTCAGAAGTGAAGATAGGTGTTAATCCCCTCCCTTCCAACTGAGGACATCAAAGTGCACCCTGGTGCCGCAGTGGAGATCACCCTTGGGGATGGTGGACTTCATCTGTGTCACCGAGCCACCCTGAAGTTTCCACAGGGGGATGGTGTCTTTATTTAGGGTAGCAACGGCTAGTCAAGGGATGTATTGTGTGTCCTAGCCTCATTCCTATATCTGCTCTGCGCACTTCACGCTTGTGATACCATGGCTGGTTACAGTTGTCATTCTGAGTATCTTGTGGCACTACAAATTCCACCAGCCCCAGGACACATGCATTGTTTTGACTGTGAAAGGTACAAAGTATTATGTGCTTTTTTAAATCTCATATTTATTACTCCTGAGCCTCCCATCTGCTGACCTTTGGCCCCAATCCTGCTTCAGAATCTGCTGCAAAAGGTCCCTGTGTTTGTGTTCAGCCCTAGGGGGGAGGTTAGCAGCTCCCTTTGCAGAACAGGTAGCTGTGCATCTGGTGCTACATATTATTATTAGTTTTATATGAAAAATGAACATCCCTTTTAGTTTTTCGTAAAAGCTTGCCTGGTTTAAATTGAAATATTACCTCTGCCTTGAGACACGTTAATTATGGCTGTTGAAGTAAGAATTCATTGTGAAGCCAGCAGAAGCTCTGGTGGGAGGATTTTGAAACAAACATGACTTCTGTTAAAATATCATTAAAAACAACTGAACAAACCATGTAGGTAAAGGCACTGAGAAACAGTGAACTTTGGTCTATTACTACTTCTCCCTCTGGAAGATGCTGATAAGAGTTCAAGGGCAGGACAAAAAAGAAAGTAACAAAGAAAGGATGGCCCTTTAGCTTTCTGTGACTGCCCTCAAGTGAAATAACTAATCTGCTTCACTGTTAACTTATTAATCAATTATAAAATTATAACACAAAGGACACACCAGCCATGAGCTCTGAGGGGAAACAGCTACTAGAATCATGGTTTTCAAATGGGCTGTTTCCGACTTGCGGGCAAAGGCTCTTGAAATGCAAGCTGCAAATGAAACAGGCCACAGATGAGAGGTAGGATCTATCTTCAGGCTGTAGCAGGGGGTCTGCTGACAAGCCTATGACTGTACTACTAACATGCAAACTTGCATAGTTAGCTTCTTATAGAGAGACATCTCTTCTCTTAAGACATCTAACCCAATGCATCCCCATTATGAGACACCTGCCTCCACCACATTTTGCTTCATAGCATAGCTTATTCCTGCTAGTTCTGATTTATAGCCACCTTCAGACAACTCTACT
>NW_017728886.1:145584686-145639370 GCF_001723895.1 Crocodylus porosus
GAGCTTCAGATAGAGCTCCCTGGCATTGGGGCAGGAAATAGGTGGCCTCCTGCTTAACTTGTATCAATTAATTAATTACCAACAAGGCGTGGTGGGCAAGAAGGCAGGCGGTTAGCCCAGAAACTAGGGAGCCACTAGGAAATCAGCCCTGAGAAGGCCCACTGTTACAAAACACCTGTGAAAAACTTCCCTCAAAATACCTGCTCTTCTCATGCAACGCCTTCAGTAAGCACCCAGCCCATAAAGATTCATTTCCCATCCTCCACTTTGAGGAAGTGCTTTGGGAAACATCAGGGAAGCAATCCTGAGGTTTTCTGTATGTTTTGTGTGTTGATTAGTTTCCAGGTAGTGTGTCCATACATTTATGGTTTCTTCTGCATTGAATTGTTTTTTTCTGTCAAATTAGTCTCCCCCCAACTTCAAGCTCATCAATATGACAGTAATTTAGGAGGGGGGAGTTGCTTGGAGTGAGCTGATCTGCACATGGACAGTCTTATGTATGATCAAACTCCTAAAAACAGTGGGGATGAGAATGCATGAGAAAAGGCAAGAACTTAGGAGATGAGGTAACTTATTAATCTAAAGGAGTTGGATATTTTTCTGGACATTGCTGGGTTTCTCCTGCTTCTCCAACTATTTGTCTGCTCTGAAGAGGAGGTTCAACTTCAGCAGACTAACAGTTTCAAATATAGAGCAGAACAGAGAGAGAAAAAAACTTGGGTTAGGGCGTAAGACCTTCACAACTAAACTTCAGATAAAACAGCACTAGCTCTACTTACCTGATATGTAAGTGGATACTCTTTGTTTCTTCATGTCTGTACAGAAGGAGTGCCAAGATCCTCTTGACCATTATTTCTCAATGATGGCTAGATTTATTCATGAAATATAATGTTGCTTTTGTTGTGTTGCTCCATGAAGTTATATTTTTCATAGAAATTTTAAAACCTAGAAATTAGAGAAACTAAAACTGAAATCATAATTGATAAAGTTGAGTTTGTACAACCATTCACAATTAAGATTTATAGTATCAAAAAGCACCTAAACAAAAAGATCCTGATGGTCCCATCAGATCAGAGGGGGAACAAATGTTTACCTGTAGGGATCTGAGTGTCAAGGCTTATAAAAACAAAAAATGATCCCCAGCTGGGCCTAGCTCTGTCGTGGGGGAGGGGGAGGAAGAATTATAACATAATAAATACTCGGCCCATTCCTGCTCTTGTTGAATTTCCTGCAAAAATCTGATTGACTTCAAAAGTAGAAGGAACTAGGCCCATTAAAAGCTCCCATAAGTAAAACCCTGAATTATGGGAATTTTTACTCTTTCCCACAGCTTTTTTTTGCGCACAGTCTCCCATATTCTCTGTCCAATCACTTGCTTTAAGGAAAAAGGAGGGGAAATAGCCAAGGAAACTGATAACAAATTAGTCACTGAAGTGGTTTGTTTTTTTTTTAAGCAACAACCAAAAAAAAAAAAAAAGGAAAAATTAAAGTGGTGGTAACCTCTTACGTTTGTATGCATCTTGAGATGAAATCCTGCCAAAACGCCTATTGACTTCAACAAGACTGGATTTCACTCTGTTGCTGATATATCCTTACCAAACTAAGGGATAAACATAGAAGGAACTAGGAAAGAATTATTAAAAACTTATGAGAAGCATGCAGCATTGTTAAGAACATAACAATTTGTTTGTTTCAAAAGTTTGACTGACCTTGATTCGTTCCTAACAAATGGTTCTTTGGCCCCAATCCTGTGTGGTTACATGCATGCTTAACTTGAGGCACATGAATAATCCCATATCAGTGAAATGGCATACTCTTATGTCTAATGTTAAGTATGTCTATGAGTGTTGGCAGGATTGGGACCTTGAACTACAACAGGCATTTCAACAGTATTTCAGAATGATTGTAGAACACTGCTTGTTGCAAGTCCACTTATAGGGGGGAGCTTTCTTAAAATCAATCTTCTGAATGAAAGGTGCAAGTCCTTGACAAAGAAAAGAATAGAAAAGCAAACTTGCTTCAGAGAACTAAATAAACTAGAGCAAATTCTCTTCCCTAAATGCCTTTGTTTAGTTTCAGTAATTTTTGTTGTGTTAAACCTTTACGTGTCAAACAAAGAAACCATTGTTTCTCAGCTCTGAAAATGTGTGACCTGTAGTGAAAAAAATACCTTGGGATCTGACTGCTGGAGGCAGTGTGCTATCAAGTCAATCAGACCAGGATTTCTTTCTCGTTATGAAAAATGCTTACAGGCTTTCTTGAATAAGGACCAAAATGAATCTGTGTTCCTGGATTAGTTGAGGAAGACTATTGTGAACCAGGCTTACAAACATGCTACTCTTAGCTACGACCCATAAATATTCTCTGGGTGCCTCATGCAAGTTTGTCAGGAATTATGGGTTAACGCCAAGATCTTGGAGAGGGTAAAAGTGAATGCACAGCACTGAAATGTGATCTCTTTTATGTTACACTTTTTTTTGAAGAAATAAAAAAAACTTTTGTTTGGCATTTTTATATATGAAGTCATGAATAGCACATTTCTAATTTCTTTTATAAGGCTATATACAAATTAACAGTTTGAAAGTTACAGCTTAGCAGTCTTTCATATCACGCAAGTTAGGCAATCTATTGCAATAATAAAATGGGAATTTTTATGCTGGCACACTTCTGAATATTCAACAGAAATGGGGAAAGCACATAATATATCTTAGAAGCAGTAATGTCCTGTTATTGTTAAAAAACTGCTGGGACCTCATTAGTGACTATGAAAACATCATCTGTGAGTA
Source organism: Crocodylus porosus (assembly GCF_001723895.1). Lineage (NCBI taxonomy): Eukaryota > Metazoa > Chordata > Crocodylia > Crocodylidae > Crocodylus > Crocodylus porosus. The sequence continues at coordinate 145,587,473 of NW_017728886.1, forward strand.
CTGTGAGGCAATAAATCTACAGTGTCCAAGGAAGAGAAGCTGGGGGCGGGAGAGAGAGAGCAAGAGCAATGTGTGTATTTACCATTTTTTTTCCTTACCCAGCTATGAGTTAGTAATTTCCATGTCTTCTCGCTGAACAGCTTCCAGAAACTATTAGTGATTATGTGAATTCAATAGTCTGCTAATGAATGATAATTAGTCTGTGTTCAGGAATACAGGAGACAAATAGTTATTTACATATAAGAATGTCCTTTTTCTTTCTGTCTCTCCTTTTTTTTGGTTTACACTTTTTAGGCCACAATCTCAGCTAAGGATTTTTCCCTTAATGTCACAAAGCTGGATTGATCTATGCTGCTTTCTGGAGCATGCTTTTCACAAATGAACATCTTTCACAGCTTTAGATAAAAAACATAGTGCCTTAAAATATTTAAAATAATAGTCATAGGTTGAAAGGTAAATATTTGTAATAATTATATTTAAATATCTTCATATTTATATCCCATATTTGCAAGATTTAGATTAAAACTCTAAAATAGTTTTATTATATACCAATCGGTTCTAGTTCTATGAATGATACTCAGTAACACTACTGATCCCCAAATTATTTTTAATCTACAGATATAGTGCAACCATGGTGTAGGGTAGTGAAAATTCACTGGTACTGGAAGTGTAAACAGTCACACCAGTGGGTTAATTTGGCTCTATAGATGCAAAGATCACTTCGCCCATCATTAAAATGTGGTTGCTTCTACTGCAGAAAAGCAGCAGTGCCAGGAAGACTTTTTAAGCAGGGAAAGTACAAGATAATATAGTTAATGGAAATTGCCTGTAGGAAGTAAGACCATACAGTAATTACATAGGTGGAAATTTTATTTAGGGCTCTGGGGCTATCCAACATACATCTGTGAGAAGTGCTGTGAAGTCTGTAATGACCACAAGAAGCAGACCAACCATGTGAAAATTACTTATTGTCATGAAAATTACAGATTGGCTTCTCATATAATCCCACTCTTTCTTACTATGGGATTCTCTGCTCCAGTCTTGTTTTCCCTATTTAACATTATATAGGGCATCTCATTTAAAAATAAACTCCCATTTCCCACGCTGAAGAGGAAAATAGGTGGGTTTTGGATGGTATGCACCCTTCAGGTTGCCTCAGTAATTAATAAAAGGACTTGCTCATTTATCACAGATGTAGGATGGGAACAACTGCAGAAGTATCCTGCTATATAGCACTCTTGATTCCATAGTAGATCAGGGTTTGCAGCTTGACATCTCTGTAACTCATTGTACATACACAGGCATAAGGGAATTTATGGCTGCTCCCTAAATGTAGTAAATACAGTAAGTAATAACAGCAAGTTTCAAGGACTTTAGGCCAGGTACGTTACACACAAACTGGTATAAGTGATTGTAAACTAGTCTACACCCATAACTGTACAGAAATTTGAGGTACACAGAGAGACTTAAAAATGTGGATCCTGGTCTAACACAGAACTGGCTCTGGCTTAGAAGTGAACTGAAGTGAAAGTGATTCACTTTAGGATTTTAGTACAGTCAGATAGTCACTCAAAATTATCTCAGCTCCTTTTATAAAGCCTAGATAAAACTAACCCTTCACTTTTAACACAATTCTGATATTTTCTCTTGAAAACTTCTACTTGTGTGGTATGGCCAAATACGGTCAGATTCTACAATACAAAGAGACAACAGAAAAAAATGGCAACTGAACACGCATACTAGCCTCCCCCAATCTGTGAGGTGAATATCAGAAGGACTGTATTGTTCCTGTCTTGCAAGAAAAAGAATAAAATGATGGTTGGTGATGAAGCACAAGCTGTCATTCCTCAATTAAATGAAATGTATAGTGTAAGATCTTTCTCAGAAAAATCAGTGGCATACTTAACTTGGCTAAGTTCTCATGGCTCATTAAGAAGGGGAATTCATACATTATTTCTTACTCTAACAATCCCACTCAGCGGATATGTTAACAAAAATACCTTCCAGATTGTCATGATACCCAAGTTACAATTCATTATTTCCCCAACCTAGGCTAAGTACAGACATTCAAAAATCCTGAGGCAGAAGTGGTCTAAGTTCCTCACTTTAAGGACTCAAAGTTAGGTCAGGAGTGGACAGAATGGACGTTCACCCTTGGTAGGCAGTGGGGCATGCACGCTGCCTGCAGTGGTCAAGGTCAGCAGGTTGGAGCACGCCAACATGCCTCCCAATAGGCTGTCTCTGTTCCCTCAGCCCCTCCACCACCACTGATAGCCAACCACTGGCAGGGGGCAGGACTGGGAGCTGGCCAGCTGGGCCAGGCATTGGGGGAGGGGGGACAGAGAGTGGAGGCCCCCACTATGTGGCCTTCCCCAGCAGTGCAGTCTCATACAGACACTTGAGACATGCCATGCATGGCCCAGCACTGGGCAGCTCCTTGGTCAGCAGATGCATTTGGACAAGGGCAGGTATAGCTAGGAAGCGCAGTGAGGTATGGGTGGGCAGGGCTGTCCTGCACCTCCAGGAGTGGGGATAGGACACGGGCAAAGCAATGAGACCTGGCTCCAAGGATGCTGAGCCCCTCCATGCAGCCAGCACTCTGCTGCCACCCACCTTGCAGTGCCACTTGGGCACCTGGCTCTGCTCCATGCTATCCTGCCCCACTACTTGCCTAGTAAGGAGTCCCACAGCCACACCAGGAACAGTCCCCATGGGGAAGGAGCTCTTTACTCAGTGCACCACTCCTTGGGGACCCCTGCCATGGCTGTGGCTCCAGTCAGTGCCCCTTGGGGTGGTCCTGCTGGCCCTGGGCAGGGGGCAAGAGAAACAGCTGGTGCCAGCACCTCATGGGGCAGAAGTCGCTGCAGCGGGGCCATCCACCCCCAAGTCACTGCCTTGCATGTGGTGGCCCACAGAATGGGTGAACTCAGAGATGGCCAGGCAGAGCAGGGTAGATTAGGGCAGGGCAGGGCAGAGTTCTGAAGCAGGCAGCAGCACAGAGCCATCTGCATGGAACAGTTCACCATCCTTAGAGCCAGTCCCATTGCTTTGCCCCCACCTCACCCCTGCCCCCACCTGTGCCCCTGGAGGTGTGCATCAATGATAGACCTGACCCTGCATACCTGCAGCCTGCTGTGCTCCCCAGAGATGCCTGCCCCTGTCCCACTGCCTCTGTCAGCCAGGAGCAGCCCAGCACTGGGCCCTGCCTGGCATGTTTTGGGGGCACGTGTGGCTACAGCCAGACTCAGACACTCGCAATGCCCTGTCCTCAGCAGCACATAGAGGGTCTGCCTGCTAAGCCAAGCCAGGGTCCTGGTTTACTGGTACCTTGGTGCCACTGGTGTCTTGGCTGCAGCCCTGTCCTATCCCACCCATGTCCCACTCCCCCATGCTCCCTGCCCTGCTGATAGGACCCCCAGACTCAAGCCAGCATTTCTGGAAGGGGCTCTGTGGTAGGGGCTCCCTCCCCCATCCTGCCACCATGACAGCAACTGGCAGGGCACAGCCGAGCACAGGCTGAGTCTAGCATGCCACTATGCAAGAGGAAATTAGCAGGGGGGCCTGCAGAGCAGGCTGCAATGTTGGTGGACTGCAATTTAACTTGCACTGGCAGGGGATCTAATACAGAAGTTCGATAGACCAGTCTAGCCTAAACCAATTAAGTCTGATACCATATCAATCTAGTTCTGTCTTAGACCAGGATCCACCATTTTTAAATCGGTCTATGTGCCCCAAATTTCTGTATGGTTATGGGTTTAGACCAGTTTACGATCACTTACAGCAGTTTAAGTGTAATGTACCTGGCCATAAAGTCCTTGAAACATGCTATTATTACTTACTATATTTATTACATTTAGGGCGCAGCCAGGAATTCAACTCCCCTCTGTAACTGAGAACACTTTGCAGGAAGCGTTCTGAGTTACAACAGTCCCCCTGACCAAACAGAAGTGCACTGTTGGTTCCAAGGGGGAAGGGAATCTGGCTGCTGGCTGGAAGCCTGCAGTTGGTTTCCCTTAGCAACAGCAGTCTTTCTTTCTCCCAGCTGGTCCCCATTTCAGAATGGGAGCAGAGCAAAAGGGAGGAGAAGGAGCTCATTCTAAGGGTTCCCAAGCCAGCACTGGAGGGTAGAGTGGGTGAATTGGACACCCCCCACCCAAGGTGGAAGGGGGGTCCAATGTACCCACCCTACCCCACCCTCCAGTAGGGGCTGAAAAACCCCCATACCAAACTCCCTCCACTCCCTTTCCCCCCTCCTATTCTGAAAACAGGCTGGCAGGCAGTGCAAACAGAAGTTACAGAAGATGCTCTGTTTTGAAACACCTTCATCTGACCCCTCATGCAGTGAGGGTTCAGATTTTCACCTGATCAACCATTTTTAAGCAGTTTGGAGCCATGAACTTGAGTTTACTCATGGCTATAGACCTCTTTCTGTGGCCAGAATGGGTGAAAATTGTCACTTCTGTCTGTGCCCTTTGTGTCCCAAGTGAGGGACACTGGAGATTCTTTTGTAATGAATCTGAAAACTCATCGTCTTGATTTTACAGACGTTTGAAACTATCTAATGATCAGTGAAGTGCTCTGAATCTGATTATAAACTATGCTTCCAAGGCCACTAGGCTGGTTCCATTGTCTTGAAAGAGTTATTTTAAACTTACAACACACAACAAAGATCAGAAACCACTCCTGAGCAAGAACTGAAAAAACTCAAACTCTGCAATAGGACCGTCTTTCAGAGATGTTCATCATCCTGAACTTCTTTTGAAGTATTAGATCCCCATGTTTGGCATCCCAAGAACCAAAGTACCCAGAATGGATATGATTAAAAATGTTAGGCTAAGAACTTTTTTCCATACATTTCATTGTCTTTTATCTTGTCCTTGTTCTAACTTCAGTTCTTTAAATCAACAGCAATCCTATGGACAGTTTCTCCTTCTATGGCCAGTTATAGAAACATTTTAGGTCCCAACTAAAAGAGAAAAGAGCTCCAGCATTAGACCATAATGCAGAGAGAGCCAACAGCAACAAAATGAAACACAAAACTAACCATGGCCAATCAAAGGTCATGTCCACCATCACATCCCATTTGTCTGGAGGAAGAGATTGTCAGATGTGATTTACTATAATCTGGAATCAAGTGCTTGCCTTGAAAGATATCACCAATTTTATAATGGATCTAACAGAACTATATATTAACAAGGTCTGTATTAATTTATATTTTGTAGATACAGAAAGCCAACAATCAGTGAGCTCCTGCTGAGCTGCATCTTCAAGAAGAATTATGGCATTGTGTTAGACTAGCCTTTTTAAGATCTGAAAGTCAATAGAGAAATAACATTTTGACATGTATGCCCAAGGGTAAGCAGCTTCCTTCTCCTACTGAAGGAGCCTTCTCCTACTCCACACGCAGCCACAAATGTCCAACTAACCTGTATCATGCATGCATGAATGAATGATTACCAAGCAGCTATAATAATAGTTACCAGTCTGGACAAAGGCTTGTACGCATGAGTGATCACACTGCTAAAAAAAATGAGGCTTCATGCCAGAAACACCTACTCTTTACATCATGTATCTGATAAGATGGAGAAAATGAGTAGTGTGACCTTTAGAAACCAGTGTCACAAAAACATCTTGCTTTTTTTTCAGTATGACCAGAAGTGTAAAGTAGCTAGCTGACTTTTTAAAACAAGATCAAAACAAGTATAGATAAACAATGTTTTGATAGAGATCTTAGTCCATCTGGTAAATGGCAAGAAATGGGTAAATATGAAACAATTCAAGGAAAAATAATAATATATCCCATATCTACATGTTATGAATATGATTAGCTACATCCTTACAAGATCTCTGGCTGAATTGTCTAGTATTTGAGGTTTTAGAGGGGAGAAGGAATGGTTTTTAATTTGTTTGCCTGACTTTTTTTTTTAATCTAGTGTTTTAAATAACTGTCCATAAAATGTGGTGAGAAAACCAAATGATTGTTTCTTTTTGTATGAGACTGCGGTTGGTTACTGTCTGGGGGATGGCAGTATTGTCAAGAACTCCTTAGTCAGTCATGGTGCAGCTGAGCTTTGCAAAGCCAATTAAGGAATCTGAACACTCAATCCCCATTAATTTTAGTGGGAATAATCATCTATGCCTCTTAGACAGCTTGGAAAGACCCAGCCCACGTGTACATTACTCCACAGTTAACCATAGCATACGAATGGACACACGTAATATTCAAATTCCTCTAATCTAGATTCATTTACTAAATTGAGGTTTTTTTAATATGGGGGTGGGGATTGTTGACTTTATAATTCCAACTTCTATGTTAATTTATTCTATCCCTTGCTCAGAAAATAAAAATAACTTAGGTGGTGGCATTTTGGTTTTTCTAGTTGTGATTTATAATCTTATAATCAATTTATGGGCAATAGAGTAATTATAGAATCCATTGTCTGTAAGTTCGAGACAATAAATCTACAATGTTGAAAAGTGTTGCCAGAAATTTAAGCAAAAAGCCATCTGAGTGGAACTGGAAAGTTGGTCCAAAGGTGAAATATATTAGTTAGACCTTTGTGCCAGTTAATAACTTATCAATCAATTAGAGTTTTTGGAGTAAATGAACATTCCTGATGACTGCCAGAGTTTTCAATCCATCTTCTGGCCATGCACAGGTGCATATGTGCTGAATCTGCCATTTTAGCCTCAGATTCAAAGACCTTAAAATATTCCTTGTTCATCAGTATTGTCATTAGCATACTAGGGGTGGGCAAGAGGGGAACAATTCCCAGGTGCTGACATAGAGAAGGAGCCTTCAAATTCTCCTCCATTCACTTCCTCCCCTCCACTCAGCGTTTCCCAAACCTTGCAGCCCTAAATTGTGCCCTCCTAATAATCACCTTCACCTGCTGTTCCATCCCTGGGGCTACCCTGCAGCTCTGCATTACTCGTAACTCTTTCTCTGCACCTTCTTCCATAGCATCCCACCCCAGCTGCTCTGTCACTCATCCTTGCCATTAAATTTGTAAATTGCCTCTTAGCATACATTGAAGCAGCAGAGAGAGTGAGAGGGGAAGACAAGAGGGACTTTTCTGCTGCAGGAGCAGACCAAGGTGACCATTAAAGGGGAATTTGGAAAAAGCTGACCCAGGGCACAAACAAGCACGTAGAGGTGGTAATTAATGCCCACCAGCTTCACCCAAGGGTGCAGATCTTAGGGCCTCATTAATATGTGTTAAATCTGTGGAATGCTATGTAATATTAAAGTTAGTACATGTTATGACCAGTTGCACAGTAATGTTTACTAGGACTATGCAAAGTTTTGATCCCTGATTTGATTCGGCGGAGATTTAGCCCACTTTTGTGGCTGGATCTCCAAATTCGAATCAAATCAGGAGACCCTTTAATCTCTCCAAATCAAATTGGAACCCTCTGAATTGATTCAGAGAGATTCAGATTCGGTGATTCAGACATAGACACAGCTTTCAATGTTTTTTCTACATACCTCAAGGTAGCAGGTTGCTCATGAATGCAGTGATGGTGGGGCAAATGCAGTATCCCACAGAAGCGTGGCGGGGTGGGTCCCCAGCACTCAGCAACAGACCTGGAAGTGAACCAGAAGCACTTCTGGTCCACTTCCCAGTCTGCCAGGGAGCATGTGGTGGGCTCCCCCTCCCCCACACCCCCCTGGCTTGGTGACTAGTGCTTCCTGGGTCTGGGTCCCCCCATGGCTGATCACTGAGCCAGGAGGGCATGGGGGGGTGGGACAGCATGCTCAGTGGCAGACCCAGAAGTGGACCAAAAGTACCCCCTGTGCACCTGTGGGATTCTCCATCCACCCCAACATCGCAGCATTCACAAGCTGCACCTGGTACCTCAACATATGTAAGAAAAACATTTAAAGATGTATCTATGGCTGAATCGCTGATTCTCTGAATCAACATCAGATCTTCAGATTTGGATTCAGCTGAATCGAATCAGGGACAGTGATCCGAATCAACTAATCGAATCACTGTGCCAGATTCGGGCTGAATCTGAATCGAATATGGCCTGTTTCGCACCTCCCTAATATTTACTACAATCTCTAATATGCACAGCCCATGCTCTGCTACTACAGGACCCATAAACAGGTGTCCTGGCATGCTTTTCTGGCACGCCTTGTTCACATATTTCTGACAATGGCAGAAAATTTCTGAGCACAGAGGAAAGTACTGATTGGCTGACCATCTCACTGAGGATGTGAATTCCAATCCCTTCTTGGCCAGTGGGGAAGAGATCTTAAGTTCCCCCTTGACCAACTATCCCAGTTGAGATAGTGTGTCCAGCAGATTCCTGGAGAATGGCAAGTGGTAGAACCAAGTAAATCATTGCCCTAGCTACTATAATTTACAGGCACTCTGTGCTTCGGTGGCACAAGCTCCTGGCCTGGGTGAGGCACTACTTTGAGGACTGTTATTGTGGACATCAGGCTGACCAGCTTGCAAGAGACACAACATGATACTATCCAAACCAAAGCACTGTAGGCCTGGTATTAAATGCCATCTCACTGCTGCTGGGCACTAGTAGTGAGCACTGACTCGGATAAACTCATGCTTGAAACTTGGGACTTCCCATGGCATATTCATAGACTTTTGTGCCGAGTTGTGTTCCTACTGTAGCACAGTGACATCAGGCTTCTATGCCTCATGCCTGTCAAGAGACACATGACTCTGGTGATTTGGAAGTTGATGCACACTACCAGCATCTGTTTCATCACCAAGCAATTCAGAGTATGGTGGACAATGACCTATTGAGCTGGGACCTCAGTTCATTGGCTCAGGGACCTTGCACAAGCTCATCACCAGATTTGAACAGATGGTGGGCTTCCTGAATTGCATGAGGGCCATTGATGAGACCTGCATACCCATTCTATGCCCTCCTCACCATGCCTTGGATTATATAAACAGTAATGGGTTCTTTTCAGCCTGTTCAGCCTCCACAAGAGAAGGCTGAAGTGGGATCTAGTGGCCTGTTACAAACTAGTCGGAGGGGACCAGCAGGCATTGGGGGAGTCCCTGTTCCCCCGAGCACTACCAGGAGTGACTAGAAATAACAGTCACAAGCTGGCAGAGGGTAGAATCAGACTAGACATCAGGAGGCGCTACTTCACTGTCAGGGCAGCTAGGATCTGGAACCAACTTCCAAGAGAAGTGGTGCTGGCTCCTACCCTGGGGGTCTTTAAGACAAAGCTAGACAGTCACCTTGCTGGGGTTATTTGACCCCAGTACTTTTTCCTGCCAAGGCAGGGGGTCGGACTTGATGATCTGCTCAGGTCCCTTCCGACCCTACAAACAGTGAAACTTTTCAGTTATACTTCAGGCAGTTGTGGACCATGGGAATGCTTCACTAATATCAAGTTTTGGTGGTTGAGTCACCTACATGACACCTGTGTATTCAGGAACTCCAGTTTCCTGGAGAGAATAGAATATCAGGCTTTACCCCAGGGCTCCCCCTTTAGAACCATAGAAATCACAGAATTATAGAAAATTATGGTTGGAAGGGACCTCAAGAGGTCCTCAGGTCTGACCCCCATTTCAAAGCAGGACCACCCCCAACTACTTCATTCCAGCCAGGACTTTGTCAAGCTCAGCTTTAAAAACCTCCAAGGATGGAGATTCCACCACCTCTCTAGGTAACCCATTCCAGTGCTTCACCACCCTCCTAGTAAGAAAGTTTTTCCTATCCAACCTAAACTTCCCTTGCTGCAACTTGAGCCCAATGGTTCTTTTCTGTCATCCTTGTTCTGGTCCTTGTACTCCAGGTTCAAACACTGAAAGCAAAGTACAGTTTTTAATCAAGATTCAAAGGACCAGCATCCAAAGTCAGGCTGCAATTTATTAACTCCTGCACTCACGGACATAGTAAATAAGAGGTCAGCCACAATGCAAAGCACTAATATTGAGACCTAAAGACCCCTCAGTAAGACAGAAATTTACCTCAGACTATAATGGGTATACCTTTGTCTAAACCCTATGGAAAAAGGGACCAGCCTTGAGGAACAGTCCCAGAACTATTTCTCTCATGTTTATTTTTGTAACATGTAGACCTGAGGGAAGAAACTGTTGACTGATGGCTTTCTATCAGGATGGATAAAAATCAACAATTTAAAAAAATATATATCAGATTTTTTCTAATTTAAAAGATTTTCAATTTAATCATTTTATTTGTTAAGATGCTTTTTAAATTTTAATTTAAGATATGTTAAAGCTCAAAGATATCATCATAGAATAATAGAGGTGCCCTGATACATTGGTCCCATATTGGATTCACACCGATATAAGTAAAATTGACAGTACCAGCAACCGGCTTTTTTTGGCTGATATGGCTACTAACATTCCCGATAAATGCCATTGTGCAAGTGTGCAGCCACAGCACAGCATGCAGACAGCTAGGAGTACAGCCCGGCAGCATGAAGAGCAGCCGGGTTCAGCTGGCAAGTCTGTTGTGAGGGTAGGGGCATTGGGGGCAGGGGAGAGGAGCAGATCACAGCCCCAGTGGTAGAGGAGGGAGTTGGGCTGGGGCTGAGGCTGGGGTTGGGGCAGGCACTCCACACCTTGGGCAGGTGTGGGACAGAGCCACAAGCAGCTCATCTGAGGGGTGTGCGGGGTGGCTCCTGCTGCTGCACACACCTCAGGAGAGCATGGGTGGGCTTTTAGATTTGAGTTGACTAGCCATCCTCCCCCTTGATCATCTGGGATCTGGCCTACTGACTTCTCCCCTGGCTTATGAACCCGTACACTGGCTAACTGGACCCCAGGAAGGAGTTCTTCAAAATTACCAGTCAAGCAGCTGTCAGATGGTGGTGGAGTGTGGCTCTGGGTGCCTAAAGGAACACTGGACATCCCTGAGGATCTTGAATTCAGGCTGAGGGACATTCCCAGTTTTGTGGCCACTGACTAGATACTTCACAATTTATTTGAGGTGAAGAGTGAAGCCTTCCAGAAAACTGGAACAGCTCCAGATAGACCCACAGAGGAGGAAGCCCCTGACATTTGAACAGTGCATGAGCTGAAGTGGTGCTCCCAGCCAAGTATCCTGAACATTACCACCAGCAGGCCATTCCAATTACGGATGCCTTGTCTGACTACTCTCTGGGACAATGCTCAGCCAGGCAGGAGGAGGTGCATGGAGATCTCTGAGTGACTGCAAACTCTTCATTCACTGCAGTGCACCTTTAGTAGTGTGTTATCTGCTTTTTCAGAACATCTCAGTAAATATCTTTCATGTTAACCATTGGGCTTGACACACCCAGACCCCCAAAAACATCACCAATCACCCTTTCCCCGGTGTTGATGAACCTTACTAAGAGCTGGCATGGTGTTGTTTCTTACTGCTCAATGAGGGTCTCACTCAAGTTGTCCCCACCTTGTGTGTCCCGAGTCTGGGTCAGAGTAGTCACAGCTTTGCTGGAGAATGAGTCCATGGTTTAAGCATCCTTATGCTTCTCCACAGCCATTTCAGGAAAAGGCAGCAGAGAGGCAAAGCCATTGTTGTTTTTGTCACCATTATGCTGCACCATGAGTGTGCAGTGCAGAGTGTGGCATGGAGCAACAATATGGTCCTCCTTGAGGATTCTGGATAGCTCCTAGTGATAGAGGACCGTGCTTCTCTCAGCACTGGAGACCTTGGCATCCCTTTCCCAAAAGTACTATGACATCAGACACATTTAGTGTGGGTCTGCAGCCAGTTCCATTGGTGCCCCCCAGGTACCATCTGGGTTGCAATGCACTTGTAGACCACTTGGTGTTGTTGGCTGCCCTTCATGCCCCTGGTAGCAGTGGCAATGCTTCTGTCTACTCCTCAGATCATGATTAGGTTCAACACCCCATCACAATTCTAGTTCAAGGCCAATGTGCTAATATCTAAGGAGGGAATTCTCTGGTGCAGTTTTGTTCACAAAGCTAGCTGATTGCTGTTCACAGCAGAGTCCTTGAGAAAGTGATGGGCCTCAGCAAACCTTCAGAGTGTCAATGGCTGCTTGAGGACATGCCATGTGGGCTGGGTTCACGCCCTGATGGGGCAGCTGGGAGTGTCATTTTGGGGTTGGTACCACCCATTAGGGAAGGTATCATCCCCCTGGGCAATAGAATTCTGGCAGGTGGATAGACTATCCCATAGAGCTAGAGTGGGGGCTAGGAGTGGTGCAGCCTGGGACGCTGGAGGATTGCAGATTGCTATACATTTCTGTGGAGTAGTCCAATGATAGTTAAGCATATATTATTTCATACCATCTGGAAATACTCCTCACATGAAAAGTCATAACTTTGCCATAATACTAGCACACTTTGCACATCTTTAACTGCTTAAATGCACAGTTGCTCCCATCTGAAGTACATCAAACACATACTAAGTATGACATATGATATGGCCCTGACTCTCTATACCTCTGCTTATTGTTGTCTTAGGCTGTTGACAGTACTAATGATTTAAAGAAAAATTCTTCCCTGCTATCATTGCAAATCAGATGCTCCACTGAAGTCAGTGGAATTCTACCAGTGTGTAAAATAAATAAGCTTAGGGAAGCGCAGAAGCTCCCATGATTCTGGCACTCATCAAATAATTGGCATTACAGATGACTTAAAAAGCTGTTCAGATTCCTGAGGAGACTGAGACTTCTGGACTGAAAGAGGTGACCCAGAAGGACTGTATACACTTCAGAAGAACATGGAAAACACCATGCAACACCCCTTTACACTGAGAACAACACCTCATGGTCTCAGTCCCATGAAGATATATGCCCTAAGCTGCCATTAGGAAGTCCTGTCACCTACTGCCCTCTCCCCAGACTTACTGAGGATTCTACATTGGATTGTGCTTCAAGCAGCAGATAGTGGTGATTGGGGACCAAGGCCCCCATGTTGCATGGTGCTCCACATAGACAGGCCCCTGAACCTTCTTGGAGTACCAAGTCAGCTGTGCCTACCCAAACAGAACAATTTGCAGATTTGGGGCCCAGGTTCCTACAAGTTTACAGGTACCATTTTTAAGTTAAAGTCTCTGGAGTGTTCTGGTTTTGGTTTTTGTTAAAAAATAATAATAAAAAAAAACGTGGCAAAGCCCTCTGCACTTCCTAATATCAATGTGCATTCTATTTGCAGAGCACATAGATGGTAGAAAGCCCATATTCCTGGCCTTTAGCAAAAGGAAGAATTTCAATTGCTCCACAACTTTACAGAATTGGGAGGCACTACAGGCAAGAGCAAAGCGTTGTCCTGGTCCATACATGGGGGAAACAATTGCACAATTAAATGAAAACCACACACGTTATAGAGGGAAAACAGTATACAACTAATACAAATTGTCAGGGGATGCAGTGGCACAGATGCAACCCCCTTTCAGGTGATGACATCACAGAAGCAGCCACTGGGGATTTTTTTATGCCCCTGAATTGGGTATGAATTCTCTCCTCCACCCATGCTCAGCAGCACCTTCCCTCTCCTCCCTTTCTCTCCCTGCTACCCCTGTGCACCACTGTCACCATCTTTGGAACTAGGGACTGGTTGGGGAACTAGGGACTGGTGGGGGGCTAGGAGTGGTGCAGCCTGGGACGCTGGGTGGGGAGGACAGAGGGAGGCTCCAGACCTGCTTCTGTCTATGCCAGCTGGGCTCTGTGGAGAGCCAGGCTCAGTGGCAGACAGGTTTTCTCTGTGTCTGCTACACTGGATGTTCCCTGCCAACCAGGGAGCAGGCATGGAAGCAGAGAAGCTGCTTGTTGCTGCCACTGCTGCTGCTGTCCCTCATCAAGCCTGGATCCACATGCAGTGTGGCTTGAGCAGGACAAGCGGCTCTAGAAACTCTCTCAAACCGTGCCCCCAAAGTCATTCCTGCTGGAGACAGCAGCAGTGGTGGGCAAAGGACGGGGGAAATGGGAGGGGACATTCATGAATGGGAAGAAACAAGGAAAGGAAGATTCTTACCTGATTGAGGGACCCTGTCTTCTGGTCCCATGGTGCTGGAGGAGCTGGCAGGAGAGAGAGAACTGGGAACGAGAGGTGCAGCACCATACAGTGCTCCCACACCTCCCTTTGCAATGTCCTGGATCTACCCCTGCCACCTGTTTTTATTCTCTTCCTTAATTCCTCTGTTGTTGAATCTTCAGGCATTAGCATTATCTCACAAATAACACAATGCTAATACCGAGGTCCAACTTCAAAATGTAGTTGAAAATGAACAGCCCATGCTCAAGGGTTTTTTTTAGCTGCATTCTTTTCTTTTTTTTATTGCCAAAATCCCAAAGTGAGTGATTATATAAAGGGAAGGGGAGAAGATTTCTTCCCACCTGTATTCTCATGCTAGAAAAGAAGGAAGGAGAGAGTGGGCTAAAAACACCAAATCATTTCAATGTTCAGTACTTCACTTTCTGGTCCTACTTTATTCAATATGCAGAAACCAATACAGCTGCAGCAGAACCCAAAACTCAGCTACTTTTCTCCATTATTAACCCTGGAGTCTTTTCATTTTGAAAGGATTATTCTTACTGAACTTTGGAATGTCAACCAGCATTACTAAATCTGCACACGTATTGCAAATAATACTCATGAGCATTTGTATATATAAAAGTCAGGAACTTGTTATAATGATAAATGGGTACCCCTTCTTTACCTGCTTTACCCAAACATTTCTGGGACTGAAATTTCATTAAAAGGAAAATCAATAGGAAGTTCACACCAATTGTTAAGCATATGTATGCATACCAGAAACGTGGTCTTAAAAGCTATCTTAGTTTGGGAGTCATTTAGTTTTGCCACAGGCAAAATGGGAGATAGAGGAAGAGATAACCAACTACCTCCCCTCCCCCAACCCCAAATATCACATAACTCTAACAACCCAATCAAACCATGCAATGAAGTGAATTATAAAGCAATAGTCACCATAAGTTGTTTGGAATAACCATAGAATGAAACATTAATATAAACCATGTACCTAATCATTAATATAGACCATTTACATTGACATCTGTGGCTAATTCATGCAAACTATGGTTAATAGTTTCGCCAGCAATAACCACGATTGCATATTGTATCCTTTACCCAACTTTGACCTTTGCATATGATGTCACAGTCAATATTGTCAGTCCATGAATGCCAACAATTAAAAATATTCAGAAATTTGATTCGTGTTCATTTACACTTGACACAAGGCATTACCATTATCTCTGCTTAGGCAAGCATCTTTACTCCATTATGGCCCTAATTATGCCAGGCACTTGAGCATCTGCTTAACTTTAAATATGTTCTTAATCCCACCTGACTTCAATGAATTAAAGTGCTCCTCTGAAATGGAGTTTTAGGCCCAGATCCAAAAAGGTATCTAAACTCTCACTGAAATCCATGGGAAGTAACTCACCTAAACACTTAATAGAATCTGACTCTTAGTCTTCTGCTACATTTCTTATAGCCAGCAAACAAAACTACTCCATTTTTATCTCTTGCAGGCCTCATAACACGCTAAAGATGATTCATTGCAAGCATAAGAATGCATTATCTGTGGTCTAAGCCAAAATGTATCCATATTACATAGCGTTTTTACCATGTTATCCCTATTCTTCCTGTTTTCATTATGAAAAACATACAAAATGATTGTGACATTCCTCTACCACTCATTTCCTCTCTATGCTAATTGAAAATGACTCAAAAACCCAGTGAAGTACCTGTGTGTCAGAGCTATAATTAAGCTTGCCTAAACATTTCCATTCTAAGGGCCCAGTTTCAGTTATTCATAACTTTCTTAAACTTTCACCTTTTTGATTGAACTTTTTCTACAGCTGGTTTCTTTCCAAGAGTCACTATTTTTAGAAAGTCTGAGCATGAGTTGAGTGAAAATAAAAGTCCACTTTTCCCCATTATTAAAAAAAAAAACCCCAAAGCCTGACAACTTGCTACCATCTTTAGAACAGACATAACTGGTTTTCAGGTAGAAAGCTGAAATTTGGCAAAGAGCTGTTCCCTAAAGAGAAAGAGTGCCTTTCAGTGTCATCCTGGAAATTGATTTTGATTTATCCAATTTATGTGGGCTTAAAGATTTAAAGGTCACTTACATGGAATTGTTTTGCAGTAATAATACCTAATTTCTCTTTTTCATGACTAAATCACAAAGCAGTTTGCAGAGGAGGCCAGTATCATTGTCCCTGTTTTATCAACCAGCAGGCTTTTGTCAGAGTTAGGAGTAAAGTCCAGGCTTCCTGAGATCTGGTCCAGTGGTTTGTCCCCCTGGGTTCCAGCTTACCAAGCACTCTAAAATGGAAGTGTAATGCACTGCATCTTGTGCCAGTAGAAATTTTCATATGTAGTTAAAAGAAAATCTTCAAAAATGTTCAACAAATATTATACGCAACAGGCAAGGTCATGAGAAGAGTTTTATTTAGTCACTGTAGTGAAAACATAACTTAGATAATGTGTAATGCACAGAAAAAAAGTTCCTTCATTGAATGGTTAGGATACAAGTTGGTGCTGGAAGTAGTGAGCTTTCATAATCTGTTCTAATGAGTTGTTGCAAATAATAATCTCACATCTGTTTTGTTCACTTAGTATCAATCAGTCTGAATATTGTATAACAGTTTGAAGGCCTGCAGTTGAAAATTCTCTAGTAGGCCTCAGTCCAGGCAGGCAGGGATTAACACAAGGGGGTTATTTTCTCATATTGGGGTCTTGGACCTTAGCTTTCTTCGTTTTCTTTGAAAATCCCACCAAAGGATTAAAGTGCATTGAATTTAAATAAATGAGAAGTTTCATTGCTACCAATAGAATTACCCTTGTGCGTAAGGTCAGGTGCTGGATTGGGACCTTGGTACATACTGTATTTACTTGAAAAGATGATGGCCCTGACTATAAAATGACCCCCAATAATTAGTTTTTATACATGTCAAATTTATATGTTTGTTATCATTTTCCAGGTAAAGAATCTCATTATTGGAGGTTCACCCTGAATTTGTCCCCCTCCTACTGGTACAGTAAGGAAAATAAATCTAGGGGTTAGATTGCTCTCTGCTCCCCCCAACCCAAATTTTGTCTTGGCAGCCCTTTCTCCCTCTCCTTACTGTTAGACCCTGCTCTCCCTGAGCACATGAAACTGAAAGCAAATTTGAAAGCAATGATCTTGAAATTAGGTCAAAGGTGGAAATGAAACCATGCTTGCCCTATTCTTTCCAGTGGCTCTCTTAGCTGGGGCATAGGGAAAGCATCAAACTGCGTGATGGCGTTTAGTTTGCGGATATCAATGCATAGCCGCTGCTTCCCATCGGCCTTTGGGACCATTACTATAGGGATGCACCACGGGCTTCAAGATTCCGTGGTAATCCCTTGTTTCAACATCTTTCGTAGCTCTTCTTTCACCACTGGATATCGGTGATACAGTATTTGCCTCCACCTTTCTCTGACTAGTGCTCCCTCGGGCATTACAATCTTATGAACCATGCCTTAAGTTCTCCCTGGTATTTCACTAAATACATTTGGCAAAATATCGCACCAGTCAGGCCAACTGTCCCTTCTGTTCAGTCATTAAGTCTCAGCCTATAGATATCTTATTCCCTACTGGTTCATCTTGGGGCCAGCCCAGTTCCTCCCTCTCAGACACCATCATGGCTAAGAATCCTTCTGGTTCCCACTGTTGCTTTAGCAAAGTAACGATAGATTCGCTTTTCCCGCCGGTGGCTGGGCCTCAGGACTTCATAATCGACTGGGCCCACCCTTCGGACAATCTGGAACGGTCCTTGCCAGTAGGTCAAGAATTTACTCATGAAGCTGGGGAGTAGCACCAGTACTTTCTGTCCTACTTGAAACTCCCATTCAACTGTAATCTCGTCGAACTGCTGTTTCTGCCGCTCTTGGGCTTTCCTTAAATTATTCCCTGCCATTTGGTTTGTCTTACACAGGCACTTCCTTAAGACCTGTACGTACTGGGGGGAAAGGGCTCCTTCCCCTTCTGTTCTTTCCCATCTTTCTCAAACCACATCCAGTAGGCCCTGAGGGGTATGCCCAAAAACTAGTTTGAACGAGCCAAAGCCCAGCAATGTTTGGGGGGCTTCCCTAATTGCAAATAAAAGTGGGGGAATCAGCAGATCCCACTGTTGGGGGTCTTCTTGCATACTTCGCCGGAGCATGGCCTTAAGGGTCCCATTGGAACGCTCCATGAGCCCGTTTGTTTGTGGGTGATATACTGAAGAGTATAGATGTTTTATACGTAAGACCCAACAGAGACCCCTCCCCCCATCACATGTGACATAAAATTTGTGCCCTGGTCCGTGACAATCTCCCAAGGGAGTCCCACCCAGGAGATCCATTTGAGGAGTTCCTCCACTACCCAAGGACCCGTGACCAACCACAATGGGACGCCCTCTGGGTAATGAGTCTCATAATTGACCAACACTAGTATAAACTCGTGGCTGGTAGAGGATTTGGGCAATGGGCCTATGATGTCTAGGGCTACCCGTGAAAAGGGGTTTCCGACAACCAGCATGGGTTGCAAAGGTACCTTGGGGACTTTTCTTAGGTTTACCCATTGGCACTCGGGACAAGTGGTGCAGAACTGCTCCACATCCTGATGGAGATGCGGCCAGAAAAATCTTCCCGTTAGCCAGGCTGCTGTCTTCTCCCAGCCCAGGTGTCCGCCAAGGGGGTTTGTATGGGCCAGCCATAACAGGTGTATCTAATAGGCTTGGGCCACCAGGAGCTGGGCTACTGGATCCTCTCCTTCCTGTCCCTTTGTAACACAGTACAGGAGCCCCCTCCTCACCTGACAACGGGGTAGCTGGTCACACAGCTCCGGCCACACTATTTGCTGGTCCTGTCTAGCGATTTCTGTCTCCCAGAAGGCTTGGAATGTTGGCTCTTCTCATTGTGCCTCCCGAAACTGAGCCCCGCTAGTGAGGGACTACAGATCCCAAAGGGCTCCTTCTGCTTCCCCTTGGTCTTTGTTGGCTCCTTCCCCTAAGAGTCCTGGGTGCCAGTCTTCCCTGGTCCTTTCATCTTCCAGGATCTCATAAATCCTCAGCCAATCCCAGCCTAGGATCATCTGGTAAGGTAGGCCTACCGTGATCCCCACAGGCATCTTTCTCATGACCCCTTGCATGGTCACCAGGACTCTCCATCTAGGATAGGTGGAGGTTTGTCCATGCAGGCAGAGCATCCTAATAGGGTTCACTTGGGTTCCTTCATTGCCTGATATCAACCCTGCCCTGACTAGCGTCTGATCGTACCCTGTGTCTAAGGTAACGCAGACAGCTCATCCTGCCACCACCACCATCACCGTCGGTTTGTCTCTTTGGGTGGCTTCTGCAGTGCTCCCTAGGCTACAGTCCATCATTTCCACTGGGGATGCATCTCAGAGCATGTGGTGGCTGCCTCGGCTATCCCATTGTCCCTCCGTCTCCTGGCCAATGAGCCGTGGGTTTGCCGGGCATTCCCTCGAGAAGTGACCCCTTCTTCCACATCGGAAGCATGTTGATCCTTGCAATGAGGCTTGGATGGGGGCTCTACTATCCCAGTCCCCCGTCTCTCGTTAGGTTTAGTATTCCCAGACGTTCTCACCCCATTTTAGGGTAGTTCATTCTGGGCACAGTCATAGTCTTCCACCAGCTGAAGCACCTCTTGGAATGTTTTGGGGCAGTGGCAGCATACCCACTGCTGGGTATTCTCCTCTAAGTCTACTAGGAACTGTTCTATTAGGAAAGCGTCCATGATCTCTTCCCTAGATGCTTGGGCAGGTTGGATCCACCACTCTTGAAGGTCTTTCAACTTCTGTAGGAGGACCCGGGGAGCTTTGTCTTCATTCTTCTTCTTGGCTCAGAACATTTGCCCTTTACCCCACCCTTATCACTAGGATGGATACTATCTTCTGTTGGCGTCCGCTTTGGATGTCTCTTCCTCCTCACTCAGCTTGTCTGCCCCTGATCTGGGTTGAGCCATCCTGATCAGTCTGCCCTTCACTGTAGCTGGTTCCTTGGCTTCAGGCCAACTAGTGTATCTGGGAAGGCCCAGTCTCAGGCCAGCTAGAGCTTTCAACAAAACTCAACACCTGGATTTTCACTGGAGGGTACCCCTTGGGATTTTGCCTCCCAGTGTCCCTTTCAATGTAAAGGAGAAACTTAGAGGAGTAAATAAGGGACCCACGCATCCCAGTGCCCTGGATAACTATGGGGGTGCACTGCTGCTCTGTGCCTCACTCTGGCCTGGCCTCTCAATTTGGCTGTCCCTGGCCCCCGGCCAACCTTGAGTCATTCCTGGTCTTCCCCAGCTTGGAAGAGCGCGTGGTTCCCACGCAGGGTTGCTTCTGCTCCCCCTGTCGTGCCCCCCATGTGGGGTACCTGCTCCTGCCAGTGCCTTCCACCTCCTGTGCCAGAGCCTTCGGCTTCCCTCCTCTTGCTTGCAGCTGGGGAATCCTCCTTCTAGCTGCTTGCGTGTACAGGTCACCATCTGTTCTTCCCTCCGCCAGCGTCCCTGGATCAGTGCTTTCCTCTTCCTCCAGTAGCGTCTCTAGGTCGGCGTCCTCCTCTTCCTTCCCCAGAGGCTCTGGGTCAGCATATTCTTTCTTCCGCAGCATCTCTGGGTCGGTGTCCTCTTCCCCCGCTGTTCGCCACCCAGCTGCTTTTCCAGCTGCCATTTGAGCAGCCCACAGCTTCTGGAGGCTCCCCTCCCTTCCCCCGCCAATCCTCTGCTGCAGGCAGCTCCAGAACCATGGGGCCACTACCCGCGTTTCCTCCAGGCTGCCACTGTCCGGGATCCCTAAGGTGAGTCCCAGGTTGCATGGGGTGGGGGTCTGGGACCCCTTAGAGGGGCTTCCACTGCCCCTCTCACAGTAATCATTTAAAATAAGGACACAGCCATAACTCATGAAAGATGGGGTATGGAATTTCCAGGCATCTCTTTTTAAGCACTGGAATTTGTAACCTTATTAATGTTATTTTAATGTAATTTGTTACATGTAATTTCCTGATTTTTTTTAATCAAACTGAAAAACAGAAATTATATCATGTCGCATCATACCGATAGCTATATAGACCATCAGCAGGGCTGGGACCCTATAGGGTAGATCTCGGCCACTTGAGCTAATGCAGTAACTGAGAGCAGTAGTAGGAGGTTGTTATCCCCTATCCAGATAAATAACAATTAGTGGCAGGCAGGGAGGGGGCAAGCAGTCGGCTATTCCACAGATATTTGCTGCCGCCAGAGGAACTGTGGAGATTAGAGGCTCAAGCCTCTGGAGATGTATAGTTATATAGGTCAAAGCCTCAAAGCCTCTTCTATTCATTTCCCTCAAGCAGGCTTCCTTTTGCCATGTCCCTATTCCCATCCATATTTTAGCTTTTTCCATTCCCATTCTCTTTGCTAAGAATAGTCAAAATACTAAAGAAAGCAGTTTCATTAGAAATAGAGAAGACATAAGTCTGACATTTACTGCTTAGATGCAAAATGTTATTCCCTGCTTCAGACCAGTTGGGCTAAATGTAACTTTCTCACTCCAGGAACAAAGTCTGATGGGGAAAATGTATCTGGTCCTGCTCCAGTTCCCAATATAAACATGACAAAATTATATCACTGTTGCAAGGTCTGTGTTCACCATTATCACTAATTTGCATACTTATTAGATTGGTGGCAAGAACTAAATGAGCACACAGAACTTACATGTTTAACTACTCATACACCCCTGATCCATTTAGTATCTAAGCATCTTACCCGTAGGTGGGTTTCTTCCAACTAGGACTTAGGCTCTGTAATAGGGGGAGAATGGCAATGCCTGAACTAAACTCTGATCCCCATGGCTATCAGTCTAGCACCTCTGAAGAGCAATAAAGTCTCATGCTATAAAATAAAATAAAAATAAAATAAAGTCACACATTTCTGCCAAAAAAAAGAAGCAGTATTGGGAAATAAACTGTCAAGTGTGATATATAACACAGCCTTCCCAATACTTTTTTTCCCTTCCTCTGCAAGGGTATTGCTAGTCAACATTACCATGAATCTATCAAAATATTTTAGGTAACAGGCTCTTGAAAAGTTGAATTTAAAATAAGAAGGGGAAAAACATATCTTCAAACCAGATGCCACAAGTACTCAAGAGGCACTCTATAATTCAAACCTGGATACCCTCAGGCATGCCATACATGCATTTTATATTTGAAGGGGAATGATCCCACAATAAAAATACTGTGAGTGATTTTGCCTTCAGGATTCTGTAGAATTTATGTCCATGAGGACTCTTTCACTTGTAAATAGGGTCAGGAACCTGCTTGGGTGGAGGGGGCAAAGCCAGTGCTTTCCTGAAGTCTTTCCTTATGCCAGGAAATAACCACCACACCCAAAGCTCCCAGCTTTGTGCCAAGGTGTTCTAAGGACACAGCCTGTCACAGAAGGGATGCCTGTGGAAAGTAGTTTTATAAGGCATATCCCATTTCTTTCATCTTTCATTCCCACTTTCTGAAAGAAATGAGAAAAAAAGATCAAGGTAGTAAGTTATGAGGGAGGTGGAAAAAGGAGCTTCTGTCCAAACCTCAAAGATACAAAAGCAAACTTTTGAATTTTTACAAGGTCCAGGTAGGGTTTATTCCCACTAGGTTAAACAACAGATAATTAAGAGTTGACACCATTGGCATAAATCAACCCTCTCGATGGAGTAAAGGAATGAAGAGGAAAATAAAGAATAGTGAGAGGCTCCTATGCCAAGTTTTACCTGGCAAAAAACCAAAACACACAAAAATTAATCACTGATTTTTTTCTGGTAGATAAGTTAATTTGTGAGTAGACATCCCCATCTGTGTTGGTTAATCAACTGTTATTTTATATTAGAATTAAATGTATTTAATGTGTGCTGTAAACAGCTTATTGTGTTTTCTTACCTCACCTCCAGTCTAGTTTTCTTGTGATGCAAGAAGTCAGGCATAAAATTGATATACAGTGAAATCTCTGGTAACTGGCACCTTACAAGCTTGCATGCTCAGTTAGCCGGCGTGCCGGCTTGTAAGGAAAAGTGAAACCACGGCACTTGTGGTTTCTCCAAGCCCCCATGGCCTGGGGAGATAACAGGCTGTGCAAGGCTCGCCTCCCTGTGCTGCAGGAGGGGCTGCGATGCCCCAGACATGGAGGGAGGGGCAGCAGCCCAAACAGGCAAGGATGCCTGTTCGGGCCACTCAATTAACTAGCCTCCACTGATGGGAACCCAAGCCCTTTGGGCTCAAGATAGCAATCGGCTGACAGCCAGCCAGCCACACTTGTGTTTGTTTTGACTGTGATCAGGTTACTATTCTTCATATTATAAATGAAAACACTGGGTAGATGTTCCTTGCCAACAAGTGGTAATAGCATCTGTCAAATACCTGCTGCCTCAGAAAATGTTGTTTCATTTGATTTTACAATCTACTAAGTCTCTCAAATTCTTGAGCATCTACTTGCTTGCCTCAAATGCATTTTGAGATCATAACCATACACTCTAGGATGCCCACATTATTCACTTCCAGTGGAGGCTGCTGACAACTGAGAGTGAAATAGGCAAAACTGATACATAAAAGTATCATCAGAGACAACAGGCAGCAGTGGGTAAAGATCACTTGACCTTGACTCCTGCAAGTTGGGAGGTTAATCTATGCACTGCGAATAGGAGCAACAATTAATTTTGAATTCAATACACAGGCATGCATACAGGGAGCTAGGACTAGAATCTCCATCTCTGAGCCTTAAAAAACCCAATAAAACACAGGCCTTCTGTCAATTGTATTAGGAGTGAATGCCTGTAGTCAGGGGCTGCAGCAGCTGATCTCTTCTCCTCTCTACAGCTTAGCCAATAGAGGGCAACATTACTCAGTCACTCATACCTACAGAGTGAGTTAGTTGCATAACTTCAGTTAGATGAAGCTCAGACAGCATTTCCTAGTTCCAGGACTACACAGTCCAAAAAATGTATGGATACAATGTAAGCAATATATTGTAGAATAAAAGCAATTTGATATATATTGGGAGTGGATTCATTTCATATTGGGTCTTTGACATATATTCATTGTTCAAACCTATCTCAGAAAGATACACAATGAACTGGAAACAGAAGCCTGTTGAACTGTAGATATTCAGGATTAGCTTTACAGCTTTAACTAACTTGTTCGATAGAGTGCTAGCTTCCCATCTTTGTTCCTCACCCCTTTATTCTGGTAAAAGAGCTGGAGTAATATAAAGGGGTTCCTAAGAGCCCTAGATCTAGCTGGGAATTGATTCCTCTGGTAGAAGAGCTGTGGAAAACTATAGTTACATCCAGGCAATTATGCACAGAAAAATTCAAAATTATGTAAAATTAATTACTTTCAGTTTGTTTTACAAATTAAACTAAAAATAACACTACTTGAACCTTCTCTAGAAATATATGCAGGTATTTTATATGGTTGGGGGTAGGTGTGAATTGTATGAGTGGGTATGTGGGGGGTTTGCGAAGGGGTGGGGTTTGTGATGGATTGTGAAGGGTTGTGGGAGTATATGTGGGGTTTATGGGTGGGGGTGGGGGTGGGGTTTGCAAGGGAGTGTGGGTATGAGATTGCGTGCGGTTTGTTGGAGTGGGTATAGGGTTTGTGGGCGGGTGTTGCTGTTGTTCACATAAAAATATATATTAAAACAATAATGGTAGTTGTTTTAAACAGCTGGAAATTATTGTCCTCTGGAGAGATTTTACCTCCATTGTAAAATAATTTCTGAAGCTGGGTATCACTATTTCAAATTCCCTTTTTGTTACAGAGGCTATATAAAGTATAGTGATTCTATACACTGAACAACTCTAGTTACTTTAGCTGATTTCAGAAATAGTTACTATATAAATGCTCTGATTCAAAGCTCATTAAAGATAATAAGAAACTTTTAACTGAGTTCATTTGACACTGGATAAACCCTAGAGTTTGTTATATGCAGCACATTTTAAACATTTGCTGTGTTGCTGGCAATAACTATAAACAACTGAGGTAATTTCAGTTCTGAGAGCACCATTTTCCAGCTGTTCCTTGACAATAGCTATCCCCATTTTTCTGCATGTGTATGTGTATGAACAAAAGTGTTAAGGACATGCTACATTGCCAGGATATTGTGAACAAATTTTTCAGGCAATGATGCAGAGAGATCATATGGTTTTATTTTAGTCAGTAATAAAATTATGTGGGTGCGTTTGTGTTTATATCCTTGGTTTTCACAGTACTCAAGACACAGTCCACTTGACATGTCATATGAAGTAAAATAATTTAATGCCTTTGCTGTCTGGGAGAATCACTAGTTTTTAACTATTGACTAGCCACTAGTTGACAGGGAAAAATCCCATATTCTAAAATAAACAGGGTTTATGACAAGGTAATTCTGGAAGCAGTAAATGCTTAGGGCCAGACTTTTAAAAAAGTTCAGCTCCCACTGAGGCACCTGAATAGACTCTCAAGTTTTCAAAACCATCCTGCACATTGAGCACTGAGTTCTTTTTGGAAATCTGTCTACAAGGTACACAGTATATGCTGCAGGATGCTGAGCATGTTTGCAAATCTGGCACCTATTCTAAGCGCTGACCACTTGAAAAACTGCCCCTGAGCCTTTTTGATGACCTGAGGGACCTTAATTCTGCAAGATTTTAAGTGAAGATTCTGTTAAACACTGAGTTCCATCAACTCTTTCACTAAGAGCAAGTCATGCTGACCAACCTAATTTCTTTCCTATGATAAGATGACAGACTCTGTGGATGGGGTGAGAGCAGTAGATATAATATACCTTGACTTTAGCAAGGCTTTTTTGATACTGTCTCTCGATATTCTCATTAACAAACTAAGGAAATACAGACTAGACAAACGTACTGTAAGGTGGATATTGGTTGGAT
The DNA here is from genome assembly GCF_001723895.1 of Crocodylus porosus. NCBI lineage: Eukaryota > Metazoa > Chordata > Crocodylia > Crocodylidae > Crocodylus > Crocodylus porosus. The sequence continues at coordinate 145,613,312 of NW_017728886.1, forward strand.
CATCATACTCAACGAGTAGTCATCAATGGTTCAATGTCTAACTGTGAGGAGATATCAAGTGGGGTTCCCCATGGAACCTCCGGTCTGGGTCTGGTAATGTTTAGTATCTTCATCAATGATTTGGATGATGGGAACGAGTGCATGATTAGCAAATTTGCAGGTGTCACCAAGTTGGGTGCAATTTCAGATAATCTGGCAGCAAGATAGGATTCAGAATGACCTGGATATACCGGAGAAATAGTCCAATATCAATCAGATGAAATTCAACAAAACAAGAGAAAGTCGTGCCTGTGGATTAGAATAATTGCATGCACAAAAACAGGCTGGGGAATCACTGGATAGACTGCAGTACTGCAGAGAAGGACCTGGGAGTTGCAACAGAGCATGAGATGAATAGTAGCCAACAGTGTGCTCTTGATGCAAAAAAGTGGATCACATACTGGGAAGTATTAACAGGAGTGTCACTTGGTGAGTCCTCATGTGGAGTCCTGTGTCTGGGTTTCAGCCCCACACTTCAAGAAAGATGTAGACAGTTGGGAAAGAGTTCAGTACAGAGCAACAAAAATTATTACGATCTGGGAGGCAAGATCTATGAGAAAAGGCTGAATGAACTAGGGTTATTTAGTTTGGAGAAAAGAAGACTGAGGGGGATTTAATAATAGTCTTCAAATAACTGAAGGGCAATTATAGAGAAGATAGAAATTTGCTTACAAGAAAGGAAACAAGAAACTAAAACTCTAGATGTGAAACACTGGATTTTTTTTCTTTGTGATGCACCTGTTCAACTCTGACTACAGTGAAGTTAATGGGTACATTTCAAAGCAAAATTTGGCATACATAAAATTATTCCACACTCCAGGTTAAACCCTTACATCACTTCCACAGGGTGGATCTCAGCTAAGTAACAGAAATAAAGACTTATCTTGGCTCCAGTGCAAGAACGTAGGATGTTTCCATACTTCATATAGTGTTTTGCATCAGCTGCACACTATGTGTGCATTATAACAAACTGATCTCTGAAAGGGTAATGTTTTGGCCATTAAAAGAGTGTTTCTAGCCAGTTCACCATCACAATACTTCAGAATCTAGTGTCCTAACACTGGCTGAAATTAAATCCATATGCAATGCACAAATTATTCCACCCCCTAGGTGTAAAGAATTATACACCACATCCTCATGAGCATTAAACCCATTAAGGAGAAGGGTTGATGTTCAGTATGCACATATCCTTACATACCCTAGATTGGCCAATGTAAAGTCCTAAATGAAAACAATTACAATCCAACTCACAGCATGGGTTTAGGATGGTCCCTAACCAACTAAGAATGTTTGGCAGTTATAGCTTTGCTCTAACATGTTTCATAAAATGTTAGGAGAATTTATACTGACATTGCTTAGGCCAGCACCCTAAAATAATCTGAAGATTAGAGTTGTGTTTTACCAGAAATAAAATCAGAAATAATATATAGGATGAGTGACTTCTTTTAACCATTTTCATATACCACATGGGAGAGAATCCATTTGTGCAGAAAACTCCTCACCCACAGCATGACCAGCAAAAGCTGGTCATCAGCTTTTGTTTACTCCGTTGCATTCAAGTATGTTAAATGACAAATAGATTAGAAGCCTGCTTTTCAACTGCTAGATGACACTTGCAGCATGTGGCAGGTCAGATGTGGCTTTCTATGTTCAAAAGGAGTATGTGACTTGCATGTAATTTAGCTGAAAATATGCAAAAGGTCAGGCATTATGCAAACTCCAAAGTGTTTCTTTAAACAGTCTCAGAAAATGGGTGGATTAAAACCTGATGACATTCAACACTGAAAAATGCAAGGTACTCCACCTTGGGGGAAAAAAACCCACAGTATGCTTATAGGCTCAGCAGTACTGCGCTTGCTAGCAGCATAGCTGAAAGGGACTTGCCGGTCATGACTGACCACAAGATGAATATGAGCCACCAATGCAATGTCACAGCTGGTAAAGCGAGCAAAACTCTGGCTTGCATCCATAGATGCTTCTCAAACAAATCCCAAGATATCATCCTCCCCCTGTACTCGGCCTTGGTGAGGCCACAGCTGAAGTACTGCATCCAATTTTGGGCTCCACAGTTTAAAATGGATGTGGAAAAGCTTGAGAGAGTCCAGAGGAGAGCCACATGCATGATCAGAGGGCAGGAGAACAGGCCCTATAATGAGAGGCTAAGAGCCATGGGACTTTTCATCCTGGAAAAGTGCAGGCTCAGGGGGGACCTGGTGGCTACCTATAAGTATATAAGGGGTGTACATCAGGATCTAAGGGAACACCTGTTCACCAGTGCACCCCAAGGGATGACAAGGTCAAACAGTCACAAACTCCTCCAAGACTGTTTCAGGATGGACATAAGGAAAAACTTCTTTATTGTCCAAGCCCCCAAGGCCTGGAAAAGACTCCTCCAAAGGTGGTGCAAGCACCTACTCTGGACTCTTTTAAGAAACATTTGGATGCCTATCTTGCTGGGATCCTTTGACCCCAGCTGACTTCCTGCCTCTGGGGCAGGGGGCTAGACCTGATGATCTTCCGAGGTCCCTTCCAGCCCTAATGTCTATGAAATCTATGAAATCTTTATTCTGACATAAACTTCTTGGGCCAAATCCACCACTCAAATCCTTGCAAGAATAGCTAGTTTGGATTTGGGCATGAACAGTGGCGACACGTAGTGGGTGCATGGGGGTGCTTGTACACCCCCTGAGAGCACTGGTGCACACCCTGACAGCTAGCATTTCCTGCTTAGGTGATGGGTGTCACGTCCGAGGACCGGCGCACCCTTGACTTGCAAGCCTGGGTTGGCATGACCGGCTGGACGCGGGTGGGGTAAGGTAATTAAGTAGATGGGTAAGTGAGAGGAGTCAGGAAGTTTAACGCAACTTGGTTATAAAGAAAGTTTATTTTTACTTACACTACAGGAGATTGTAGCGTAGGGAGGAAGTTGTGGTTGCGCGGTGTAGAAAGAGAAGTTGAGCTGTTCAGTTCAGCTTGCAGATGTTTTCACTGCACAGATTACAAACTGCGTAGCACAGATTTTAAGCAAAGTATACAGGTAACTTTGATCTGAAGACTTTCGTGAGCTCTTGACGAGAACGGACGAGCCGGCAGAACGGATACACCTGAAAACTTTTACCGCAGGTGGGGAGAGGTCAGCGACTGGCCAAATCACTGACTATGTCTACTGGGCGTGCGTGGAGGTCTCCGCAAAAGGCGCAAATCTTTCCAAAATTATAGTTATCACGTAGCCTATTACAACACGCCAAATTTGAATAATTATAGGACTGCCAATCATGACTGTGAACAGACTCTGTGTGTTCTTAGGTTTCATGCGAGATTGACTGTGCATGTGTTTTACATTTAGGCTGGGGGGGGTTGGATACGGAACTATAATGACAAAATATGTTAATATGTTATGTTAACCTTTTGACCTTTTTGCCATCGGCATCTGAAATCAAAGATTTTTCTTTGACAATGGGCAGGTGGGGCAGGCGGGAGTGCTGGTGCCCTGCCTGAGAGTGCTGGCCAGGAGGGAGTGGGGGTGCACCACTGGCACGCCGCTGGACCCTCCCCCGTAGCCCCCCTATTTGGTGCAATTGGCTACTGGGGGACCCCCCCCCGGTCACTGACTGGCCACTGACCCCCCCGGTCACTGCCTCCGGAGGCACCAGTTGCCCATGAGCATGGGGGACCTTGAGGGTGGCAACCACAGCAAAATAAGCTACTATCATAAGCTGAAACTACAATTTAGCAAAGGACTTAAACACACACTTAGGTTAAACACATATATACTTCCATGTCCATTCTGAAAAGCAATTTAAGCATAGGCTTAACTCTGTTCAAGTGCTTTACTGAACCAGAACCTTAATGGCTTCCCTCCATAGGGGTTAGGATCAAAATAGCAGCAGGTCATCCAAGTACAATAACCTGTCATCAGATCAAGATGCAACACCATCATCACTTCTGCTTTCAGAAAGATATTTCACAGTTATACAGCAAGCATGAAATGTAGCCCACTGACACCACAGTTGTGGAATCATTTTTTCTTAATAATATGGATGCTATTAAAACTGGACATTTATATATTTTGCAAAGTGTACTGTAATGTATCATTTCTCATTCCAAGTGTAGAGTATATTCCAAATTCCACAGTCAAGATAAGAGGAAGTTTTCAAATGCATAAATGGCAGCTAAGCTTCAAATTCCCATAGGCTAGGAGTCCAAATGTTGTTTGCACTTTTAAGTCTCCCAAAAAAACTGCTGTGTGGTAAAGATCCATGTTCAGTAGGGCCTGGTCTACATCTTTGCAGATAAGATAATGTTTGGGATAACTGAGGCTGAACTTTATAAAATAAACTAGATTCAGTGGCACAGAGCATGACAAATTGTTTATTGTATTGTCCTGAGTCTGGAATGTCTAAATTACTCATAACTCAATGACTCATAGTAGTCTTCCTAAACAAGTAGTGCATGAAGAAAGGCAAGGATTTAAGGTGTATTTAGTGCAGTCACTAGTATCCTTTTTCGTCTAAATTGTTCAATTGAAACACAGCCCTGCATTGAGGGCAATTGTACCCCACCCCACCAAGGGAGCATTCAATTTAGAGTACTCTGGAGTACACCCACTGTTGTACCCCTTGAAGAGGTACAGAATATACTCTCTTGAACAGAAGGGCAACTCAGTTAGTTATTGAGCCTAAAAGAAGGCAAATCAATTGCTTCTTTTTACTCTTCTCCCCATTAGGAATGTCAGACAGCCCAAAGGAAATAGCATGCAGTTTCTACACTCCACAGAGCTCAGGACTGCAATTCTGTCCCACCTTACGGGTTGTTTCTCTATTCTGTCTTCCTACCATGTACACATTTAAGACCCAGGTGGATTCTGGCTACATATCATGTAATGAATCCAAGAAGATTTTTTTTTTTACTTCAGACTTAATTCTACTTACAAGTCTCTTGCATTGGCATAAATCTTGTTAAGATCTGAACATTTTAACTGAAGTCTTGTACTAATCCTGTCCAAAAAAATAAATTAACTTCCTTCCCATTACTCCAGTTTGGTTTAAATCTGCAACATAAAAGAAGTTATTTTTTATTTTTATTACTGCTGTGCTAAGACCCACAGTCACAAACCCAAACTGCACTGTGCAAAATGTCAAATGAAAATGCTTTTGAGAGGAAGAATCATCTACCCCAAAAGGATTACCATCTTGACAAGTTCTGGGCGCCACACTTCAAGAGGGATGTGGCTAGCATTGAAAGAGTCCAGAGGAGGGCCACTCTTATGGTCAAGGGGTAGCGGGGCAGGCTCTGTGAAGAGAGGCTAAAGGGCCTGAACCTATTCAGCCTTCACAAGAGAAGGCTGAGGGGGGATCTGGTGGCAGTTTACAGACTCACCAGGATGGACCAGGGGGAATTGGGTGAGGCTCTGTTCCCCTGGGCACCGCCCAGGGTTACTAGGAATAACAGCCAAAAATTGTTAGAGAGCAGTTTCAGGCTGGACATCAGGAGGCATTACTTTATGGTTAGGGCTGCCAGGCTCTGGAAGGACTCCCAAGGGAAGTGGTGCTATCTCCTACCTTGGGGGTCTTCAAGAGGAGGCTGGACAGATATTTGGCTGGGGTGATATGACCGTGGCACCCGTTCCTGCCCAGGGCAGGGGGTCAGACCTGATGATCTATTTAGGTCCCTTCCGACCCTAAGCACTATGATACTATGAAGAGCACAGGTATTGAAGCATATGCATTTTCAAGAAAGATGGAAATAAATGCAAAGGTTGTTGAATAGCATTGCATGTTAGGGCTGAAGTAGACTGTAAAGCCCTAAGAGGGAATAAGCATGAATAAAACTCTTTTGATCCAAGTCACCATGGAGAAGCTTGATAAAACTGTCTACTTGTATAGTGGTGGGAATCTGCTATACCTCCAGGGTTGAATTTGAATGTTGAGACAGATCAATGTAAGATTACCGGGAATTCTGTCATTATGAGAGACTTCAACTTCTTGGGTATAGGGTGGATAATAATGGCAGTGCCCAGTTGTTCCTGCAGGTTATAAGTGACAAATTTCTTCACCAAACAGTAATTGAGCCCTTTTAGATTTTGTTTTGGTAAGTACCAAGAGCATTACCAAAGACCTAGTTGTATAAAATAACATTAAGTCAAGTGCAGATGAGTTGATTCAGTTTAAAATAAATGGAAGGCTAAACAAGTAGATTTGTAAGTAAGGCAAATCAGTTTCAGAAAGACACACTTGGATTATGGGAACTAGTTAGTGAATTCACCTGGACTGAGATACTCCAGAAATTTAATGAAGAGAATGCTTGGATTTTTGAGTCAGAGATACAAAATGATCTGGAACTGAAATCCCCTCCAAGGGCTCCAACCCAAACTGGATGAATGACCACCTCAAAAAGGCTGTTAGGAAAACAAAAAAGCCTATAATGAATACTAAAAGCATCGATCAGAGAAAGCTATATCTGAGAGGTCAGGAAGTAAAGGGATAAAATGAGAGTTGCCAAAAGTCAAGCTGAGTTAGACCTTGCAAAGGAAATTAGAAGAGGTACCAAATGTTTCTTCAGCCATATAAGTAAAAAGAAAATAAGATGTGGAGTTTCTGTACAGTAAGGATGAAGTAGACTAGGGGTTAAAAAAAAACCTAGGTATGACCCAGAAACTAAGTGAATACTTTTCCCAAGCTTTCTGTAAGGATGGTAAGGTGGAATATGGTGGCAAAGGCAGGATGGCTAATGGAAAATGTGATATCAAAATATAAATTACCGCACCTATTGTTAAAGCAAAACTCCAAGATAGCAATTCTTTCATTTTAGGAGGATCTGCATAATCTTCATCCCAGAATTCTGAAAAAACTGATGCTTGAAAGCACAAATTCAGTAGGCAGGGTTTTTAAGCCAGGGGTGCTAACAGGTGGCTAGAGAATAGCAAGCATCACTCCCATATTTAAGAACAATGAACATGTGATTTGTGTAACTACAGGCTTGTTAGTCTGCCTTCAAAAGCATGTAAAGCTTTAGAAAAAAACTGTACAAAATAATTAAAAATCCATGGAGATTTGGAAAATGGAACAATACGCAACATGGTTTCACCAACAGTAGATCTGGCCAGATAAACCTAATATCTTTCTTTGATGAGGTAAATGATTGTCTAGTCAAAGGAAATAGGCTAGATCTCATCTGTCTGGACTTCAGGAAAGCAAGTGATACACTGCCACATGGGAAGTTTTTGGCTTAGTGGGAGAAAAAAGGGATTAATAGAAGAATTGGAAGACACATAAATAACTGGTTAAAGGGCAAGAACAAAGCTGAAAAAGGAAGTATCAGGCTGGAGGCAGGTGGCTGCCTGGCTGGTGGATTCCTCAAGGGTCTTGATACTGATCCTATTTAATATTTTCATTTATGACCTTGGCACAAAATGTAGGAGTGTGCTAATGAAATATGCTGGTGACACAAAGTTGGGAGGCATTGGCGGTACAGAGGAGGATTGGAATATTACACAGAGAGTTGTTGGATGACCTTAAGGACTGGAGTAATAGAAATGGGATGAAATTCAATTGTACAGAATGCAAGGTCATATACTTTGGGACTAATAAGAATTTCTGCTATAATGTGAGAGCTCATCAATTGAAAACAATGGGACAGGAGAATTCTTTAATGCACTTCTCCTGACAATAGTCTTGCAAGCTACAGAAAATGATGTTCTCCTCAAATTACAGATGTATAACTGGAACATGGAGACCAGCCAGGGTCAAATAAGAAGTCTGTAGCACATCGGGGATATGAAACCCAGTTTCCTAAATCCTAGGATAGCACCTTAACCATTGGTCCATTCTTCCTTCCCAGAGGAAAGAGATTTCAGCAGTATGTTTGTATATTTATTTGTCCATGCTTTCTTCATTCATATGTGTTACAATATCTTTAGATTAAAATTGAAGATGTCACATGAGCAAATAACCAAAGCAAGGTCCTTACCCAAGTGCTGAAGTTCTCTGGCCTAATTATTTCTTCTGGAATCGAATTTGCAGTTTTGTTTCCAAAGTACAACATATAGTACAAGAGTTGGCAGGGATCCTCTGACTTCAGACAATAGCTGGATGTCAGAATTTAAAATTAATTGCTAGAGAGACTGTTTCCTATGTATCCCTCACCCACATGGTGACTAACAATTGAGTTATGGCTGACATATTCTTATCAACCAATGATTTCACTGTTTCCTTACTTATGAGCATTAGGGATAGCTACGCCAGTTTTAGGAGTGGTGGGAGGGAATCCATAAAAACTAGAATATAATACTATACTTGATTACTTTTAGAGTCCTGAAAAGTTATGCTCCTTACACTCAATCGGTTTTTCCTCATCTCCAGGCTGCTATAATGCTGTCATAAAGTGAGTAAGACTAAAGAAACACTTCTGCAATGATCAGAGATAATATGTGCTGGGCTTTGGTAATCTCTTTGGCTAGGGACAGAAATTACACATAAACAGGTATAAGTGATCAGAAACTGGTTCAAAGCTGTACCACAAGAGAAGTTCACTGCACACAAACTGCTTTCAAAATGGCCAAAACAGGTGCAAGATAAGCCTAGATGGATGTAGTATCAGATTTAGGTTAAATTGGTTTATTGAATTTCTGTTCCAGATCTCCTCCAAAGTCAAGTTAACTTGCAGTCTTCCAGAATCCCAGGATGCTTTGTACCTCCCCCCACAAACCACCCCTCACAGAGTGGGTGGGCTAGCACTGGCCCAAGCTGTCTGGTTCAGCTGAGCAGAGAGCCATGCTTTAGCACCCCACCCCCACTCCCCATCAGCCTTACATCTGGCTTGAGCCACTGCAGGCATGTAGCTACATTTCCAGAATCAAAAATGAATGTCTGTTCACTTACTTATTAGTTCAATCTACGCAGCTCAGACTAACCAGAGAAGACTAAATTGATTCAGCCTTGGGCTTTTTGACTGTCTATACATAGCCTGTAGGCCCCTGCCTTAGAAACACTGCTTTAGATTAGATCCTGCTGCATTTGTCTGGATATTAAAGTTTCAATCACACTAATGAGACTTAGCACAGCTACAGTGTTATATGTCAAGGAATGGGAGAAAAACATTAAGAGCTAGACAGAGCCTGCAAGCCTCCAGCTGACACCTTGTTCCCATTATTCAGTATTTATGTGTTAAGTGTATGATGGGAGACAGCATTTTGGCATTGGGAAAATGCAGTAGGAAGAGCTAAAATTCACTCCACAAAATAAATACTTGCCGGGGTTGGTTTCCAGCTCACTTTTTAACACAGTGCAGGTTTTATGCGTTATGTGTCTGTGAGTCTGTACAGTGAGTAATGGCATCATAGTACTATTATCAGCTGTAAATCTCTGAGAGGTACATCCAAATATCAAGGAAAGCACATCCAAAACATTCAGACCTTGACCATTTGATTAGCAGCCCAGGCAAATATCATACCATGACCATAATTCAATTTTTGTTTGGGCTGCAAACTTACATTCTGCTTCTTGTAATGTTGTTCTGACAGATCTTTTTCACCTGTTTGGGTTTTGGTGAACCCTGAGGCACAGCAGGTAAAAGCCAATGTGCTCAACCTCTTTTCAGCCATAGTGAATTTCTTTTGGCACATATTGGAGTCAATGGAATTATTTGTATCCTGGAGTGGGGAAAGTAGGCTGCAGGAATTAGGTTCAGGCCCACCTATGTCAAATCAAAACTAACAAAGACTCATTATTAACATTCTGAAAACCATGAATTAGGAGGGAAAAAATTGAATCTGAGCGCTCAGTTTTGGCTAAGTGAATTTAATTGGGTCATGAAATTTTTTTCATGGATCTAATTTAGGTACGTTTCCCAAGGCATGCATTTTCTTCTTGTTATGATTCCACACACACCACAGAAAATACTTCTTGTCTAATAAAACAGCCCTTTCAGGTATGTTTATTGTTGGACACTTTAATTTGCATTGTTTAAATCATAGCACTTGACTACCTAGCTTTGTAAATACGCATTGCTGTCACTTCTCAGGACCCTGTTGAAAAAAATTGTTGATGCATTTGATGAAAATGTTCAGCTGGTAATGTATTATGAATAAATAAATATACAGATAGATAGTCCCATCATTACTAACAAGTTTACTTATTTAGCCTTTTTCCCTTAAATGATTCCTTAACTGTTACATGGGTGGGTGGACAGATGTTTGCAATTATGTCCATATATGTGGTCCACAGGTATGCCAGAGCTGAGGAATCTGGCTCTTTGTTAAATATTTTCAAGTAACCAGCTGCCACAGTTCTCCATGAAGCCAAACCACACCAAGTGGAAATGTACTAAAAGGGATGGGTAAAGTGAAGTACTTCTTTAAAAACAGAAAAATGACTCATGCTCATAAAATATAATTACGGTAGTAATTCTTTAAATATACTGACCAACTATGGGGGAACATTTCAATTGACCATTCATTAGAGTGATTTTTTCCACAGGATTTTGCATCTATAATTGCTGTGGCCTACAAATAAGCTGGGACTAAAAGGAAAGATGAAGAGGACCTACTTTGCTTTTAATGGGGAAAACACTTCCTGAAGCTGAGTATCTTATGTCCACTATAATACTGCAATGTCACCTATTCTACACATCTGCACTCATCTATGAAAATTAGCAAGCCTTTAAATTAATTCTTTCTTTCCTTCCTGCTTTCTAGACCAAATACATTCTAATGACTTTCGACCTTTAGCAGTCAAGTCATGAGTAAATGTCAAAAACCCTACCTGAAAAACAAACAAGAAGGGAAGCAAAAATGGAAGTTCCCAAATTTTAAAAATATGCACCATAGACACATTTGTGAGTGACATCCTTCTATTTGGTTTGTATCACAAGCTGCTACACAGGTTTTTCCAGTAACTTGCAATAGGTTATATTTCCCTGAGCCATTTTTTTCTGCAGGGAAACAATCCTGAAAGAACATATGACAACATAGTATCACACATTAATTTAGTTTTGGTTTTTTTCATATTTCTCTGTGATTGGTCTCCCCATTGCTGTACACCTTGTCTAGTTGTCTTTTTACTCAAGTGCAGCATGAGTATTAAGTGGGTGTGAAAAGGTACTAGATTAGAATGGTAGCATGTTGTACTCATTTTGCATGGATGTAAATGCAAATAATCAAAGACCCATAGAATGATTCAGATATTTCCATGCTGTGTATTATCTCTGCTCTGTGTGTGTGAGCAAGAGAGCGAGAGGGAGAGTGCATTGAGTCTACTTTTTCAAACAAGCCCAATATATCCACATGATCCCATTTTGCCCCAAAGACTTACATGTGTTTTTGTGCTTGTACAGGATTGAGAAGGAACACAGACAGCACAAGGTCTATCTTCTGTTAGTTGCTCTATCAAATTGTATTTTTAGAGGATTCCCTATTTAATAAGTAGCTCACTTCTGAAGGGGGACTTACTAGGGTGCCTCTGGGTTTTTTTTACTTTTCCAAATGCATGGGTACAGGGTGTCTAGGAAAGTATCTTCTTGTACGGTCAAAATAATCTAAAGAAATTGATATTCTAATAGAAATTGAAACAACTTAGAAAATATTAGTAAAATCGATTGATGGTAGCAAAAGTGCTTTGTGTTTGGCTCCTTCAGCTTGGCCAGAAAGCTAAAAAGGGAATAAATAGCCAAAAGATGTAGTCTGCAGACTTCTAGAGTAGCACTACTTGGCTGAGGCAAAATCCACTGATATATATTTCTTTAAACACTATAACCATCTTTATCAAGTGTTCAAATTCCCAGAGCTGCAGGAAACTTATGCTAATAAACTGGATTTACGCTGACCTTCCATTCTCAAGCTGTCACTTTTAAGTTTCTTTGTCTTTAAATTTTGGGTAAAAGTTTTCTGGCTTTTATAAATGATGTCATTCCCATCAGCTCCACTGCATTGTTTCATATGGCTCTGAACAGGAATTTAGGATCTGAGCCTGAAACACCACTCCAGGGGGTAGGGCAGTGTAGCGGGAGTGGAGCTGGGCTGCCCACACTGTGCTTACAACAGGGACTCTAGGATGCCTATGCTGCATGCGTGGGGTGGGGAAGCTGGGCAGCTCACACTGCACGCATTACAAAGGAAGGAGCCAAGCTGTGTGCACAAAAGTCAGGAGCTGGGGTTAGGGTGGCTGCTCACATGCTGAGTAGCCCATGTAGTGTATAGCCCCTTTGTCTCATAGCATCCTGGCAGCCCAAAAGTGGGGGAGCCCTAGTTTAAAGCTTCTACTGAATTTGAGTGTCCAAGTTGAGATACGTTTAAAAGAGTCCTGAATTTTCAGAGGATGACTGCTTGGTACTTCCTGAAAGTTGGCACTTATTATGGTATCAAGCGGAGTGGTCAAAGTTACACTTGAAAATTTAGGCCAAATATATCTTAATTGGAAACAAGGAAAAAAGAATGAAATATTTCTAATGAAAAAAGGGATAGGAAATATTTTGGAATCAATTTCTAATTATTCTTAAAGGATTCGTACCATTATGTGAGGCAGCTAAAAAACTAATGTATGTGGTGCTATAATAATAGTAATAATATTAATAGCACATGAAAAATGCTTACTTTCCTCTGGATTTTGAAAAAACCAAACTCTTTTGTAGAATAATCCAGAATTCTCAAAAACCACATATAGGGCATGTCCCCACATTCAGAGGTGTGTGGTTGCTGGGGCAAAAATAGTAGTGGTACAAATTTGTGCCCGTGCTTTTTGCCACTGCACATGCCCCTGCACGAGGGGTTAGTGTGGGGCAAACTGTCCCAGATGGGGTAGGAAAGGCTGAGGCCAGCACCTGTGCTTGCCCCAGCAGCCTTACCTGTGGTCCCAGGGTCCTCCCAGGACAGCAGTGGAGGCGACTGGCTGCTAGAAGTCTGGCCAGCAGTCAGAGCATGGCTCTGGCTACCCAGCCTCTGGTTTCTGATGGGACATACTGCTGCCATGTGTGCTGCAGTGCTTTTTTCAGCAGTGGTTTCTTCTGACACCAGGATCCCCCAGTGTTAGTAGAAACCTCCACACTGCAAATTATCAGTGTAATGAACACTTGCACATGCACTGTGTGCAGTTTGCAGTGCCTCAACCTGCTTTGAGGTTCCACAAACAGCACAAAAAAGCTGGTGGGGATGTATGTGGCACCACAGATGGGTCTGCAGCGGCACACACTGCACATGAAGGCATTCCCAATACTGCTACTTTGCTGTTACTTGGGTCAAAAAAACCCACGCCAAAAAACAGGGCAGTGCACGTGGCAACAGCATTCAGTGCCCAAAGCTGGAGCCTGGCAGCCTGGAGCCATACTCCAGCTGCCAGCCAGGCTCCCAGCTGCCAAAATGCTGCAGTTGCAGCTCCCCAAAGCCACAGGTAAGGCTGTCCCAGCCTTCCCTACCCCACCTAGGGTAAGCTACCACACGCCAGAGGATGTGTGGCATAGGCATTCCCCAGGGACAAGCAGCAATGGCACAAGATGTGCTGCCGCTACTTGTCCCTGGGGAACCAAACATCTGTACTCCTGTAGACCTGACCATAGGGTACAAATAAGACTTCAGAAGAAATACTTCAGAAACAATGATAAAGCGACAAGCAATACACGCACGCCGTTGTGCTATAATAAGTGATTCATCAGAGTATACTGATGGAATTCCCGTTTTTTGGCAAAAGGAAACAGCTATGTTCCACTTTTTTTTTTGTGTGCAGATGTGACTCTGTAGGAAATTACCTTTGGTTCCAACTTCTAACCAGTATAGATTTAATGAATACAGCAGAACCAGATAAACACTAAAATTGCCTAGAAAGACCAGCTTCAGCTTGTAGATACAATAGATACTGTGGCAGATATGTCCATGTTTATATTGCCAGAGTATTTGCAAAAGTTGCAAACACATTTCTGCCTCTGCTAGGAAAGCATTAAATTCTCAGTCATCTTTTTCCATTCAAAATTGTCTAATTAAACCGAACTTTGCCAACATTTCAATATCAATATGAGCCTTTTTTTCCATTCAGTATTTTTAATTTCTGTCTATATTAGGCTCTCTTCAAAAGTCAGTAAACAGACTCTGTCAGTCATGGAAGCTGTATAAAGGAATAATCCCTTAAAAGATTTCTCTTTTACATTTCTTCTTGCAGTAAAATTGCTTTTATCATGCCGAGGTTTTAAAAAATCAGTGCCTACAATTATTCTTCTATCCCCACATTAAGGCAGGAAGGAAGGTCTAACTGGAGTGGTTACTGCATTCGGACTCAGGACACCTGTGTCCAGTTCCTTGCGTAGCTATCCGCTTCCTGCGTGACTTTGGGAAAGTCATTTTTTCTACAGAGCTCCTCAGTGCCTTGTCTATAAAATCTCTCCATCTCATAAAGGCAATAAGAAGCTAAAATCCATTTTGTGGTAGTCTAATACAACTGAAATTAAGTACCCATGTAAGTGGCTTGAGTCTTAGAAGTGTTCAGCTTTCAGCAGATACCCCTGAAGTTGTTATTGCACAGCTCTGTGTGTTTTATTTCACTGTGGAAGTTCTCCTTTCTACAGCTTTGAAGGCATGAGAGTACTCATATTTTTGGAAGGCAAAGTTAATATTACCTCTTTTCACAGCACTTAAAGATTGTTCTGGTAGGTGGAAGAGTTTGAGTGTTTCACAAAGTTTTCTCAGATCAATCAGGGTAGATGTGGGGTTTAAAAGAGTGTGGCACATGCCAAAGACTGTTGCCTGCCTGCGTTTTCAAACATCTGGGTTATTTCTAAGCTGCAGTTTTGGAGGAAGCTGTTTTGCATTCTCAGCCCGGCAGAAAGTATGGCAATCCCAGCTGCTACTATGGCAAAGCCATGCAGGAGAGTAGAGGACAAATTTAATTCGGAAAAATTAGTTGTGCAGAAGAAAGAAGTGAGCGAAAGCTCAAGAACTCCAAATTGGACTAGCTAACTTTACACTCCAATCACTGCCTTTAGGAGCTGTGAACCCTCTTGGCATATATCTCCCTAGCCTGGGTCAACTAGGTGAGGAAAAATATACACTAGGATTGCTGGGACCTTTCTACAGTAAGGAGAAAAAATGCTTTTTGGACAGCTTTTTGGAAAGCTATAAAATCAAATGCAGTTCATAACACATGTTGTTTGATCAAGCAGAGCTTCTCCTCGCCTGCCAGAACTCTGCCCAGGGACTGAGAGATCTTTTAAAAACTGCCTGTGATAGTCTGATGTTTTCTTTTTGTACATTAGAATAGGTTATTCCATTCTGGGAGGAAACAACCAAAAACATGCATCAATGTTAAAGTATCGTATTCCTGATGACTATTGTTTACAATGGAGAGATATATTTTTTTAAGTAAACCTCTCACTCTCTCCTTTTTGAGGCCCTTTATTTAAATCCTGTGCTTTTCAATGACCTATTTCCTCAACGCAAGAATGAAAGCCTTAGATGATTATAGCATCCCTGCTCTCTGCAGCCCAGCTCTCTGCCAACATAGTAATTAATTAACTTTCAGTGACCAACTATGCCCTTTTAAATGTTTCTCCCATTTAAAAATAATTGTATACAGATCTAATATATAACTTTCATAAAGGAAAGATACTCTTTTGTGCCAAGTGGAAATCTGCATTGTTGCCTGCATTAGGGAATGTTTAAGCTGTATTACTTTGCATGTACGGCAAGGCAATAAAACAAATTCATGTTCATATCTAAATAAATAAATCAATCTCCTGGCTGTCAGGTAGTTAGTAACTCAAGGGTCAGTTGGATAACTAATTGACGCTTTTTCCACAAGAAGCACTTCCTCTTGTAGAACATCCTGTCCAGACAGCTAATACAATGGGAAAACAAGACCCACTGTAAAAGATGCAATGAGACTCAGGAAAGCCAGAGTTTAGTATGTCCATGAACAAATACAGATGACCTATACTGCCCTGACAAGAAAGTGTTGTGATATATATAGCTCTCTGTGCTCCAGGGCTCCAGCAGCCCTTATCATTCAGTTTGATCTATGATTGTTTACAATGGGAGTGAACTTGCTTATTTGGGTGAGTGACCTTGGAAGACATCCCACCATGACAGTCAGAGAGGTAGATTTATGAGATCATTAAAGCCTTTACACCTTGGCCAGCTTAACAAATGAGCCCTTGCAGACACCCAAGTGCATAAAACTTGACATATCCTGTCTAGAAAAAATTCCACCATATTTGTTCATTGAAAACCAATGGACATCCTTGTCAGATTCAAGACTAAACACTTTCATACATCTCAGCTCCAGTAATTAATATTTACTGTAGCTAATTTATTTTATTTAATTTAGAATCTGTGAAGCTTTGGAGGCAATCCAGACTGCTCCCTTTTCAATTTGGACAGATGAAAAAGAAATATTTTTTTTTCAACTTGATGCTTTTTCTCAAAATGTCCTTCCAGGGCAAAATTGTTCTCCTTCCTGATATAGACAAAGTGTTTATGCTTAGAGCCCATATTTAAAAATGCTGTAACATGGATTCAGTGAAACTAAGAGAAAATAAGCAAGAAACCTTTAAAAAGTAATCTGAAACCAGAAATACAATTAATGCCTCGGTCATATCTGTACAGTTTTTACAAATAGTCAATAAAAGGTTGAGTTAAAGTTGTCCATTGCCTTACCTGTACATTTTGGATTTTTTTAAATTCTGAATTCCCCAGGATTTGGGGATAAATATATCCCTATAATTTATTAAATAAATATCTGAGTAGGAATATATGGAATGTACAGTGAGCTTTTTTTTCTTCCAAGTTAAAAGCTTGTAGTATAGTGAGTAGGTAGAAAAACATAGCTCTGCACTCAGCCATAGTTCATACCCCAGCAAATTAGAAACTGTTTCCTTGAAAAAG
Organism: Crocodylus porosus; assembly: GCF_001723895.1. NCBI lineage: Eukaryota > Metazoa > Chordata > Crocodylia > Crocodylidae > Crocodylus > Crocodylus porosus. The sequence continues at coordinate 145,630,209 of NW_017728886.1, forward strand.
AGAATATTGGCCAGTGTGCTGTTTTCTCTGAAAAGTGCCACAGATTCAGTTTTTTTAAAACTACAACAAAAGATGAGCTAAAGGCACCCACACTTCCTATAGTATCCAAGGGATAGGCTTTTAAAATAAGTCATAGAAAAAGTCAGTGCAGGGTATGAAGGCAAATTCTGAACAAGACATTTGAACCTTTGAGGACTGTCTGGTTCCGAACTTGTTAGCAAACGAACTGTGTTGACAGCATGACTGATTGTTCTTAATTTGCCTGGGAAATAAATCTAAGTTTAGAATCAATCTAAGCCTGATAAAACTTATATGCTGATACATTTCCAAACAGGACTTTATTAAATCAGATGGACAGCTAGCTAATAAAATGATATTTTACCTCTAAGGTAAAATATCTTTCATCTGGCAGCACATTGCAAACCTTATGCTAATTCCACATCCACCCTGCTTGCTAACGCTTATTAGCATCAATAGAACATGCTCCATCAATCTGTAAGGTATGGACATCACAAAAAAAAGAAGAAGGATAAACTGAGGATCTTCCCAGAATCCGGACCGATTGTACTGAGAAGTATAATTCAAAGACGACATTTATGCAGAAACCTAACAAGTGGTGGGTGACCCAGGCACTCACCTAGAGAGGGGCACAAGAATGGCAGTTACTACTCCTGATCGCTCAGCTGCTGCCACTCCTCTTGTCCAGGGCTTAGACCCTGCTTATTACACCTCTGCCAGTAGTGCTTACTGTACAGCACTTAAAATTTCTAAAAATCAAGTCAACCTCCACATTAAGCATTCGAAGTGATACAATTTACTGATTAACAGTAGGAATGCCTGGTACTTCTAAACACTTTCATTGACTAAGCAATGGTTGGTTTCAGCCAACCCGGTATAAAAGCCTATAGTAAACATAAAATCTTGCTTCTTTACCATAAGGAGAAGGCACTATGGTCTACCTGTTTGGGCACTGGACTGATAGTCAAAATACCTTCGTTCTGTTTCTTTTGGCTTCTAAATGCATTTCATTTCTGTATACTTCTTGCAGTGCAAATAACAACAGGGAATTCTTAAAACTACTACTGAATTATATATAAGTTATTAGGAGACTTTTAAAATAGAAATTCTCTTTCTACTTTTACATTTCTAAAAACAATTCATAATCTCACCAGAGCTACAAAATTAAGGAAATAAAAAGATAAACTGCTTTGAGTTAATGTGTTATATTTCCCTTATGAAAAAAGTAGCTCAATATTTGTATTGGCTTCAATACTAAAATGGAAGTGAATGAAAACATACAACAATTACTATATTCAAACACAAAAATAGTGCATAAGAAGGAACCTGGGAGGCATTATGTATCTGTAGGGAGTATTTGAGGAACAAGATTTTGGCTGCACCGAGTTTCTTAGTAAGAATTACATACTGTCTTATGATAGGAATAATTAGTACCATTATAAATGTACAAGTTCATTGATATAATCTGAGTAAATCTTTCCTGCAGGACTTTATACCCTTTGCAGCCCATATTCACATGAGACATGTTTACTTATGAGAGAAACTGAAGTCAATAGGACTGTTCATATGAGTGAATTAAAATAATTAGGCTACCCAAACTCTGCCACCCACACTCAAGCAGTGTAGTATTTTATTTGAACTACTCAAGTTGAATAATTCAATCTGCTGAATTACTCTGAAGGTACTGTAGGGTTCTAAGGTGCTATGAGGTACCATGAAGGTGACAGGATGTGGTCCTCATCAAGTAACCTGTTGAATAATCCTTACAACTGTGCATAAGAACAATACTACATTGTAATTTCCATAAACAAGAAATAATAGTGTAAGTGCTGGAGGTTTCACTGGGTTACTACTGTTATGGTGAGGTGTGAAACGGCTACCCATTAATTAGTCTTCAAACAATTTAGCATAAAAAAAAAATCAATGTTTATCTAACACTAGCACATACCCAATCGGGTCAAAAGCTAATGCTAAACTCTTTATTTCAAAGTCCAGAAAGGAAAATTAAAAAAACGTTAACCCTGCTTGTACTTTCAGAGTATCACAACAATGAGATCACTTGTCCTGTTCATGAATTAAAAACAAGATCCTTGTTTTTACGGTATAATTTTGAGAAAATGAACCAAAGACTTCTATTGTTTTGAGTGGGTTAGCAGTTCCATGCTGTAAATTGTTTTATCAGTATGTTTATCAGTATGTATTGGATGGATAAAATTCACACACACACAGCCAAGTGCATGACCCAGGTAGGTGGAAAATGTGTAGGGAATGAAGTCACAACTGAAGTGGAAATGGAAGTTATCTCCACACTCCTTGGACAGATCTCACAGCTTTAGTGCTGCCACACTGCAGCTGTAACTCAAATCCAGTGACTGAAATAACAGTCACTCACACCTTTCCCTGGTAGAGGTCTCAGGTTTCAGGTTCCTGGTAACCTGAATATGGGGATTCCTTTATATATGAATCATTCCCCCCTGCCACCAGCATCCCTTACCTATCCCAGCACCCAATCCTTCCTTTCAAGTTCCTGTTTACAGCCTGCACAGAGTGTACCCTCCTGATTTGAACTGGGTGATTTGAAGTTCCTCTGACTGACCACATTGTGTAAAGATATGCCTCAGGACCCCACCAGCAAAGAGATTCTTGCAAATCAATCCTGAATGGTAAGCTTTACCCTATGGGTATGTGTACACATGAAATTAATATGCCACAATAAACTCCAGTGCAGTTTGCACCAGAGTAAACTGCTCCCAGTTGCAGTATCTACATGTGCGCCCAGGACAGCACCAATTTGAGCATGGCAGAGCAGGCCCCCGGCTGACTGGGCTAACTGGGCACAGTTTATGCCCCCAGTCACTTTCTACATGTGTGCTTCAGCACAGTAAAATGCTCTGCCATAAGATAGTACTGCCCCGACAGTACTATCTTATGGCAGAGTTAATTAGTTCACTGAGCCCTAATACCAGGGTACACGTAGACTGTGACACTTTACTGCAGAGCCAATTAGTCTACTTCAGAGTAAAGCACACGTGTAGATGTACCCTGTGTGAATATATTTATACATTATTATTTTTTCCTCAGTATCTTTTCCATACCAGTGTGCACATTGCCCAGGATAATTCTGATAAGTGGTGGTAAATTTTTGACTTAACAGCTGACCATACTGTAGACAGAAAAGAAAAGAGCCTTTAGAGATCTTATCGGTGGTGGAATCCTATAGCTGACCCTTCATTCAAAGTAGGTATGTGTGAAAGAATGTCATTAGCTACATTTTTAGCTTAAAAAACATGTTTTTAAACATATTTAAAAAACATGCTTAAAAAGGCTAAAGAACATCATTGGCACAGTCAAAAACCGGTAGCAGTTCTGTGAACTTATTTTTCTTTTTGTACATTTTGAGTACACTGATTTAATTATAAGCTACTTGCCAAGACTTAGCAAAATATGTGTATGTCTATTAATTTTAAACTGTATTCTTAGAGACCTTACCTTTTGCCATATTATTTTTTTGAAATCTAGCCTGGCAAATAGAAAATGCACTCTAAAGGAAGCTTTCTTGAATGATACCAGTAGGTGGGAGTGTTGACTTTATCCCAGAACCTTCACAAACCTTAATATGAACTTTTCATTGCTATGGAAAGGGTAATTCCCAAGAAATGAGCAGATTAATCTTATCTATGTTTTTTATACTTGCAAAAATATCATTCTTCATCTCAAATACCAATAGGAACTCTATTTCAAAAGTACTGCATTGTCCATATATTGCTTTTGGCTCCCTGTTCAGTTCAGTAGATGAAGGGAAATTCTCTGATTTGTCAGGTTTCAGTTATCCAGCACAGATATTTGCTTATCTATCCCATAGGTGGCAGGGGACTTCTGTTCATCCTGTCAAACAAATAATTTTCACAGGAAATCAAAGGGTTTTTCATGAAAAAAATACTAAAACATCCCTGGGGAGAAATGGGGGAAAGCATCTGACCTTGGATAGTAAGTATGTGAGCATTGGTCTGGAAAGTTAGATATGCTTGAAAAGCTTGTTTATCTTTAAAATGGGGTACTTAAATAAATGAATGAAAGGAGGAAGAGAGAAAGCATTACTGAAAAGTCAGTAGAGGAATGTGGGAGTCATGAGTCAACTCTGGGTTCCAATACCAGCTATGCAACTGACGCATAGCATGACTTCAAACAAGTTACATATGTCCAGATTTTTTAAAGTGACTTTTGAAAGACTCAGAAATAATATTTTAAATGACCAGCTTTAGACCCCTCTGAAACAATTTTCAGTGCTGAGCACTTGTATCTCCCACTGACTTCATTGCAGTCATGTGAAAGTCAAGTCTGGCCTGCTGTCATTACACAGACTGAAGTTTGGCCATTACGCCCCTGCAACAGAGAATGTCATGCCCAGAACAACCGTAATCTCATATCTCACCCAACCCTTCCCTTTAAGCACCTGTTTACAGCCTGCACAGCATGCACTTTCCTGATTTGAAGCGGGTATAAAGTTCCTCTGATTCAATCCTGAATGGCAAGTGCAATCCTATGTGAATATACTTATACCTTGTTATTTCTTCCTCAGTTTCCACAGCAATAAAATGTCATGCCCAGAACAACCTTAATTTTGTATCTCCAGATAAAAAATATTACCTCCAGCAGTTCATTTCCCACTGAAGCTCTTACACAGATGAAGCCATAGCAGCCATTTAACACACTCCCCCTTCTCCACTTTTTAAAATTTTTTTGGCCTGTGGTGCTTTCTAGAAAGATTGTACCCAGTCCAGTCTCATTTTATCCAAAGCACTGAGGTTACACAAACCCCCACAACTTCTATCACATGTATTCTACCCTGTAGGCCAGCTCAGCTCTGCTACCAGTGGAGGTTGTGGCTTGTGTCTGCCCCATTCTATCCATTCCAGCTCGACAATCAGCACTGAAATACCTGAGTCCTTGTGCACCGAAGGCCACGTTTCCTCAGTGGTAATTATATAAGTAAGAACTGAATTTGTCCCTGAGAACACAAGGACCTTGATTGCATCACATCCCTGCAAAGAAGCTCAAGAGGGAAATGCAGCAGACTAAGCACAATCAAACCTCTCTAGCAAGGGAACAGCCAGAGTTCAACATAATGGGAAAATGTATCCAATGAAAACAAATCATTACAATACTATACAGAGTGAACAATTTTAATTGAAAGATTAGGTTTATACTGCCAGATAAAATATCAGCCAGGAACATCTGCTCTTCAGGAGTAACTGAATGGCAAACCGTAGGTGTCTTTAATTTGCGCTTGCATAAATTCAGAGAAATTATGAATAATAATAGAACAGTCACCTATTCAAGATTGGAGGTGTCTTTGCCACAAATTGTGAGAATAAAACGGCCATTTAGCCCTTCATGTCCATTCCTCCCTCTCCCCTAAACAGTCAGCAGAACTCAACTTCCTACTAAAACACCGCCCCCTTACAGCACACAGACCAAACTCCCATCAAATCCAACTCTCCACAACTGCTTATGCCAGGTACATGTTGTGGCATGTCCTGAAATTCAGTAGTTTAGAGGGAAGGGAGATCTTGTTCTAAGGTTCAGAGCCCCTCATGGAGAGAATGGCTGATGCCAGACACGGAGGCACCCACACATGTGCCCAATGCCTGCTCCGACTCATTCGAATTAGAATGCATCAGAGCAGACTCCATTAATCAAGCCTCAGCATCATGTGTATTCAACATCCCCACGCTTCAAAATGGCAGCCGGGGCATTTTAACTAAAGCCCATTGAACAAGCTTTAGTTAAAGTGCCCCTGCCACCATTTTGAAGCACGGGACTCTGAATACATGAAACACTGTAGGTGCTTTAATTAGAGCAGCTCTCAAGAGCCACTCTAATTAAAATGCACCCCCCCACACACACACACACATACACTCCAGAGCACATGTAAAGATGTGCTTTGTGCTCTTCTAAACCAACAGGTATTCAGCTGCATCAGTAGAACATGAATAGGAAGGTCCCCAACTATTTAGGTGAAATAGCTGGACCATATGAAGTGGTTTATGTGTCTGTTACAAACTTGAAGTAAAGAGCCTCTCCATTTAGCATGGAGACAGGAATAGACTTATAAACCTTTGAAAGTGCTCAGCCATCTGGGTAAGACAAGAACTTGAACTTGCATATTACCTACAATCTAACTTTCTGTTGGGAGTTCTGGCCATAGGATATAATGGGGAAACAATAAAATATCTATAACTTTGTTGTTTCTTGTCCAATTTGGATGAAATTTTCAGAAGTGATATATTCTGCAGAGAGGATGAAGTCTGCCAAGTTTCAAGAAGTTTGGCGTAGAGGTTTGAGGGCAACTGTACCCCAAATTCTTGAAAGCAAAACTCCTGTCACATCTATGTGTTACAACAAGGGGGGGGGGGGGTTAAAACTGCAGGGCTGGTAGCTCTTACAGAGACCACAAAGCCTGCCAAGTTTCAAGATCAGTGTAGGGGTTTGGGGGGAACTGCTTCTAAAGCTACAGACAACCAAAACTCATGCCATAGCTGCTGTGAGACTGACTCTTTCTGTCTTGGGGCGGGGAGGGGAAACAGCGCTGCAGGCCTGGCTGCTGAGCCGCTGAACACCCTGTTACCAATCAATCAGTCATGTTTCACTCAGGGACCAGCTCAAAACACAGGACCTAGCTACTAGATAATGACTGAAAGAGCATCAATTAGCACCTACAAAACTAGGCTTAGAGGAAAGAATCAATACAGACAATCAACTGCTTCAGGACAGACAGTCTTGGCACGAGTTTTGCCTGTCAGCAGCTAGGGGTGCTGGGCCCCAGGACGCCCCTGCACTGATCTCCTCTACAGCTGGCAGGCATCACAGCAGGGGCCACAATCCCTGCAGCTGTCACCCCGCTGCACTTTAACACACGCAGTGTCACCCATGGCACCAGTTTTGCTTGTTCGCAGCTTGGGGTGCAGTTCCCCCCAAGCCCCTGCACCAATCTCCCTGAAACTTGGCATACTTTGTGTCCTCAGTAAGAGCCACCACCCCTGCAGTTTTCACTCCGCCCGGGGGACAGTTTCCCCAAATCCCTACACCAATCTTCTTGAAACTTGGCAGATTTCATGCTCTCAGAAGAGGCTACCATTCCTGCAAGCTTCATCCAAATCAGACAAAAAACAACAAAGTTATAGATATTTCATTGATTCCCCATTATACCCTATGGCCAGATCTCTGAGGCGCTTTGGCTGGGTCGTGGTGGAAATCCGGTCCGGAGCTCCAGATCGAATCACAGCCATCCAAAGCGGCCGTATCTGAAACCAGATCGGATCACTGCCGACTTGCACAGGCCTAGTTTGCAGCACTTCAAACTGCTTTGAGGTGCCGCAAACTGCATATGCACACTCATAAGGATGTAACCATTGTGGGCTATTTTAGAAGTCCACAGTGAGAGTGGACTTTAGCAGCAGTAAGTATTTTGAATCCAAATTTCTTTTAAAATGTTATGTGCGCTATTAAGGATATACTCCATGGCAAACGTGAATTTTTTAAACAAGCCCATTTTTATTTGTAGATTCTTTCCAATCATGTAAGCCTGAGCCATGTAAGTCCATGGAACCACATGAGCTGGCCCGTGGGCTCCCAAGATTCCAGAAATGTAGTGGTAGAAGGAGCTGTATGTATTAACACTGCTACCACTCTCCCACCACCAAATTTCCAAAGCCCTCAAGCCAGATGAAATGGCTCTGCATGCAGGAATGCAACAATGGATAGAGAGCTGGGGTTGGAGCCAAGACAGCAGGCCGAATCAGGGACACACAGGGTCATGGCCCTCTGCTTGAGCCCCAGCCCTGGCACTGGCTCCATGCATTGGATCCCTCCGTGCTCCTAGATCCCTGCTGCCATGGCCCTGCACCCCTGGCAGAATCAAACCCTGCCACCCCCCCAACCCTCGCTTTCTGCACACAGCAGGATCCCACATGCAGGGGCAGGTCATCTGGTCTATATAGCTAGAAAATTTGACAATAGGAGAGTGGTAGCAGCCTTAATTAGTAACCTTCCTACCCCTCCAAATTTCTAGACCACTGGGAAACCCCATGACCAGATCCCTTGGCTCTACAAGTTGGATCTGGCCTGCGAGACCCTCTGAAAAAGGCTGAGAGCCTCTTTCTGCAGGGTCAGACCCAGAAAGTACTAATAAATGGATCTGTGTCAACCTGGCAGAAGGTAGCCAGTGGGGGTGAAAAGGACAATGACAATGACACTAAGCTCTGGGGAAATGCTGCCATGCATCAGGGTAGGCTGACAATCCAGGCGCATCTAGCAAGATTAGTTAAATGGGTGGACCAGAACCAGATGCTGTTTAACACTGAGAAGTTTAAAGTGCTCCATCTGGGGAGGAAAAATCCACAACAAATTTACAGGCTCGGTGATGCTATGCTAGCTAGCACCATGTCCAAATTGACCATAATTGTCATAATTGACCATAAAATGAACATGAGCCACCAGTGTGATGTTATAGTTAGCAGAGCAAACAATAAGCTGGCATGCATCAACTAAAGTATCTCAAGCAAAACTAAGGAAGTTATTCTCCTGCTCTGCTCTGCTCTGCTCTGCATTGGTGAGGCCACAGCTGGAGTACTGCATCCAGTTCTGGGCGCCACACTTCAAGAAGGATCTGGAGAAGCTTAAGAGAGTCCAGACAAGAGCCACTCATATGATTAAAGGCCTGAAGAGCAAGCCATACAAGGAAATGCTGACAGATATAGATTTCATAGACATTAGGGCTGGAAGGGACCTTGGAAGATCATCGAGTCCAGTCCCCCGCCATAGGGCAGGAAGTCAGCTGGGGTCACAGGATCCCAGCAAGATAAGCATCCAATTTGCTCTTGAAGGTATTCAGTGGCAGGCTGAAGGTGGCAGGCTGTTCCAGACCTCGGGGGCTTGGACAATAAAGAAATTCTTCCTTATGTCCAGCCTGAAACGGTCTTGTACTAGTTTATGACCGTTCGACCTTGACATCTCTTGGGGCGCTCTGGTGAACAAATGTTCCCCCAGATCCTGGTGGTCACCCCTGATAAACTTATAGGTGGCCATCAGATCACCCCTGAGCCTGTGCTTTTCCAGGCTAAAGAGCCCCATGGCTCTCAGCCT
>NW_017728886.1:145640271-145655795 GCF_001723895.1 Crocodylus porosus
GAATAATCCTCCTTGGAGGTGAATCCCATCCTCCATCCTTTGTAGGCCTTTCTTTTTAGCCTCAGGAGGTCTGCTAGGTCCCTGGAGAGCCAGGGTGGCTGCTGTGCCCTCTTGTTGCCTTTCCTCCAAGATGGAACACAATTAGCTTGTGCATTGAGGATTGCTCCCTTGAGGAGCAACCACTCTTCTTGAACTCCCCTCTCCCTGGGGTAATTGGTCTCTTAGGGTCTGACTGACAAGCCTCCTAAGCTTGTCAAAGTTGGCTTTCCTAAAGTCAAGGACTTCCGTGTTGCTGACTGACTTGCCAGCTTTACGGCAGATGGTGAAGGTGATCAGCTCATGGTCACTGTCATCCAGCTTCCCATCAATCACTAGGTCATTGATTAGGTCGTCCCCCGTAGCCAGTACCAGGTCGAGCAGTGCTTTGCCTCTTGTTGGCCCACAGAGTTCTTGAGTCAAGTAGAAAGGAAGCTTTGCAACCACCTGGATTTTGCTGAGTGATCCTCCCACAAGCTGTCCAGGTAATTGAAGTCACCCATGACAACCATGGTCCTGGAGCATGCGGCCTCAGCCAGTTCCCAGGTGAACTGGTCAAGCTCAGGACTTTGGGTGGGAGGTCTGTAGTAGAATCCCACTGTTGTGTCCCCTGTGCCGTGTTCCCCATGGATTTTAACCCAGAGGGTCTCCAGTCATCCACCCTGGTCACCAACATCAGCTTGCAGGGACGCATAGCTCTCCTTAACATAGAGAGCCACACCCCCGTCCCTTTTATCTACACAATCCCTCCTATACAGGGTATAGCCATCTATACCCATGGTCCAGTCATGGGTGGAGTCCCACCAGGTCTCTGTTATCCCTATGACATCATAATTAATTGCATTGAGCAGGAGGACGAGCTCCTCCTGCTTATTCCCCAAGCTCCTGGCATTTGTATAGAGGCAGGAAAGTGTCCCCTTGGGGGCTCTTGCCTTGCCCACAGATTGTACCAGGGCTGGGGCAGGGGTGGGGTCCGTTAAGTGCCTTTGCCTGCTGGCTTTGCAATGGTTGCTCAGCAGGCCAGCAGTGGAGGTAGTCCCCCAGTCCCCCAGTGGGCTTAGAAAACTGTAGAAAAGAGAAGACTTTGGGGGGATTTGGTGGCAGCTTACAAACATATCAGGGGAGAGCATCAGGGGCTAGGTGAACAACTATTCACCAAACTGCCCCAGGGAAAAACCAGGAACAACTCCTAGGAGAAGGTTTCAGACAGAATATAAGGCAAAACCTCTTTACAATTCATCTGACCAGAATCTGGAATGGATTTCCAGAGTGGGTGGTGCAGGCATCTACCCTGGAGGTCTTCAAAAGGAGACTGGATGCACACCTGGATGGCATTATCTGTTTCCAGCAGTCTTTCCTGCCTAGAGCAGGGGGAGCTGGACCTGATGATATAACAAGGTCCCTTCCAGCCCTAAACTTCTGTGAATCTGTGTCCCAGGGGCACAACCACAGGGGAGCTAGAGGCCCTCCCCACAGGGGACCCTGGGACAGGGGATACACACCCTGGGGGAAAAAACCCCCTGAAAACAAAAGCCTCTTACCTGCTACAGGATGCCAGACACAGGACAATCAAAGAGTGAAACCCGCATGGTTCATTAGCCATGCTTATATACAGCTGGTGCCGGTGATAACATCTGGAGCGATCACCAGACAGCGAAGATAAAAAGGGGGAGAAACGGAGAGAATGGGAAATGCAGTGGAGGCTGTGGAGGCTCTCCACACCAGTGATGGGCAGCATTGGCAAGGAAACAGGGATCTCACTCAGGGAGAGGCAGAGGAGACTGTGGAGACTCCCCGCACTGGTGGCAGGCTGCCCCAGCACTAGGAGGCAGATTCCACTTGGGGAAAGGCATCCCAAGCAGCTGTGATCAAAATTCAACCCCACACCAGTCACAAGCAACACCGGTGTCCGAGAAAAGACCTCACTTCTGAAGGAGCTACAGGAGTCCCAGAGACAATGGAGACTCCCTACTCTGAGTTCCCACAGGTACAAAGCCAAGAAGAAAGACTAACCCAGAGAAGAATAGAAGACATCCACAGCAAGGGAAAAAAGCGGAGCAATGCCAGGGGACACCACCTGGCTTAGGTTGTAGGACTGAGAGAAGGAAAGGGTGGCTCAACCTGATCTATCTTTCTCTATCCACCTTCCTCCTTTTTCTTTAAGTCTTTTTTCTCTGTAGTTTTCATTTGTCAATATATACTCTCTTGTGTTGCTTTTTATGGCTTGTCTTCATCATTGGTTATTCAGGGTTTAGGTCCACCTCAAGGGGATCCAACCGACACCCCAACACCGGGGGTGCTCATGAGGCTCAGCAAGTAGCTGGTAAGAGCAGGAGAGACAGACAAGAGAGGCAAATCCAGCAGTCCTGTAGCCTACCAACAGGAACAAAAGTAACAATCAGTCCTGGAGAAGGCATGAAGACCGGGGATCATCTAAGCCAGAGGGCTGGCCTCAATAAGATCAGGTGGCCTGCCGAAGATTGGCATAAGGAAGGGGTGTAGGGGAGGTGGAGCCCCACGAATAGCTGCTGGGAGAAGTGACTGGCCCTGAGGGACCTTCAACAGAAGCCCTCTCCACTGAAGATACACTCTAAATCATGGAAGGAAAGTTTAGGGGCCTTCTTCAGGGTAATCAAGGTCCCTCTCAGTGGTTGCATGAACCCTCACCACACCCACCACCAGGCGCTCATGCTAAGGCAGCTCGTGAGCAGGTATTTGAAGCAAGGCAGTCACAATCTGTAAATAAAAGACCAGAGAAGCACAACCTGCTGAAAAGGTCTAGCTGGTGTTCTTCCATAAGCTAGTATGACATAGCCAGAGAGGTGGTTTCTTAGATAACCAGGCCACAAGCTATTTAGGACTATGAAAATTAAAACCAACATTTTGAACTTATTCATAAACATATAGACATAAATACATGCAAGTAAAATCTAAAAATGTTTTAAGGATAGTCCAGATTCTCCTTTCTGCTTCTGTAAGAAGCAAAGTGGAGAATCTGGCAAAACATTGTGAGCAAAACATTGTGGGGACAGGGAAATCAAAAGAAGGGATATCACTAGCTTCCCTACAGGTCCTGTCTCCTATGGGATTTCTGAAAAGTCTTTCAAGTACAGGTTGAATGAGATGAGTATATTACTGCCTCTGTGGTGAGCCTGAGAGCATGCCCTATCCACTTACTCTTGCTGAGCATATGCCAACGCCTAGAAATTAGACAATGTAACTGGTTTAACATCACCCTGAGTACATGCTAGCAAGAATATCTGAGATGGGGAGCCCAAGAGCAGCTCAGGGTGTATGACTTCAAATGAGCTTCACATCATAAATGCATTCTGCTTTCAGGCAAGCTAATTTCACTTGGAAAAGTTCTATTGTATCTTTAAACAAAGCCGTTGGAAATGAGAGTTCATGGGATGACTACTCTAGAGTAGAAAGCTGAACTTCAGTACAAAAAATAGCTAATTCAGAAGCCCAGTACAATGTCACCAGAATTTTCTCCTTTGCCCCTGTGACCTGATATCCTGAGGAATGAATTAATGATGTGTATCTTTCAATATCAACTTTGATCAGATTTTATGCTCCTCTCTATGACAGTCTTTGAAAAGTTTCTCAGATCTTGGTGGGTCAGAGAATGAATTTTACAAATTGAAGTTAAACAGACTGGAGAGAATTACTTCAAAATAATGATTAACTGTCCCATCTGGAGTTACTGTGTCAGAGTAACATCCAAAAGAATTTTTGGATGCTTCCCCAACTCTAAGTATCATGCCCTTTTGTTAACAAATAGCACCACAGTCCCTTTGCTTGAAGCCAGTTTTTATTTGTTCCTGTGGTGTAGAAGAAGGAAAACTATAACATGGAAATTACTTTTAGGTACAGATTGTATTTGGACTAGATATCGAGTCACTTCAAAATTAAAGCCAAACACAGAACAAAAAGGCAGTCTTTTGCCCAACCAAACCAGCCATCCTTTCACACACAAAGCTTTCCCAGATAGGCATCTTCCAGCTTACCAGTGTTTTAATTAAAAAAATATACAAAGCTAAGATTCCATTTAAATTCATAGAACTTAAGGCCAAAATAAATCACTAGATAATCTACTGTGACCTTGTATATATTACAGGTTATTACATTTCACTAAGTTATGCTTATGTTGAGCTCAATAATTTGCATTGAGCTTCCTATGGGTTGGGAAATTTGGCTACAGGGGAACAGTGGCAATTAATACTGATGCTCTTCCCCTGCTGCTAAATTCCTAAGCCCCACACAGTCAAATCAGGGATGGACCATGCCCCCTCTTCCCATGATGGACCAGGTTGGGGCCGAGCCATGCCCCTTTCCCTCTGTATGGCTGAATTGGGACCAGACCACCCCCTCTTCCTGCATGGGGCTGAATCGGGGCTGGGCCCCCCTCCTATAGCCACATGACTGGATCAGTCCCCACTGTACCTGCCTGCCCACCAGATTGGGCACACCACCTGGACAAGGCCTGCAGTCAAACCAGGCACCAGCCACCACACATCTAGCCCACAAAGCAAAAAGGTTCAGCACCACTGGGCTAGACTGTAAGGTAGAGAGTATAAGAGTTTGACTGTAGCATCACACTTTGGGGATGGATGAGAAGAAAGGAGGAGTGGTCTACAGGCACACACCAGTCTTGCCTAATTACATGCACATACACGTGTTCCCTTCCAGGTTTTCATTACAAAAATTATGGTCTCATTAATTCTTCAATTCACAAAAAGATCTCTTATGTGTAATGCTTTCCAAACCACAGCTTAAAGGCCCACAGTATTTATACAGCAATATAAATCACTTCTTTCTCAGCAAGTAAAGTTGTAACTAGTTTTAATGCAAGTTTTAGAACTAAAAAGTTGAAATTTTTAATAATTTACATATGTTGCACAATCTGATGTAAAACTTTTAAACACATTTGCATAGGTCATAATGATCCATAAATAAGTTGTACATAAGGGCTGAGATGTGTATACAGGCATAACTATATACACATCATCTCTCTTGCAGATAATGTATTCTCTTCCCCTTCTCTCCAGCAGGGATGAACTAAAATAACTTCCAACATCCCTGAAGGAAATTTATTAGATCTCTATTTAATATATGTTTGAATCAAGACACTGAGGTTAATGGAAGTCTTTCCATAGATTCACTGTTGGTAGTTTCACTATTTAAATGACTATGGTGAAGTCCTGGTTGATGAAGTTAGATGAGTACATTGGTTATTCTTTCTCTTTTGTCATGTTGGACCATGCATTTTGTTATCTCATTTTGTTATGAACCTGATCCAATGGCCACTACAGTTAATGAACTTAAGTGAGTCTTAAAGCAAGTTCATTGTGTTTATTTTATCATATATGACACAAAATTCAATCCTCTTATCCTCTTTCATACGATTACTTCTAACACATGCTGGTAATCCAATATAAGGACTTATGCATTAGGGACTGTGCTATTTGTATTTAGACATTAAACTTTAAAAAAAGACTAGCTGTATGTATGTATGATTATTAGTATGTAATCAGAATTTTGTGCCTGATTTTTAAACCTCCATTTCTATAGATAGAATTTTGCCCCTGCAAGAAATTACCAGGAAAAAAAACATGAATTAATGAATCTTCACAAAAGGGATATACAGAAACCCAAAATATCCTTTTTTCCTTATCAGGTCAGTACTCTACAGTAGGCACTCCTGGAAATCACAGTGAAGTCTGTGGGATGTTTTGGTTATGTATAAATTTAGGATCATGCCCCTACTAGAAGAATAATATAGACTAATAATGTAAAACAGCTTATAAGTATAGTAATCCTTCCAGTTTGGCTTATGAATTCCAGGAGCCTTCTACAGACTTTGTCAAACCTTTGTGGTTTCTGTTTAAAATTGCAGCAATTTTTTTCCACTAGAGCAAATCAGCCCAACATTTTAGCTCCCCATTGCAGAGTGGGAGGTTTCTCACATTTCCCCCTTACAGTTAAACAGTTTTTTGGCAGCAATAAGTGCTAATTCAACAAATTTCTTTCCAACATTTTTTTTGCCAGCAGGCAACCAGAAACATCCTCAGGTATACTAAGAAGAGGTGATGTTAGGAATGGAAAATGGCATACTACATCCCAAGAAGCCTGGGGCATCTCCAGAGACTCAGTACTGGGACCTCCTGCCTGACTTTATACAAAATCAATATTTGATCTTAAGCAGCTAAGCATTTAAATGGTCTGATGGTTGGTTGCCATGAGGCAGAACAAAGTATGTGTACCATTTTAAACAGGATTGCATAGAGTAGAACATATAAAAGGCAAGTTTAAAAAGAAAATGTCTGTTTGTGTTGTGTTGCTGCCTACAACTCCTTTCTGTCCATTTTGACTTCTGTTTTCCCAGTAGCTGAAAGAGGGATCATCTCAAACCTGTGACAGGAAATTCTGTGTTTATAGGAAATTTTCTCTGATTTACTCCATGAGGCCAATATTCTAGGTTGAATGCCAGGATAGGATTAAAAATAGCATGAACTCATCTTGATTGCTAGGGATTTATGCACAACCAACCATTATTGCTGTTGTGGCTAGGGGAGAGAAATCTATGGCAATTTCTTTAAGGTAAAAGTAAGGATTTAATGGGAATTGTGTGGAATTCCAAAGGGGTCAACTGCCAGAATTAAAAGGATATTTCTGTTAGCATGTCTGTCTTGGACATTATGGCAGACTTTTTAAATCCACAAATTGAAGACACTACCTCATAGTTTATAGCCAGTGAGTCACTGAAAGTATCTCAAAAAGCCTATCTATAATTATAGCCTCTGAAATTTTGTTAGACATGTCAGTAAGGTCAGTGGTAGGAAGGGCTTAGCTAATGCTGTCACACACTAACACATATCATCAAGTCCAGTGGTGCTCAAGATTTGGGCCCAGCAGGCTAGATGAGCAGTGTAGGGCCAGTCTTTGGGCCCAACTGAACCCTGCATGCTAGGATTGGGCCCTGCACAGCCTCGGCTGGTCCTCATATGCTGGGATCAGGCCTCCAAGCCCTGTGCTGCCTCTGCCCATCCCTTTGCACTAGGATTGGGCCATTGGCCCCCATGCCATCTCTACTGAGCTCCACATGCCAGGATTAGGCCCTGCAGCCTTGTGTCACTTCCATGTGCTGCTGGGATCAGGTTCTGGGGCTCTACACCACCCCCGCAAAGTCCCATGTGTCAGGATCAGGCCCCAGTGCCCTGTGCCACCCCTAAGCAATGGGATTGGGCTCTAGAGTCCCATACTACCTCCATGTGCCACGTTTTGGCCCTGGGGCCCTGTACTACCCCTGGCTGGTTCTGCCAGGATTAAGCCGTGGGGCCCCATGCTGCTCCCATCATGTACTAGGATTGGACTTCGGGGCCCTATGCCACCTTCACCCAGCCAGAGACAACAGGCTCTAGCACACAGGTCACAGCTTGTGGGGCTTCCCAAAGACTTGTGGGGAGCCCCTTCGGTGGGATGACATGGCATTAGGGGCCAGAACTGGCCCATGGGCTAGGGTTTTCAGTACCTTTGCTGTAACCAAACACTTCAGCGTAACGGTGGGAACATTGCCAAATAACTATGTCCCTTGCAGTAGGTTGAGAAGAAAATATAGACTGGGATGAATGGTGAATAATTATACGGAGACTTTGAAACACCAGAAAAATAGGCCAGATGCATTGACAGGTGTCCACTTTTGGAAGCTCCATAAGGGCAAGAGTTTACTTCAGTGCAAAGTGTCAGTAGTCTTAGTTATCCCAAGGATTGATATTAGAGCAACCATGCCACCCAAAATATAGGAGGCTCTGATCATGAAAGGGACTGTGGCCACCAGAGCTGGCCTTTGAAACCTGCAGAAAGCCAAGGTACCAAATATCTCTGCTAATAAAAAATAATATTTTTAACATTCACTCAATGGAGATGGCCTTGAAAATGTGAACCAGTTCAAATCTGTTACTGGAGTTGCATGTATCAGTTTGCCATTGTGACTTTTTCTGCAGATCCCCTCTTCTTAAGGCTAAGCAGAGTCGTCTTTTGGGACACACTGAGGAAAGTAATTTGTTTGAGGTAGGCTGTTCCCTATGAATGCTAAGGTACCTGAACCAGCTAGTGTCTAAGGTCATCTTTACATGTGCTCCAAGGGGTGGGCTTGGGGGGCACTTTAGTTAGAGCACCCACAACATTTCAAAATGCCAATGGCGGCGCTTTAACTAACGCTTGTTGAATGATTTAGAAGCTCAGGAATGCTGAATACACATGCACACTAATTATCATAGTTTCATAGTTTGTAGGGTCAGAAGGGACACAAGCAGATCATCGAGTCCGACACCCTGCCATGGCAGAAAGGAGTACTGAGGTCAGACGACCCCAGCAAGGGGTACATCTAGCCTCCTCTTAAAGACCCCCAGGGTAGGAGCTAGCACCACTTCGCTTGGAAGTTGGTTCCAGATCCTAGCCACCCTCACAGGAGTAGCACCTCCTGATATCTAGCCTCTACCAGCTTGTGACCATTATTCCTGGTCACTCCTGGTAGTGCTCAGGGGAACAGGGACTTTTCCTGTGCCTGCTGATCCCCCCTGACTAGTTTGTAACAGGGCACTAGATCTCCCCTCAGCCTTCTCTTGTGGAGGCTGAACAGGTTCAGGTCCCGTAGTCTATCCTCACAGGGCCTGCCCTGCTGCCCCCGATCATGCAAGTGGCCCTCCTCTGGACCCTCTCCATGTTGTCCACATCCCTCTTGAAGTGCGGTGCCCAGAACTGGACACAGTACTCCAGCTGTGGCCTGGCCATTGTCACATAGAGGGGGAGGATCACCTCCTTGGACCTGCTCGAGATGCATCTGTGGATGCATGACAAGATGTGGTTGGCCTTCCTGACTACGTCCCCAAAATGCCAGCCCATGTTCATCTTGGCATCAATGATGGCTCCAAGATCCTTTTCTGCACTGACGAGAAGGGAATTCCCCAGCCTGTAGGTATGGTGCTGATTGTTCCTCCCCAGGTGCAGCACCTTGCACTTGTCGGTGTTGAATCCCATCCTATTCTCATCTGCCCACCCCGTAACCTGTCTAGGTCTGATTGCAGCCTATTCCTCCCTTCTAGTGTGCCCACATCCCCCCACATCTTAGTGTCATCAACAAATGTGAACAGGGTGCCATTTATCCCCTTGTCCAAGTCACTGATGAAGATGTTGAACAGTGTGGGCTCAAGTGCCCACATCCCTCCAGATCAAAAATGATCCATCCACCACCACTCTCTGGGTGCGGCCCTCCAGCCAGTTGGAGACCCATTTGACTGTGTAGGTGTTGACACCACAGTCCCCCAGTTTCTTAATGAGAACAGGGTGAGAGCCAGTGTCGAAGGCCTTCCGAAAGTTCAGGAAGACTATGTCCACTACTACCCCTGCATCTAATGATTTGGTGACCTGGTTGTAGAAGGCCACCAGGTTGGTCTGATGGGACCTGCCTCTAATGAACCCATGTTGGTTGCCCCTAAGCATAATCTCCCCTGCTGGCCCTTCGTGGACAAATGCCAGAATAATTCTCTCAAAAAGCTTCCCCAGGATTGAGGTAAGACTAACTGGCCTATAGTTTCCCGGGTCCTCCTTCCTCCCCTTTTTGACAATGGGAACCACATTGGCCCTCTTCCAGTCCTCTGGCACCATACCAGAGCACCATAAGTGCTCATAAAGTCATGCCAGGGGTCCCACAATGACCTCAACCAATTGCCTCAGTACTTGAGGGTGGAGATTGTCTGGACCAGCTGATTTGAATACATCCAGTCCCTCCAGAAGTTCCCTAACTAGTTCTTCACTAACCCTTGGCCTAGGTGCGCCTCCCCTGGGGTTTAAGGGGGGCCCAGAGGGGGGGTGGCTGTTCTGGTCCCTGCTCAGGAAAATGGAGGCAAAGAAATCGTTAAATATGTTAGCTTTTTCATCTGGTGTGACGATCAAATTTCCTAGCTTGTCCTGCAGGGGTCCCATGTTACCCGGAACCTTCTTTTTGCCCCCTATGTATTTAAAAAGGACTTCTTGTTGTCCTTGATTGAGGAAGCTAGTCCCAGTTTCATCTCCGCCTTGGCCTTCCTGACTGCCCCCCTGCATCCCCGAGCGACGGTAGTATAATCCTCCCTGGTGATGGCCCCTCCCTTCCATTGGGTGTGCGCCTCCCTTTTAGCTAGTAGACATTCTCAGATGCTTTTGGTGAGCCATGGGGGCTTTTGCGCCCTCCTGCCCCCTTTGATCCATGTTGGGATTACCTCCCTTTGGGCTTGGAGGATCGTCTCCTTATGGAGCTACCACTCTTCTTGGACACCTTGCTCCCCTTCCCTCCAGGACCTCAGTTCTTCCCCGACTATTCTCCTTAGCTCGTTGAAGTTTGCCCTCCTGAAATCTAGGGCTGCTGCCTTGCTGTAGGCCTTTGCCACCTTGCGCTGGATGGTGAATTCCAGCAGGCGATGATCGCTGTCGCCCAGGTGGTGGAGTACCCGCAGCCCCCTCACCAGGTCGTCGCTCATGGCCAGCACCAGGTCCAACAAGGCATCTCCCCTGGTGGGGCTGTGCACATCCTGGGTTAGATGGAGGTCTAGCATTTTTGCATAATTCTTCTCTTACTTGCTGTAGTTTTACACCACTGTAACTCTTAGTGTAGGGTTAACCTGGATTGACAGTACAGACAGTCCTCAGACTTATGACACAATTGGTTCCTGAAAACCATACCTTAAGTTGAAACATTGTAAGTCAGAAATGATTTTCCCAAAGGAAATGTCCATGACTGGTATCCCAAGGTGCTACCACAACATAAGCAAGTAATAATTCCTTATCATCCATTCCAAGGCCTCCCAGACTAGACTGGTGGAGTATAGAGTTAGGATCTTGGTCTAAATGAGAACTGGGGCCTTCCTCTATTTCTAACCTTCAGTCTCTTCTAACATGGCAAACAAATTGAAATAGTAGAATGTCAGAATAACAAGCAAATTCCTTTGAATGAAACAATACTTATTTTATGGGTTTGGTCAGAGCTTGGCATCAGTCTATCGACTGCTGTTCTTTGCATTTTTAAGAGAAGTTAGTGTTTTAAAACTAGGTTTGTATTTGTAGGTATTGTAAAGTATATTCTTTACGAAAGGATCCAACAGCTGTAGATGAACTAAAAAGAACTCCAGGGACCCAGCTGGAGCAGTTAAAAATACTTTTAGTTGCAATATTAACTTGTTTAATGGATTATTGATTTTCATTAAAACAAATATAAACTCCTATATTGTATGCATCATAAATACCTTGGATCTAATTCTCTCTGTGCTTCTCAGGGCTTTTTAGCATGTGTACAGGGAGTGCTAAGGGTGTGTAAAACAACTTTTCTGATTTAGTAGCAATTTGTACTCATTTTGCATGTTGATTAAGGTGTCAGGTCCCGTTGTTTTTAAAATGTGAGAATAGCTCTGCTTTTCAACAAAATTCCCCCAAATGTACCTCTTGTTTTTTTCCCCTTCTTAATGTAGGGTTTGATCCAAAGTCCACTCTCATATAATACATGGGTATTTCAGGGACTTACCTGGGTTTGTAAAAAAGCTCCAATATCATCTTAAGATTGTGTTTATTATATGTAGCACACCCAAAATGTACAAGCCATTTTGTGCTATAAAGTGTGTTTTGTGTCACTGTGTATCTCATTTGGCTGTAAAGCATGATCACGTTTTCTGTGTGATTCTTGTATATTGTGCCTCCTCTAGGACTGCAGAGGACCACCTCCCATCCCTCCCCAGACCTTTGCCTTAAGATTCCTCCACAGAACCTGTAAAACCAGTTTCATGACTCTGGCCAAATCCTGGAGTGCTGACCCCCTTTGAATTGATTGGTCTGCACCCCCACAGCCACTCAGGCAGAAGCAGAGATTAGTATTCCATAGTAGCTTGGCAGAGTCACATCAATGGAAATCTAGGGCAGGAGCAGGCTGCGTCAACAGCTCCCAACCCACAACAGCTCATCAAAATTCCCTAAGTGACTCTGCCTTGGGGCCTGGTCCCATGCTGTCACCACAAAGTGATCCCAGGGTCTCAATGGAGACTAGCCTGGGACACATGTGGGCAGGGCATGCTGAACCAGGAGGATGGGATAGGGCTGCAGGCAGGTGGAGAGCAGCTTCCAGAAATGGGAGGAGCAGGCAGGGCTAGGGCTGGGGTTAGGATTGCAGGGCAGTGACAGTGTGGGACCAGGCCTGGGGCAGAGCCATGATCTGCTGCCTGCATGTCCCTGCGATGGGCACCCATTCCATGGGCAGGGGTGTGCCAGGGGTGGATTGTGGCTCTGCCCCAGGCCTTGGCCCCACACGATCACCACCCTGTGATCATGCCCCTTGATCCTGGCCCCAGCCTTGGCCCCACCCAACTTGCTCCCAGGAGCCACTCTCCACCCTCCCATGGCCCCATCCCATCTGCCCAGCCTGAAGTGTGCCCTGCCCACGTGGATCCTAGGTCAGCCTTAATGGAGATTCCACCTGCTCTGTCCAGCATCCCCAGTGATGGGTATGGGGAGGATGGGCTGGGGTGCCTGGGTAGTGGGGCTGGGTCCAGCAGCAGCAGCAGCCAAAAGGAGTCATTATCACTCTGCTGCCAGGAAGTAGAGTCTGGCTGCCACCCTGCCCCAGCCCTGCTGCATGCCTGGCAGTGGCAGGACTGGCCACGTGATATGACCCGAACTTCCCTCACCCCTGGACTGGGTGGAGCCATATAACACCCCCTGGTGGCCACGTGGCCCCTACCCTGGCTTTTTGATCTTGCCTGCCATAGTTTGATGGTTCTCATGGAGTATAGGGAGGCTGCTCCAGGGACCCAAGATGAGTTCCAAGGTCTCAACCAGCCACTCTCAGTCTTGCCCCCAGGGCACTTTTGGCTCTGTCAGTGCCTCAAGGCTATATTCAAGGCCTCTATCCTCCCCTAGCCCCAAGCCAGGCTGCTTTCAATGCCCTAGCCCTCAGCCCTCTGAGTCCCCAACCTTAGCTTCAGACCAACTCAGTACACCAGCCCTCTGGGTCCCTGACCCCAGGCTAGACTGGTTGCTATTGAGTGCCCTATCAGGCACCCCTCTACAGCCTACATATCTCCTGGTCCAGCAGTATCTAACTTATCTACAACACTAGCAGAAGCACCTGCTTCCAAACTCAAAGTCACCCTCACTCAGGGTCAATGTCACCCCTGAAAGCTGTACTTCCCTTCAAGGTCTCAATTCCCAGCTCTTATGGGTGGCTTGGGTGCCTGCCAGGCTGTCTCCTGCAGCCCCTCTATCCCAGGAGAGCCATCCCCTGCAGTGTGTAGAGCCAGACACTGGGATTATATGCCTCTAAGTGCTGCCCCTTCCAATCGGGTGGCTCCTCACCCACCAACAAGCATTTCCCTTTTACTAAATGGCCTGCCCAGCCTCCGCTGCAGCCCTGCAAAACAAACTCCTACCAACACTTCTACCAATGCAGCTCAGCATGCCATTAGCCTTCTTGGCAACAAGGGCACACTGCTGGCTCATATTCAACTTATTGTCCCCAGGTCCTTCTCTGCAGAGCTGCTGCACAGCCAGTCAGCCCCCAGCCTGAACTGGTACATGGAATTATTCCATCCTAAATGCAGGACTTTGTACTTGTCCTTGTTGAACCTCATGAGATTCCTTTTGGTCTAATCCTCCAATTTGTCTAGGTCACTCTGATTCCTAGCCCTGTCTTCTGGTGTATCTACTACTCCTCCCAGCTTGGTGTCATCTGCAAACGTGTTGAGGGTGCACTCTGTGCCATCTTCCAGGTCGTTGATGAAGATACTGAACAAAACCAGCCCTAGGACCAGCTCCTGGTATGCTCTGTTTGATACTGGCTGCCAACTAGACATTGAGCTTTTGATTACTACCCTCTGAGCCTGATGCTCCAGCCAGTTTTGTATCCACTTTAGAGCCCGTACTTCCTTAGCTTACCTGAGAGAATGTTATGGGAGACCATATCAAAAGCCTTGCTAACATCAAGGTACACCACATCCACTGGTCTCCCCACATCCACAGAGCCAGTCATCTCATCATAGAAAGCAATCAGGGTGGTCAGGCTGTAGACCATGGGTGGGCAAACTGCAGCCTGCAGGCCACATGCAGGCCACCAGGCCATTCTATCCCGTGTGCAGGGCCCCTAAAAAATTTAGAAAATTAATATTTATCTTCCCCCAGCTGCCCGTCATGCGGTCCTCAATGGCTTGCCAAAACACAGTAAGCAGCCTTCTGACCAAAATAATTGCCTGCCCCTGCTGTAGACAGTAGAGTCCT
Organism: Crocodylus porosus; assembly: GCF_001723895.1. Taxonomy (NCBI): domain Eukaryota; kingdom Metazoa; phylum Chordata; order Crocodylia; family Crocodylidae; genus Crocodylus; species Crocodylus porosus. Next base: position 145,654,603 of record NW_017728886.1, read on the forward strand.
GGCACTGTTACACGTGCGTAGGATGACTAGAGGTTGGATTCAGAATGTTTGAACTCCTAACCATAATGATGTTATGACCCACTTCTGATAGCTGAGCATGCGCAGTGAGTTGTTTGACCAGTACCTAGTTGTTTGTTTGGTAACCAGGGGAACTGTGGCATTAAGGACCATTATGCTAAAGAGTTATTATGGGTTGTTAGGATAGTTTGATTTACATGGTCCTATAGCTGTGATTGACTTTGATTGGCATTGACTGAGAGAGTAATGATTGGATCTGCACATAATTGACAGGGGGCATAGTTCCGATGTTATAAAGTCTGTGCAGTGTAGGGGCTGGCGCAGCTTTTTGGGGCCGTCATTGTCAGAGTTAGAGCTTGCTGAGACTTGCTCAGTCTCGTGCTCTCTCCCTCTTTTGCCTGGTGTGTGTGCAACTGATTTAATCTTTGAGTACTTGTGTTTGCAGAACTCATCGTTTATTGACTGGAGTGAGTGAATACAGCGTGTGCATGGGACAGTGTTCGGGAGCAAGGGCAAGAGGATCCTGATCACCTGAGCACTTGCCAGCCACTCAACTGTGTCATCACATCACATTGGTTGGGTAAAGTATCACCTACCCCTTTTCTGAGGTGCTTAGTACCCACCTGCAGGGGAGGGAACAGCATAGAAATCCTCAGGGGTGTGAGACTGCAGACCAGGCCCTCCCTGCCTGTCAGCTCTCTAGGGTGATAGTCAGCCCTCTAGGGTGACAGACTGCTCTTGGGTTCTTTAGCTGTTCTATAGTTTAACTGGTTATAGTACCGTATCCAGGCAGTCCTCAACTTGGTCCCTCAACAATGTTTCAAGTGACAATGTTTCACACTTACAACATTTATAAACTGACACCCTGTTTCAACTTTATGATGTCAGTTTCAACTTACAATGCTTGATCTGATGTGATGCCACGCCAGTGAACAAGTTATTTGCATCGCTCATCTCCCTGTAAAACATCTGTCCAAACTTCCTTGGCCACTTTCTTTAAGAAAGCAGACAAGACTGATATAAAAAATCGTGGTTCGTTTCTCGGGAGGAGGAAAAAAAAACCTTCACAGACACACTCTATTAGCAACACAAAAGGTATATATTTGCAAATAGGGTCAGAGAGAGAGACAAAAGATCAATCACTCTGCCCCCGAGCCCAATCATTAGCAGGCTTT
>NW_017728886.1:145656220-145660244 GCF_001723895.1 Crocodylus porosus
CCCCCCCTTCCCTCTCCCATTAAGGAGACAAGGAGGGGTAGCAGCTGTGTTTTTTTTTTTCCTAAATCTGCTATTGATAATGCATTTTTAATAATATTTCTAACAAGACTACAGAAAAACCTGCAGCCAAGACTCCTGAGAAGGCTTCAGCCAAGAACCCTTCAAAAAGTCCAACCAAGAGCCCTTCAAAAAGTCCAGCAAAGTTGCCTCAAAAAAGTCCTTCCAAATCAATATGATCGCTATTTACAATATAAATACATTAATGTAGCTGTATTACTCATCTATAATTGATCTATTCTGAAAATTCTGGGGTATTTTTGGTAAAATTATGGTATCAGGCCTTGGTTTAGGAACCAATCCCCCATTTATAACATTGTTTCGTACAAGAAAATTAGTTCCAAGTTACAATGTTTCGACTTAAGAAGGGTTTTCAGGACCCAATTGTGTTGTAAGTCTGAGGACTGCCTATACTCTGTCTGTATACTGTTGCCTGTACTGTGTCTGTATACTGTTATGTTGTGTTTGGTTGTGTTGGTTCTTGGCACAATACACTTGTTAAATTTTACATTTGTGTGGAGTTTTGCTTGATTTTTTCCACCTCTTTTCGGGGCTGGGCAGTAGGCCAATTTCCAGAGAGATTTAGCTCTCTGGTGTCCCTTGAATCTAATAGGGAGGTTGGTAGGGTGTGGTGGCTTAACAACCCTCTGTGTGTGTTTGAGAGCGTGGGTAGGTGCCTGAAGTAGTCCATGGGGTTCTCTGCTTTATTGTGGTGTGCCTGCCTGCTCTTTTCCCCCACTCTTCAAGGCATGACTTGCCCTTGGTGAATCCATGCTGACTCTTCCTAATCACCTTCTTCTCCTCCAAGTGCTTAGAAATGGATTCCTTGAGGATCTGCTCCGTGATTTTTTTCACTGACTGAAGTGAGGCTGAGTGGTCTGTAGTTCCCTAGATCCTCCTTTTTCCTTTTCTTAACTATGGGTACTATATATCTTAAATGTCTTTGTAGCAGAGCACTGAGGTGCTGGCTACTAGCAATAGTAATAAGGACAGCTGCCAATCAGCAGGGCAGCACAGGTGAGGGTTGCCAGGGCAACTAATGTTGGTCAGCTGGCTAGAAGAGGGCAGGGCCAGGCCTTTATAAACGGCCCAGGCCGGAGCCTAAGGGGAGGGTGGTTCCCTTTTGGAAGCTGCAGGAGCTGGAGCTCTGTGGTAGAGTGGAGCAGACAGTTGCAGCCTGACCACCCAAGCAGCTATGGCATGATATGGGGTAGAGAGAGAGCCCTGACTGGAAGGCCTTTACAAGACAGCCAGGTGGGCCTAGGTTCTATGCTCGAGCCAGGAGGCTCATTGTTACCTTACAGCCGGCTGGCTGATGGTTTAGTTATCCTTAGACCGGAGGACCGGGTGAGGCTGTAGGGGTGTGAGGAGGCCTCACAGGAGCTCCCCAATAATCCGGGGGTTCCTGGTGCCCAGTAAGGGCACAGTGGTTAGTGCCGGAGTCGGCACGGTGAGTGAGCACTGGAGAGGCGCGGTGAGGGCGGTATTTTGCCCAGTGGGGCAAACAACCCAGGAAAGGGTCAAGGGGCCAGGCCCAGCTGCGGGTCACCTGAGCCCCAAGCGCGGGAGGCGCGGGAGCTAGGCCCAAGAAGGCGGGTCTGGGGGTCAGGCGGGGATAGGGCCGCCTGAGCCCAACTTTGAGAAGCCCGAGTAAGGGCGAGAAGTGCAGGAAGCACAGCATAGGCCCCAGAGAGGGTGGGAGCCCCAGAGAGGGCGAGGGAAGCACGAGCAGCGCAGCACAGGCCCCAGAGAGGGTGAGGGAAGCATGAGCAGCGTGGCACAGGTTCCAGAGAGGGCGAGGAAAGCGCAAGCACTGCAGCACAGGCCCCAGAGAGGGCCGATCAGAACAAGAGGCTCCGGAGTGAGCAATTAGTCCCCGACCGGCACAAAGCCCTGGGGAAGGGCGGGCGCGTGGTATACGTCCCGGAGAGGGACAGGTGCACGGCATAAGCCTGGGGAGGGGCTGACGTCCAGATAGGGGCCAGATCCATAAGAGCTCGACAGAGCTGTACAGAAGCCCAGGTGGGGCAAGTAGGCCCGGGAGAGGGCGAGAGGGGAATAGAAGCCCAGGAGGGGCGAATATATGACAAGAGAACATCTGGTACAGCTGCAAGGCTTGGGGCGTGCTAAAGGGGAGGTTTGGAGGCACACATTAGCCCTTAAGGCGGGGGTGCACCGAGGCACCCCATAAGGAGCAGGGGTAGTTCAACTTACACTGTGTATTAGGAGATAAAGGCAGCCTCCGTAATTGAACCAATTACCGTCAAAGACGTGGCGGGCAAGGATAAGAGGGTGCTGGATCACCTAAGATGAAGCTAGCGGGATCACGGCCGCCCCTGCGCCCCACTCCGTGACGGTTTTTATATATATTTTATATAAAACAATATATATTTTTCCCTTTCTTAAATATGTGCACTATATATCCCTTTTTCCAATCATCTAGGACCTCTCCCGATTGCCATGAGCTTTCAAAGATAATGGCCACTGGCTCTGCAGTCACATCAGCCAACTCCCTTAGCACCCTTGGGTGCATTCCATCCAGCCCCATGAACTTAAATATGTCCACCTTTTCTAAATAGTTCCTAACCTGTTCTTTCACCACTCTTGGCTGCTTACCTCCTCCCCAAACTGTGCTGCCAGGTGCAGTAGTCTGGGAGCTGATCTTGCCTGTGAATACCAAGGTAAAAAAGGCATTGAGTACTTCAGCCTTTTCTGTATCCTCAGTCACTAGATTGCCTCCCCCATTCAGTAAGGGACCCATACTTTCCCTGATATTCCTCTTGTTACTGACATACTTGTAGAAACCCTTCTTGTTCCCTTGACATTCCTTCCTAGCTGCAACTCCAGTTGTGCTTTGACCTTCCTGACTTCATCCCTACATGCCCAAGCAATACTCTTCTCCTCCTCCCTAGTTGTTTCTCCAAGTTTCCATTTCTTCTAAGCTTCAGATACTTTTTCAAACAATGGAATAGATATTGGTGGCTTGTAAGATGTTCATGTCAGCCACTATGGTTAAATTAAATTAATGTATAAGCCCAATTAAAACTTGGACTTATATGGCACTGATTTCTTGTAGCACCCATTAAAATGCAAAGCCCAGTTAGTTGATTCCAACTCCCTATTGTATGCACAAGAAAAATGCAGCCAAAACCTGCTGTCCTTAAGCATACTCACCATTACCTTAAAGCTCCTCTCTAGCAGATGGGTCTGAAGGGGAAGAAATACCCTTCTGGAAATGTTCTCAGTATGAGAAGAATCCACAGCCAATGAAGTGCTGAGAGAAGAGCTCTAAACCAATCCATAAATAAAAAAAAAGCCAGCTGCAAACACAATTGCCCTCCTACTCACTATTGTTTTTAGTTCTGCACTAACTACAGAGGGAAAGAGAAGTGGGACCCTTGCATCTGATCATGTTACTGTGAAATTCCTATTGACTTCCACTGGAGTAGAAACAACTCCATAAGGCAGAGACACTAAAATAGATCTTCCTCCCATGCTGCTTTTCATAATTTCATAGTTTCTAGGGCTGGAAGGGACCTGAGCAGATCATCTAGTCTGACCCCCTGCCTTGGCAGGAAAAAGTACTGGGGTCAAATGACCCCAGCAAGGTGTATGACTATCCTCTTCTTAAAGACTCCCAGGGTAGGAGCCATCACTGCTTTGCTTGGAAGTTGGTTTCAGATCCTAGCCGCTTTGACAGTGAAGTAGCACCTTCTGATATCTAGTCTGAATTTACCCTCTGCCAGCTTGTGACTGTTATTTCTAGTCACTCCTGGTAGTGCTTGGGGGAACAGGGACTCCCCCAGTGCCTGCTGGTCCCTTCTGACTGGTTTGTAACAGGCTACTAAATCCCCCCTCAGACTTCTCTTGTGGAGGCTGAACAGGTTCAGGTCCCGTAGCCTCTCCTCGTAGGGCCTGCCCTGCTGCCCCCTGATCATGCGAGTGCCTCCTCTGGACCCTCTCCATG
>NW_017728886.1:145660344-145671337 GCF_001723895.1 Crocodylus porosus
CCCAGAACTGGACACACTACTCCAGCTGCGGCCTGACCAGTGCTGCATAGAGGGGGAGGATCACTTCCTTGGATCTGCTTGAGATGCATCTGTGGATGCATGACAAGGTGTGGTTGGCCTTCCTGACTGCATCCCCACACTGCCAGCCCATGTTAATCTTGTCATCGATGATGACTCCAAGATCCTTTTCTGCCTCTGCATTGACGAGAAGGGAGTTCCCCAGCCTGTAGGTATGGTGCTGATTCTTCCTCCCCAGATGCAGCACCTTGCACTTGTCAGTGTTGAATCCCATCCTATTCTCATCCGCCCACCCCTGTAACCTCTCTAGGTCCAATTGTAGCCTATTCCTCTCTTCTAGTGTGCCCACATCCCCCCACATCTTAGTGTCATCAGCAAATTTGAACAGGGTGCCATTTATCCCCTTGTCCAAGTCACTGGTGAAGATGTTGAACAGTGTGGGCCGGAGGACTGAGCCCTGCAGAATGCCATTGTCCACATCCCTCCAGGTCGAAAATGACCCATCCACCACCACTCTCTGGGTGCGGCCCTCCAGCCAGTTGGAGACCCATTTGTCTGTGTGGGTGTTGACACCACAGTCCCCCAGTTTCTTAATGAGAACAGGGTGAGAGACAGTGTCGAAGGCCTTCCAAAAATCCAGGAAGACTATGTCCACTGCTACCCCTGCATCTAATGATTTGGTGACCTGGTCGTAGAAGGCCACCAGGTTGGTCTGATGGGATCTGCCTCTAATGAACCCATGTTGGTTGCCCCTAAGCATAATCTCACCTGCTGGCCTCTCATGGACACATGCCAGAATAATTCTCTCAAAAAGCTTCCCCAGGATTGAGGTAAGACTAACTGGCCTATAGTTTCCCGGGTCCTCCTTCCTCCCTTTTTTGAAGATGGGAACCTCATTGGCCAGCATAACTCTTTCTGCAGCATAACTCTTTTGCCTGCAGTAGAATTACTGCCAATTTACACTGGTGTGTGAGAGAGAAGGAAGAGACTTCTTTATTCTGGATTTTAATGGAGAGTAGCATGTACATCTATACCAGTGATGATGATGATAATCAGAGCTGGATTTTAGCCTGTCAAAGCATGTGGGTTTGGCTGAGGGAGGGTAAACAGGGCATGGACTGCCAAACATTCTCCCAACTAAGGAAGCGAGTGGTTATAAGGAAGGGAACAGAAAAAGCATTGTATAACGTATCATGAAAGCTGAACTAATAAATAGTTCCAGGTGGGACCCAGCAGTAGCCTGTGTTTTCCTGAGTTGAGGCTAAAACTTCTAAACTTACTATGCCTCTGTATCTGCCAACTGTATATCCAAATCTTGACCAAAAAAGTCTGGCAAGCTATTAGAAGGGTAAGAATCACCTGTGAGAGGTACCAGTCTTGGTTAATTTCTGTCTAGTTCTTGCCCTAAGAGTTACCATCCAGTACAAATCCAAAAATTCTCCTGGCAAAGAACCAGATTTCACAGGACCAGGGTTCAGCCCCACAAAAAATGATGGTGGACACCTGCATATTTTCCATCCAATACTTAGAAAATGGAACATGGAAATGCTCCCCTGCCTCTGTTCTCATTCTCCTACAATCCATTCACCTGGAGTGGCCAGAATGATCTTGCCCATCTTCTCCTGCTATTAGCTCCTCTCACTATTGTTTCTGTACTGCTTTCCATAGATTCATAGACTTGGAAGGGACCTAAGTAGATCATCAAGTCTGACCCCCCGCCCTGGGCAGGAGAGAATACTGGGCTCATATGACCCCAGTTAGGTAACTATCCAGCTGTCTCCCTAATGTGACCGCATGCACAAGGCAACAAGATGGCGGGACTCCTGCCCCCTGTGCCGAGGGAGCAGGGAGAGAAAAAAAAGCACGGGCTTTTAAAAATCAATGATAGGACGAGCTTACCATTCTTCAGCTCATCATCACGGGCTTCATCAAAGTAATAAAAGGGACCCCTAGCCATGCCAGAGTGAGGTCGTCATTTTCACTCCATTGTTAAAGGGGAAGCTAGACTGATCATCTAGCTCCCGCCTCCCGTCCGCGCCTAGCAACCCTGGACGCCGTTTATACTTACTGGGACATGTCTGCTCATTGTATTCACCTCGTTTGCTTCTATCTTCTGTCACCCACGGCTGCAGCCATAAGTAATTAAAAAATTCTTTGATTTTTCTCTCACCATCCCGCCTGCTTCTTATTAATTGTTAATTACAACCACATGTAGGCTGGACTTGCACAACCCCATCACCCACTAAAAGTCCCGAAGCTTTATCTAGTCCTCACACGCAGCAATAGCAGCGTGACATGGTGTCACAAACAGGATTGGGGCTTTTAGACCCACTGGTCACCGTGTGTCCATGGGGCAAGGGATGCCGCCCCACTGAAGATGACACTGAATTATGGGTGTGTATAAGTTACCATGCTGCTAGCTTGGCTCCCAAAACCTGCTGAGGCTATTTGTTCCTGAAGAAGGTTCAGAAGGAATGGGCTTTTGAGGGGACGCCCTCAGCCCTAGGATGCCTGTTAACGAACTCTAAAACCTTGTTCTGTCTGCAAGATGAGAGGCAAACTGTCCCTAAAGAAAGTTAAGGGGCACAGGATAGGAGATCCCACCCCAGCACAAACCTGGGCATGGGGGCTGCGACACTTAAAGACCTAGGAGTCGATACACCCGCCATTAAAAGAAGGCTCTCTGGGGCATGAAATGGCCGCGGATTTGATTAGTGATTTGGAGGCACATGGGAAAACCACACATAAGTGGTCGGGGCCCACATGGGATAAAGCAAAGTGCCTAAGTGTTGTGTATCAGCATTTTGTTAACACGGTGCGGTCGTATGTTAACTTGGAGTCTCAGCTTTATGCTGCAGTGCAACGTGCAGCCAATGAAAGCCAAGAAGAAATGAAGCAGGCAGCGGAGACACCATCGCCAGCACAGCCTGTAGCTTCGCCCACAGCACCGCCCCTCCATACAACGGCCCGAAAGGCGAGACAGCAGAGGAAGCTCCACCTGCCCTCTATCCAAAGCTGTCAGGTCTCCCTGACGAGCCAAAGTCCACGCCTCCAGCGACACCTGCTCTGCTTACAGCTTATCCGATCAGCACAACAAAGATCACCATCGGGCTGGCAGGACAGCCAGTGACGAGCACCTCCTGGAGGATTAGATCACGAATAGAGGTACGTGACCTGATTACCTCTACCTCCCGCCACCCAGGGGAGCCACCACTAGTTTGGCTGGGCCGCATGGTCATAGAGTTTGATTATGATCGTGTGGACCAAGAAGAAAAAAGTCTGGGAGAAAAGAAAGTTCCCAACATTATGAAGAACCAGAGTTTAAAGAGCAGGTTTCTTCAGGAGACAAACAGAGAGAACAAAGAGAACAAAAGAAGTCTAAAGTACAGAAGAAGACCACAAAGAAAAAGAAAAATGTTAAGAAAAAGCGGAAGAGGTCCAGAGGTGATTCTGAGGTTTCTGATGAAGACACTGTTCAATAACATAAGAAGAAAAAGGTCCTCATACTCACATATTAACGCACCATAATTGGCTAAGCCAGCGCAACCCAAATTTACAGTAAATCTTAACTTGTTATATAGATCTTGTTAATTGATCATTAATCTGTTATCTTGTTACAGGTTCAGAGCAATGATTTGCGAAAAAATTCCTTTATAACATTAGTTATCATGTCCCGCAACTGTGTAAATGTTACGCAAGAAAATGGCACCTTCGTTGCATGTACTGACCGAGTCCTCAGTGTTCAGCAGTTAGGCCTTTTGTTTACTCCATTTACTTTTAATGATTCCTTCGAATTCACATCCTGGGCCAATTTTCCTAGTTGCCCATCAGGACATCCCAGCACGGTTGATGGCATTTCCCTAAATCCTATTAATTTAACAAACTCAGTAGCCCCCATAGTATGGCTAAAGAATGGTACTGCCTTAGACCAATTACTGTTATGTAACACTTCCATGCAGCAAGCAATTTTCATGTGGCGGCCAACCTTTAATAATAACAATTGCCACCACTCTGCATGGGTTTCCCAACTTACAAGCACCCCTTGTTTTGGAAAAGTCGTTTCCCTTCCAGCAGGCCTTCAAACCTTAGTCTCAGCCTGTAAGGCAGCAGCAGCGCAGTGCAGCTACCTGACTAGTACCGATGCGGTCACGTACGTTCCATCAAACTTTAGCCCAGCGGCTTTCAGGCAACTATGTGCACACGCTCCGAAACTAATTCTCCGTAATTGTTCCAGTTCCCCAGCAACCACTCCTTGTGATAGCCATTCCCCCAAAGATGCCTTACCACCCGGATGGGTATGGCTTAATCTTAACACTTCTTATGCCTTTTTAGACATCCAGCCAGATCCCGACTATAAGTGGACAATAGTTACCACTGCCCTCAACATTAAACAGTTTATACTTTATTGCGAGCAGCTTTTTTCCCAATGCCCACAGTCTGGCTGTGCAAAACACAGCACGTAGGATCAAATGTCCCACCTCAAGAGACTAGGCACTACATTCCCTTCAGTTGGTACACCCGTTGCGTTAACTAAACTTGTGGATCTTAACCAAGCCTATCTTAACCAAGCCTTTGAGGCCTTTGCCAAGTCCACAAAAACAGGTTTTGAGAAGACGGAACAAGTGATCAACGAACTTCAACAAGCCGTGTACTTTAACTGCCTCAGGTTAGACTATCTGTTAGCCACAGAAGGTGGCCTTTGCACTGCCCTAGATGACATCTACAACAGCTCTTTTCCGTCCGAAGGTGACAGTCAACTACAATGCTGTTTGTGTTTCACCCCTGCTGGCTTCAACCTCACCGATGTCCTGCAGGGAATTGACGTTCCCCTCAACCTTACACGCCAGGCCTGCAATGTTGGCTCTGACTCTGACTGGCTGTTTAGATGGCTCGATGTATTCAGACTCGGTCACTTTAAGTGCCTAGCAGTTACAGCTTTAACCATTTGTTCTGTTGGCATTATAATATGTTGTTTATGCTGTTTTTATTGCAGTGGCTAAAGTCATGATTAGTACATTTATCTGTATTTGTATATACCCATTCACCCAGTGATGAAGCAACTATGAGTTCAGCTGTACAAGAGCCGTACACTGAGGATGAGTACAGCACCATAATTTAGAACATCTTGCTGCCTCGTGCAAGGGGGCATGTCTCCCTAATGTGACCACGTTCACGAGGCAACAAGATGGAGGGACTCCCGCCCCCCCATGCTGAGGGAGCAGGGAGAGAAAAAAGAGCGCACGCTTTTAAAAATCAATGATAGGATGAGTGTACCGTTCGTCACCTCGTCATCACAGGCATCATCAAAATAATAAAAGGGAGTCCCTAGCCACGCCAGAGCGAGGTCATCATTTTCGCTCCATTGTTAAAGGGGAAGCTAGACTGATCATCTAGCTCCCGCCTCCCGTCCGCGCCTAGCAACCCCGGACGCCGTTTATACTTATCGGGACATGTCTTCTCGTTGTATTCAACTCGTTTGCTTCTATCTTCTGTCACCTGTGGCTGCAGCTGTAAGTAATTAAAAAATTCTCTGATTTTTTTCTCTCATCATCCCACCTGCTCCTTATTAATCATTAATTACAACCACGTGTAAGCTGGACTTGCACAACCCCATTGCCCGCTAAAAGTCCCAAAGCTTTATCCAGTCCTCACGCGCAGCAATAGCAGTGTGACACCAGCCTCCTCTTAAAGACCCCCAAGGTAGGAGCCAGCACCACTTCCCTTGGAAGTTGGTTCCAGATCCTAGCCTTCCTGACCGTGAAGTAGTGCTTCCTGATGTCCAGCCTGAACCTACTCTCAAACAACTTATGGCTGTTATTCCTTGTTATTCTGGGAAGTGCTCATAGACCCTTCTGCCAGACTGTTCTTTCTTCCCTTTATTGCACCCATTCTCTTTTTCAGATCCTCTCTCCAAAATGTACTGCTTCTGTGAAGCCCATGAAGGCTACCATTCCATGCATTATATTAAAGATGCAAAAAGAAAAAAGGAAGAAAGACTTTTCTGACTTAACTTTCCTTTGGTCATCTCAGTATCTAACATACTCGTTAGGATAAAATGTAATCCCCACAAGAGGAGACTGTGACTCACATCCTACATTGTATCTATTCTCTGCTTTCCCCTATGTTTTATTCCTTGAAGTTTAGAACAAACTAAAGACCACTGGGCACATCTACATGTGAAATTAGCATGCCTGAATAAACTCCAAAGCAGTTTGCACTGGAGTTAATTGCTCCTGGGCACTGCATTTACATGTGTGCCCATGACTACAGCACATTGCCCTGAGTCAGAGCAGTCCTGGATGGTAGGGAGCCCTGGAGGTCAGCCTACCAGCCCAGGGCTGTTCTTACCTAGCTTAACATGCTGCAGAGGGGCTGGCTAGGGTATTAGGGCACTTCACTGTGGGGCTAGCCATCAGGCAGCCCCTACACTGAAGCATCCTTGTGCCCCAGCCAGCTCTATCAGCATCTGCACATGCATTGTGGTGCACATAATAATGCTGCCACAGGATAATACTTGTGTTTACAAGTTCTATTTTACAGCAGCATTTGTGAGTTTACTGCGGCCTAATTAGGCATCTCTGCAGTCAATGTTTGTGTAGACGCACCCACTGTAAAGTAATAAGTCTTAAAGAGCCATCAGCTAGCTGCAGATAATTAAAGTGTGATGCACTTTCGTATCTCTGTGCTAGAATCTATAGGAGAGTGACATAGCAACCGGTTGTACTACCTTGGTGCTTGCTGTGTGTTATTCCACAGTGTAAAATAATCCCTGCAGGAAGGGTGCGGCCAGTTTCTGACTCTTTGTGCTACTAGAGTGAGGCAGAAGAAATGAGGAAAAAAACAGGATGGAGCAGGATCTGGTTCAGTCTTGCCTTTCAGTATCTTGTGCACAACTACTCATAAGTGTACGTTTGAGGCTGAACAGATAAACGCTGATAATGACACAGTAATTCAAAATTTCAGCCTCACCACTGTGAAGTATAGCATAAATTTGCCCCATCTATATCTCTGCTTTGACTTCATCTGTGTCAGTTCACTGGGGATGAATTTGGCCCATAAAATATAAACATATTTTATTCTAAATAAAAAATGTTCCTCTATCAAAACAAGGTTACTTCTTCAAAAATAAGAACAGTAGGCTCCAATGACCTCCTTAAAGCTCACATCCACAACCAGTTTTTTAAAATCCCTGCTTGCTGCATAGGGCCTCATTAAAATATTTCATAATCTAGGACCAAAATTTGTATGTTCTTCAAACATAATAAACCAGCTTAGAGAACAAGAAAAGAGGAATCTTTTCCTTTCTCATTTATAGTACTTATTTTCTTTAATTTAATTTTCCATTCTTGAATATATTTTTGAGGTTGATGTTCATTTCCTCCACAAAATTGCTCTTCTTTCTGCTCCACTTTCCTGAAAACATTTATTTTCTCTAATATTCTGCCTCCCTTCAACTTCCTCTCTCACACTTGACCGCTTTTATCTCATTGTTTTGTCTTTGGTACTTCACTTCACTGATTTTTTCTTCTTCCTTTTATTAAACTTATTTTTCTTTCCATCAATCGCATCACCCTTTTTTCCCCCTGAGTTGTCTTTCTTATTTATTTCCTTACCATCCACTAACATGCAAATCCCCCTGTGGGTGCTAACAGAAGTGATATTTGTCATGCAATCAGCCCCCAGGAAGCGCTTTACAGCTGTGCCCTGACAGAAGTGCACAGCTGCAGAGGGCTTTAAAAGTGCCCAATCGCACTACAAATTAACCCTCATTTAATGAGGTTTCAAATGAAGGTGCTCCAAAGTGGAGCACCTTCACTAACTTCTATTTGTCCCTGCATCAGGCATGGCTGCCCCTGTGCTATCTTCAGGATGGGAGGGGGGAAATGGCAGGGGAGGGAGCTCTGGGGTTTGCCTAACCTGCACCTGGGGGTGGGGAATGGAGCGCCCTACCTCAGAGGGGCTCCTATCCATGCCCCACCAAGTGCAGGCTGGGTAAATCCCCAATCAGACTTCCCTCCCTTGCCTTCTCCCCACTCCCATCCTCAAGACAGTACAAGGGCAGCCCCACCTGATGCAGTTCAGCTCTGCTCACATGCAAGGACCAACAGAAGTTAGTGAATGTGCACCACTTTGCAGCACCTTCATCTGAACCCTCATTAAATGGGAGTTAATTAGTCATTGCAATTGGGTACTTTTAAAGCACTCTGAAGTGCTTTGGCCAGGGTGGGGGTATTCACTTAAGTCATGACACTTTCTGTGAAGCCCCATGAGTTACAGTGGGGAACTGTACATGTCTGTCAGCACCCTTTGTGTCTTATCACACCCTCCCCAGTTCCTGGCTGGGCAGTCATGTAGTTGACATTTGGTGGCCTGTGGAGAGTATGCCATTCTGTTTGTTCAATGTCTGCCTGTTCATTTGCTCCCACACAATGTATAAGGATGCTATTTCAACACTCCTATCTCTCTCCTTGCGAGGCTTCAAGGCTACATGTGGTATATGTGACCCTGCTGCCTTCTCTTCATGTAGAAGTCTTGTCATCAGTAAGATCTTGGCCATATCTGCATGTGGGGTATATCTACTCAGTGAATGAAGGCAGAATGGGTAGGTTTAGTGGCTCAACTGTTAGCCTAGCTAGCATAGGTTAACAATAGTAGTGAAAAGGCAACAGCCCAAGGTCACAGCCAGAGTTGCCCAGGGCTGCCAACACCTTGTACTCTGTGAGCTAGTTCTAAAACTTCTTTCACTGTATGTTCATACTTATGATTAATAGAGCTGATTAGATTCAACAGGTGTGTCCACACATGCAATCACATGCAGTTGCAGCAGCTCAAATAGAAATGGTGCAAATTTGAGCCAGGGCTTTTTGCCTCAGTGCATGTGCTCAGACATGTACTTTGTTGTGGAGCAAATTGTGCCACTTGGGGCAAGATAACCCTGCCTGGCTCCTCTCGGATATTCAGCCAGGGGGAGCTAGAGCCCAGGGCCAGAACCTGCACTGTCCCCAGCAGTATAAGAAGCCACCTTGGCAAGTAGCTCAGGGCTACTCGCTCTCAGGAGTTTCTGGGGGCCAGCCAATTGGTACCTGGGGATACTACCCCTTGTGCCAGCTGGACTGCTGAAGCAAGCCTGAGAGTTCCCTGCACCCTCTACCCACTGCAGCAGTCCGGCAGTGGGGACTGCTGCCTGGCTGTGACCTGCTGTGTACCTGCCAGACTCGGATGGAGACTGCGGAACCAGTAGAGACATCTGCCCCTCTGGGCCAGCTGCCAGTGGACTGTGGTTGCAGGGTTGGCCTTTGTGCAGCACTACTGCCATTTGTGCCCTGTGACAGGAGCATCTCTACTGGAGCCTTTCTATTGGTGGCTCTGCCCTCCTGTTATGGGCCAACCACCTGCTTACTTTCCTGCCATGCCTTGATTTTAATTGATTAATTGACTGATGTAATTAGCAGGAGGCTGCCCACTTTATGCACCCCAGTGCCAGGGGGTGCTATCTGCAGCTCCTTTTCCACCCCTACAACGCAGCCCAAGCCTCATAGATGGTACTGCCATAGTTTTTGACCTGGGCCCTGTTGTAGCTTGGCCTCTCTTTTGCCTCCTTGGGGCTTCTCACTGCCCCCCTTGCTCTGGGGCTTCTCACTCCTTGCAGCCCTCTCTCCGGGCTCCTCACTGCCCCCCCCTTGCTCTGGGACCAATACACCCCAAATGCTGTGCCCTCTCTGGTGCCAGGGTTCCCACGCTACTGTGGAGTCCCTATGAGGCCTTCTCCAACTGCTAATAGCCTCACCCAGTCCTCCAGTTAAAACAGTAAACACAAAGACACAAAGCCCCTGGGCTATAACATAAAAAGCTAGACCATCCAGCCAAACAACATTCAATCCCTACCAGAAAAACACTCCAACCCCAGTAGCAACTGCTCACACAGTTAGATTTCTCCCCTCTATCTGTACTAACTGAGCCCCTCCTCCCTCAGTCACCAGAGGGGAACTGCCTTCTTGGCCTCCTGCCTGGGCTTATATGGGCCAGCCTTCCTGTCAGCTGGCCCCACCGGTTGCCCTAGCAACCAGCACCTGTGACTCTGGCTGCCCTGGTCACTGGCAGCTGAGCCTCCCCCTTCTTGCCACTAGGGGTCTGTCCCAAGCTGTTCTTCTGCTGTCAGGTGCAGGGCATCTGAGTGCTCTGCAACATGCCCCCTGCCCAGCCATCTGGGCAGCTATGGCCTGGAAGATGTTCCGGGTGTGGTGGCTTGCTTTGAACTGTCAAAGCTTGTCCTCCTGGCCCCATTTGTCCAGGAGGTCAGCCACAGCCAGCTGGGTCCAAGGTGCTAGCTCAGAGCAAGCAGGGTCCTGCCACTGGCCTCCCTAGCAGGAATTCTGGTGTTCCCTATTGGAAAACTGAAAAATCCCTGATAGAATAATCCCAAAGTCACTCAGTAAAATACCCCCAAATCCATGTTCCTCCACAAGTAAAATAAAAGACCACTATAAAGACAGGGAGCAAGACAGAGACAGCAATCAGTTGGACAATGTTTTATTGATATATCTTACAGTGTTAAAGCAAGTCTTTTATCATAATAATAAAGTGAACTATAAATATATGTTTCATGAATTCATGAATACATGTTTTGCTGCACTCCCACAAGGCGATGGCCCCCACACAAGGGGTTCAGCCCGCCAACAGGAGGTTCGGCCCTCTCACAAGGGGTATGGCCCCCAAGAGTGGGTTCATCCCCCACACAAGAGGTATTCCCCCTCAACAGGAGGTTTGGCCCCCAACAGGGGTTTCAACCCCCAAACAAGGGGTACAGGCACCCAACAGGGGATTCAGCCCCACAACAGGGGATTCAGCCCCCACAGAAGGGGTTTGGCCCCCCAACAGGGGCCAAATTGCCCACACAGGGGCTACCACCCCTCTTGCAAGGCCCATATGCCCCACCCCGGTCCCCCAATTGCTGCCCCACCTGGCCCCATCCCCC
>NW_017728886.1:145671923-145676542 GCF_001723895.1 Crocodylus porosus
TGTTGGGGAAGGAGCACTGGGGGAGTGGGTGGGGCCATTGGGGTTCTCCCCATGGCCCCTTAGTCACCGGCATTGGAGCCCTGGTGTTGAAACATGTGGCCCGCATATAAAAACAATCTTATATGTAAGGTGTATCCTACTAAATTACTTATTGTCAGGTTGTCCTCTGCTTTGTAGTATAATGAGATGGCTGTAAATGGAAAGAAACAACAGTTTAAAGCAATTCCTCAAAATACTGCAGAACCTGCCATAATTATTGCTAGAAGCATAATTGATTGACTATCTTGTCAATATCAACCGCAAAACAAGTATACTTCCTTCCTTTTTGAAGATGGCACTTTAGTGGATTAATGCAGATCATATAATTTGAGCCAGCCAATCTCTCTCTAAAATGGAGACTAATATTTTCTGAATAGTTAACTGAAGAATCCTGACTGAGGGTGGTAAGAAAAGCTAATTTGATAGTATGTTTTTTATCTTCTTTGACACAAATTAAAACAACAGCTATTGGTGCAATGTAATTTTCATATTATGAAGTATATTATTTTTTTTAGATGATGCTCAATAAGCCAGGTTCAGAAACTGTATGCATCCACTTTTGGAATGAAATATGGCAACTGTGTACCTGTATGCAGAAATGTTATCTAATAGGAAGGGAGGGAAAATGTTATCTTGTTGAAGGGAAGAGAAAAATAGCTTGTCAGTTAAAATTGTGTGGGGGAGAGGATGACTGTTGGTTGTTATTTCAAAGAGGAAATTTGCAAGAGTCTGAAAGGGATTTACAGTACAAAGCCCATTGGAAGCTCAGATTCATTAAGCACTTTTGTACATCTGCTTAATGGATTATCTGCCTCTAACAACTGAATATATTGCATGGTCAACAAAATACTGAGCAATAGTAAGAGTTGTTGGTTGTGGCCGTGTTGGTCTGAGGACATAAGCAGACAAGGTTCTTTGGGTAAATGTGACATCTTTTATTAGACCAACTAAAAAACTTGCAAAGAACAATTTTCTAACTTTTCAGTTGGTCTAATAGAAGATAATATCACATTTACTCAAGGAACCTTGTCTGAACAATAGTAACAATTTTTCATTCTATCGACAACCTAATTATCTGTTAGTGGAAGACCAGGTTTCCTGTTGCTTTTCTATTGAGTTGAGCAGAAGGAGGCAAGGGGAAAAATCTGTGAGTTTTGGAGGGTAGCCACAGTCCTCCTTGGAAGGAGTAGGGGATGGGCTTCAGGAGAACATTGGAGAAGAGAGGACAGTTCCCTGGGTGAGAAGCAAGGGAGTAGGAGTGGGAGTGGGTCTACAACGTGTGCATGTTGGGGAATGTGAGAAGATGGTGTCTGTCTGCAAAAGACCCAGATGTGAGTAGGGGATTGGGAAGCATTGGGTGGGGAGAATGTTCCCTGAGAGGCAGGGAAGCAGGAGTGAGTGGGGTGGAGTATTTCTATTTCTGGTCTATTTCTGTTTCATGTCTTGTGGACTTTATAGTAAGCTGCCCTAAGCCTTCTTTGAGTAGGGTGACATATGAATCAAATTAAATAAATAAATGAAAATATTTGTCAAAAGAAATTTTGTTTTAGGAAATGCCATTACTGTTGTAAAGTACCACAGAATCCTTAAGAATCAGAAGTAGACAATATTTTACATTTTTATTTTTCTACTAAATACAGCACAGCACCCCAACATCAGACTGGAACACCCACTCAAAGTTTCCTTAGGAGAAATAGTGTATTACAAACAACCATTTGCATGGAAGTTCAGTGTGTGTATGTGTGCTTTTGTTTGGTGCAAATTGCATGGTGTACTGATCTTGGGCTCCTAAGTTCCCAGGCAGTGCCTCAAAGACCTTTTTCCCTCTCAGCATTTCCTTCTCAACTAGGACCTGGCCATAACAATACATACCTCTGTGCCTTGACGTTACAGTGATTGAACATGCTATACCTGGGGCTGTGCTTTGGGCAACATCTATAAATGGAAACTAATGTATATAGTATACCTGCGGGGAGCAGACTATTCCAGTACATTGAAATTTGAATACACTCCCAGTAAGTTACTAGACAATTTTCCAGATACTAGGCCTGTAAAGTGTATATAATTAATCAACATCTCTTAACTGGATGAAAAAAAGAACAGTTAAGTGGCTAAGAACTAAAAAGTGTGTGTGTGTGGATGATTTTGGAGTTTGAGACTTGATGTGGGGTCAAGTTATTAATCTCTAGTTACCAGAAATAGAGATCAGTTTTGCCAGCCACAAACCTTCAGAAGAAATGAGTCTGGATTCATATGGTCCATACTGTCTCTTGCTGAGGTTCCTAATTTCTTGATTCCAGAAGTTGTGACAATTGCCTTTTTTTTCCCTTTGTGCCCTAAGACTCAGGATGAATTAGGGAGGCTCCCATCATTAACAACCTGGTGTAAGAGAAATCACTGAGACCTCAGTCTGTAAGATGGAAGAAGCTCTGAGAAGCATAAAACATTGATGGAATTAAGCTGGAATTCCAGAGTGGAGCCTGGAAGGTGTCGCGAAATGCCGGATTAGAGACTCCAACACCGCTTGGTGAGCCGTGGATTTTACGGAACGAGCGAGTACACGGCTTGTGGGGAGGGATAAGAGGTGGCTCGTTGACCGCCCTCGAGGTTCGCCTTACTGGTGCAAGTAGGCGAAATGCTATACGCTTTCAAAGTTTATAGTAAAAGGGTTTATTCAACTCACCTGGCCTCACCCTCTTACGAATAAGAGGGGAGACCGGCGGCAGTGAAGTTGCAGTTAAAGTATAAGTGCGGAGGTATGGTATAAGCGGGTATGCGGTCTAAGCTACACTGAGAGGCTGATGTTTGTTGTTGGGTTTTCGAGGCCTTTGACGGGTTTTCGCTGGGATACGCCCAGACGGGAGGCTGAGGACCGGCAACAGGGTGATCAAGCCTGAGGTTTATCCAGTTGTAGTCTCTGCCGTTTCCTGCTTCTTCACCTCTTTATTGATGTTGGTTGGACCGCCTCTATGACACTAACTATGACATAAGCTAAGCGTGCAGGGATAGGATAGTTTCTTTTACATGGGTGTTGCTAGGCAGATTTTTATATAGGTTGTGTTTCTGCAAAAGTGAAACTTACAGGATAGAAAAGAAACAAAATACGCATGCGCAGCTTGATACAAAATTCGCGCACGCGGGAAAATACAAAATTTGCGCGCGCGGCAAATACAAAACTCTCGCGCGCAGCAAATGCAAAGTGCGCGCGATAGGATTTCGGTTATAGCTATTACTAAATAAACATTTTGGGTTGACCTAAAAGATAAGACTATAAAGTTACATAAATGTCAAAAATGCCACGCGGCAGTTATACAAAATGAAATAAAACATTTACAGAGGGGAAAGACAAGTTACTGCTGTGCTATCAAGCAAGGGGGATTGGGAACAGCCATCCTGTACTGATTCTTCCTCAAGGGGATAAGAGCACAGTGTGTCCGACACACGGGCAGACGCTTTGAGAGATGGAGAAGAGAGCGGGCCTTGAAAGAGCTGGGGAAGAGCAGCTTAGCAGGTGGATGCTGTTTTCCTGACGACACTTCTCGCTGGACAGGAGCGGCAGACAGCTTCTGCCCCAGTGGGCGCGTGGTGAGGCGCACAAGGCAAGACCCTGGGAGCTGCACAAGGCAACTCGGATCTGCAGCCCCTGGCCGTAAACCCAGAGCCGGCAGTGCGGTATGGTCTGGTGGGACCCTGACCCTGGGAACTGCTCAAGCAGCTCAGATCCACTATCAGGTCCAGGACTTGCATGCACACTTATTGTGCAACTGGTCCCAGGCAGGGACCTTGGCCTCAGAGCCACAGAAGACGGCCTGAGCCCCCCACCATGAGCAGCAGGCAGAGCCCTCAGTGCCTGAAGTGGGGCACAGGGCTACGAGGGAATCTGAGGCCCTGCAGGAGCCAGTGGCTTGCGTCTGCATCAGCTGAAAGAAACCAAGGTTGGGGTGACAAGGACCCCACATCACCAGAGGCAGCTGTGAGTTACTGGGGAAAGGGTTCCCACAGGGGAGAAAGCCCCTGGAACAGGGTCTAGCAGAGGGCCCTGCGAGGAAGGGGTCCCTGGCAAGCCCGTGAGGGGCTGAGAGGTTCTGGGGCCCCTTCCTCCTCCCCTTTTTGGAGCAGTGCCAAGGCTCCGAGCATCAAAGGGGAATCTCCAGTACTCCCAGTGATGATGATACACTGAAGGCTGTGCATGCGCCTCATACTTTGTAGATAGTGCCTTATATTTTGTTATTTCCAGTGGGAGTTGCTGTTTAACTGTTGTATATTTTTTATATATAATTAATTTATCTGTCTTGTTGAATCCCTTGTTGATACCTACCCCCCTGTGGTTTTCCAGTATTTATTTGCTGTTCACCTCTATTTACTTGTTGGGTATTTGGACTTACCTGTGCTTACCTGTTTCAGATCAGTTACTTACCTCTGCTGGGTTCAAGGCCATTGGTGATGGCATAATTTCCTAGTCACCAAGTATAGACTAAAGCCTGATCTGTAAAGTGTATATATTTATCAATATCACTTTTTGGGTTTTGTGTGTGTGTGTGCGCGTGTCTATATATATATATATATATATATATATATAA
>NW_017728886.1:145676901-145714345 GCF_001723895.1 Crocodylus porosus
CCGCCGCCCTCGGGCGGCCCCGCCCCCTCCCGGCTCCGGGCGGCCCATGCGCTCCCGCCTCCCCCCTTCGCATGGCTCAGCCACCCGCCTTTCCTGGCTCCGACTCCGACTCCGGCTCCGGCTCCAGCTCCAGTTGCGCGGCGGGCGACATGAGTGCCAGGAAGATCGCGCTCATCACGGGCATCACAGGCCAGGTAAGGGATAGCAGCAGTAATGGTAGCACAGCAGTGATGGTAGCCGGCGGCAATAGCCACTGTGATGATGGTGATGCCGGGCGGCAAGACTCATGGGCAGAGCAGGCTGATGGAAAAAGTGGGTGGGAGGGAGCACTGGTGTTTCTCCCTCACGGGGGCTGGAGTTGCGGGGCTTTGCAGCAGTAGTCGCTGCTTGCACTTCTCTCCGCCGTCCTTGCTCCCCTGGAGTTTGAGCAGGGTGTAGTAAGAGGGCACTGAAGCTCAGGGAAGCATGGAGGAAATGCAGTATGAGCTGGGGCAGGGGCTTTGCTTCCCTCTGTAGCGGGTGTGCAGTCCTGGGAGTCTTGAACATATGTTGGCAGCATTTCCTAGAAGCAGGACACTGGGTCCTCTGCTTTGCCTGTGGCAGGTGAGGGTGTTAGGTCTGTGGTGTGTGGGGGCTGACTGCAGCCGCACATAGAATTTGGGGGATGGAGTATATAGGGTAGTTTGGACAGCGATGCTCTTGAGTCGGGTGGGGCCTTGGCCTAGATGACTTGGAGGCCCCCTTCAGCCCGACTTCTCCCCTAGTTGTTCTTCTCCAGATGTGCCATCTGTTAGGGCAAATGTACACCAAATGCTGTCACTGTAGCGACGAGCTATGGCAGCATAGCGTCAGTGGGCACAACTGTGACACTGACGTTACCTGCGCAGTGCTAATGAATTTAGCTGCTGTGCAGTAGGGTTGGAAATGACTCCTGCGGTGCCGGGACTGAGCCGTAACAGTGGTTACTGCGCAGTCATTTAGTACTTGTTATTGTACAGTCATTTAGTATTTGCTTTAGCAACTGCGCAGTTGAGCGCGTGTGTAGATGCACTCTCTGAGTAACACAGTTTATTTTTATATAGAGTCAGTCTCACTGTTGTACAAGACATTGGATGTTCTACAAATGGCCCAATTGCAGTACTGCAACATCCGGTTCCCAGACTCAAGAGGAGAGATGAAACAGTTGCTTATATTTGCCTTTCCAGATCAGTCTGTCTTTATAAGTACTATCTGCTGAGCAGGTTTACCACCAGAAAAGAATGGGTCCTAACCCATATAAAATTCCCAACACAGATGTCTTGGCACCAGGCCTGAAATATGGATAGATGTGTGTTTTAGCATAGGTCTAATGGGTCAAAGCAGGGTCTTTTGAGGTCCTGGTGGTGTAGGTTGTTGAGCTACAGTTGGTGGTGGGACTTGGAATGAGCACGGATCTCCAGGAGCTCAGCCTCAGCCTGCCACTTCTCTGCAGACAGCTGGTACTCAGCTGGGTTCAGCTCTGGTGGCAGCAAAACCACTAGCCCAGGCTTGTAGCCAGGCCTTGAGGAGGCAGTGGATGCTATTATCCTGATCTGCTGCCTCTTATAGCCATCTGTCAGAAGCCTTAAAGTTGCCCTGTGCTGTTATGTACTGTCTCTCTCTAGTCACCCAAGTGACAGCCCCTTTTGTTCTGTGATGTACAAGCTGTATGCAGCTGCTTACTCTAGCTTTGAGCTGTTGTATGGTACAAGGGATTCATTTGGAAAACTCCACAGACCCGAAAGAGAGGCTTTTATCGCTGCATTGTGTCTAAGGCAGTGGAACTCGATTACCAGCCTGCAGGCTAGGACTGGTTTGCAGAAACGTGTCATCTAGGTCATGGGTCTCTGCATGGGTCTGGAAATTTGGTGATTGGGGGGGAGAGGGGGGGAGCAGTGACAGCATTAGTTACTCTTCTTCCTGCTGCCAAATTTCTGGACTCAATTCTGGTCTCATGGAGAGACTCGGGCCAAATGATGTGGCCTTCCATGCAGGATCTGGCCCACAGACAGACATCACTAGTCCAAGGTGTCGCCTACATGAGCAAATTGCACTCATCTTACTAACTTTCTGTGCTTTCTGTGAAAAGTCTTCTCTATACAAGACTTTTCTCCCCTTAAAAGCAGTGATCTGAAAGACAGACACTTCCTACAAGCAGTATCTTCTTGTGAAAATAAGCCTTCCTTAGGCTAGTTATTAACTGTCATGTGGTCACAATTGACTGTACAGTCCCCTTACAGTATGCTCTCACAATGGAGATCTTTGACAGAGGCTCAGGACTGGAATGGGCCCGCACAAAGTGAACATGTTTTGGTGTTTCCCTCTGAGGGCATCCACAGCAGAAATGAAGATGTGTTCATAGCAGGGGTAGGTTTAACCTAGCTAACCTACACAACAGTAATGAAGATGTAGTAGCAAAGACAAGCAGTCGCTGGAAGGCTAATGCCTTCATTGGGTATTTGGAGTGTGTTCTTAGTTGCAAATTCATGATGTAGTTGTACTGAAGATGTGACAGCACTTGCTGCCTTTGTTAGCTAGCTGAAAGCTAGCATGGATGTATGCCTTGTCCATACTCCCGTTATATGTGCAGTGCAGTTTGCTGTTGGAGGAAGGTTACTTGGAAAAGTGCCAGAAAGATGCTATACAACAGTTGCTTGTACTTATGAGTGCTTGAGGCTGTTATCAATGCATCACCCTTTGTAAGCATTATCCTTTTTAAGATTGGAAAGGGCAGAATTTGTATTTCCTTTTACCAACAGCATTTAACCACTACATATTAGCACTGTAAGGATGGCCTTTTCCATCTATAATTGTACCAAGCATGTGTTCAGATTCATGGATGATGAACTTATGACTGGTTAAATGGGACATGACTGCTGTACAGAACTGCCTGATGTCTCCTATAGACCTAAATGGAACTATTAGATGTTAATGGAAGAGACTGAACCCACTGCAATAAGCTCATCCGCCTAGCAGGTGAGTAGAGGCCTGGGCAACAGGTCTAGCTAGCAGTGGCTTGCTTCATTCTCCAGAAATGGGTGCAGATTAGAAGCTTCTCTAGAGTTGAGCTAGCAACTTATTCACAACAGGCCATGCAATCTTGTGTTAACCAGCTCAGGACTTAGTGATATAACTATTAAAGCTATCTCTGTCTCATCACAGGAGGCCACAGAGAAGTCACTACATTCAGACCTGTGTTTTATATTGCATATGTAATGTCCAGGCCACAGATGGGTCATATCTGGTTTGTCACTTTCTGCTGTTCAACTTTTTCTTTTTCATTTTACCCTATAGATTGAGGAGTAGTGTTGGCTGCCAGCTTCTATATAGGCTGACAAAGTGAAACCAGACTCGGCCAGTGGGACTGCTATTGAATGCTGCGCTCTTATTCTAATTTCAAAGTCTCCACATTCTTTCTCTCCTTTTTTAAACTGCTACACTAGGGAAGAGTCTCAACTGCACAATCACTGGCCACCCAAGAACTTGGTCTCCAGCTTAGTGGAGTGCATCTTGCTCTCCATTACCTGAAATGAATTTATAAGGGAGGCAGTTCCTGCAGTTGGATAGGTAAATTGTGGATGCTGGTTTACTTGTGACTGGTGGATGTATGAAGGAAAAAGCATTGTGGCCAGGTTTATGTCTGCAGTGTACAAGAATGCCTGGTGGAAATAAGAATAAGCTGTTTATTAAACAGCCTGTTGAATGAATAACATTCTACTTCTGTATAAAATGGTTGGGCTGTCTTTTTGCAAATTTTTTTGTTGATGTTTCTTTAACTTCCCTTTTCCCACAAAGATTTGCAAATTTATATATGGGAACATGCAGCATACCTTACCTGTGTTCAGACCTCCATCACCTATTTTTATGGGTACTGAAGCTGTTGTCTTTAAATAGAGACGAGAGTTGTCTTTAAATATGCTTCACTGCAAGTATTTAATATTTGCACTTTGAAAATTAGGGTGTCAGGAAAGTACTTCTCTAACAGTCAGTTTGGGTGGTGTCTTGCTATAAACTAATACCTTACAAGAATACCTAATTCAGTGAACAGTTGACTTCTGGACTGACTTTCTTATTGCTCATAAATTCTGTTTGGCCAATTACTGAATTCTAATTACTGAAGCCTCCCCCTCTTCTCCCCCACTTCTTTTCAGTGCATTGTCTCCACAGAGGTGTTTATAAGACGGCTTATAGGCCAGTAGGAAAGAGCCACCTGCCAGGCATTCATTCATA
This sequence comes from Crocodylus porosus, assembly GCF_001723895.1. Lineage (NCBI taxonomy): Eukaryota > Metazoa > Chordata > Crocodylia > Crocodylidae > Crocodylus > Crocodylus porosus. The sequence continues at coordinate 145,681,150 of NW_017728886.1, forward strand.
GCCTTGATTAAATTTAGTAGGTCATAGATGGTTAAAATGATTGTCCTGAATAAAGACTGCTGCCTTGTAGCTTTTGTGTACCAGGGTGGGAACTTATGCTCACCTGGATGCCACTCTCTTTCAAACCCTATTACTCTTTGGGAAGCACGTGCTGAGAACCTTGTGAGGCCTTTTGAGTGGGTGGAAAGTGACCAGTGGTATATTAAAGTGATGGTATATTAAAAGCATCTTCCCTTCCAATGGTCAATTCAGGCAGAATATAGGGGCCTGATTGGTTTTTTGTTTGTTTGTAAGTTTTTCTTTGTCTGTGTCCTAAACTTTGTGAACACAATCTCCGTGCAAATGGTGCACAGGTGCTAAAATTGCCACTTGGTGTACACCTGGTTTGAGAGGCTAACCTACTCTTCTGAGGGAGAAGACCTTTGGAAAAGGCCAAATTTGTTGTGGTATGTTGGTGTATAGTGTATGTGAGTATCTATAAAAACTGGCTGCTTAAAATGAAGCCATGGAGGTTGACAGCTAGAAGAGCAAGACAGAGCTTGTGAGGGAAAACGGGAGAAATACTAGAGGTAAAAGATGATGATAAAAGATGTTGCATGTTGATATTCCTAAACAGAAAGGTGGTAATTTGTGTAGCCTGTATTGAAGTTAATGTGGCATAGGTACTGTAGCCTACACGAGCAGTTGTAGTACTCCTTGGAGTATTTTTGTCAGATGGTGATCAGTTTTGTTATATGCTTGGTAGATGAATGGAGATGAACACTAGGGAAATAACAGGGTTGACTATTTATTAATTTATTTATTTTAATATTTGGTGAAAGGTAAAATAAAAAGGGTAATTTTTCTGTACAAGAATGAGAGGGTGTAATTATCTTCAATCAGGGGTTGGCAGCCTTTTGCTACTGTAGACCTCTGCTTGTGACTCAACTCCCTGCCATGGATGCCTCCGAACCAAAATGGCTGCCAAAATTTTACACAGCCCTCCCACACAGGTTCTTTACCATCTCCTAATCTTTCTCCAAATTTGTGCAGTGGCATCTCTTGTTAAGGGAATTGCTACAGCAAAAGATTTGAACCTTATTCAGTGCAACATTTTTGGTAGAACCAGAGTATTACAGAACATCTTTTCTGTGTCTTGGCCTAGTATTTTGATAGAATAGGTAAAATTAGGTGGCCCAATGCCTTCCTTACAGGCTCCTTTTGAAACTGATACCTTCTTCCTAGCCCTTTAGCTCTTGTGTCCTAGGTAGGAATTAGAGCATGAAATGCATCTGGAAAGAGTTCTGGGGTTTGTGCTCTTCAGGAGTGCAAAAATAAGAAGAACTGTAGGTCTTCACATGTAATCTAAAGGGCAGGATCTTAACCTTTCTCTTGTCATTTCACATTCAAAATCTTGCATCTGTTAACATTGCCACCTTAAAGGTCTTAGTACATGTACATGACAAGAAGAAAACCTGACCTATAGATGTGTCACGGTGCTTCTGGTAGTGTCACTTTATCATATTTCTCCTTTTATCATTATAATGTGGGTTGGGTTTGGTTTGGTTTGGTTTGTTTTTCTGAACTGCTACTACAATTCATTCCTCTGATAAGGAAGAAGCTCTCATTGTATGGCAGAGTTAATCTTGCCACTTCCTTGTCAATACTTGCTTAAATGAACAGGATGTGTGCCGGACACAAACTGGAATGTTCAAGTGGCACCTGAATTGCCACGTGTGTCAGTTAGCATTGTGAACCTGTTGTGGGAGGGGAGAGAGTACAAGATTTGTCCCAGGAAGCAGCAAAGCTAAAGCTAACTTTCATTTGTCACTCTGCACGGGTACAAAGTAGGGTGGAGGTATGAAACTGAAGTCGCACTTGAGTCGGTGAGTTGCTACCAGAGCACGTGGGCACAAATTATACCAGAAGCTGTTAGTATTTCTTGGTATGAAACTACATGGCTTAGCAGCAACTTCCTATCCATGTATTTATATTAAACCTGAACAGAAGACAAAATTCTTTTGTCCTGCACTCATTTTGCTTGGTTATCTTTCCCAGCTGGATGGATACATTTCACTGCCTCTTTCAAGCCCTTATAATCCTTTTTGGTTTTCTGGTAAGGGATTTTAACATTCCTAGAAACAGTTTCTTCTTATGTAGAAACTTGGTAGACTCCTTATCCTTCTGCATAACTAGGTATTCTCAACCCAACTGACACCAAGAAGACTTTTGTAACTCATTGCTCCGCAGAGTGGATTGATTTGGGGAAACTTCTATTTTGCATAAACTAAATTTGAAAAAGTTACTAATAGCCTGGACTTGGACATTGCAAACAGGGTGTTAAAGTTACTTTGGTTTACAGAGTGGTAGGTAGGCATGGTGCTCCAAAAATCAAGTAATCGGATGAGCTAAAACAGGTATGGAATTGCCAGTGTGATGTCTGTTCATGCATCTCATACCCTAGTTTGAGGGAGTTGCTTCTAGAATAAGAAACTAGTAAACTAAAATTAACTGAAAGTATGAAACCAAGCTTTCCCCACTACAGTGAGGAGAAAAAAGACTGGCAAGAGATGCACATTTTTTCTTATCTATAGCTACTTAGCTTGCATCTTATTGAACCACACTCTTCATTCCCATTTACAGTGTCAGTGTCATAAGCCTACCTTTAGATGGTCTTAAGGACAGAGGAGTTATACTCCTGTAGAAAGATTTTTACATTGGGCAATAAGAACTCTTCCTCTACACTGCATTTCAAGAGAAACAATTTCATGACTTGTCCTGTTCTGAGTGCAAAGCGTGATTTATTTAAAAAAAGCAAACTTCTTCTGGAAAGCTTTTCCATTATCTCCAGTAGTTTGACTTTTCCAAAGAGCAATTTCTACCCTCTCACTAATTACAGACCCCCTACAGTCACATATCTCTGTGACAAACAACAAGTCTTTCTACTTCTATATGCTTAATAATGTCACTGGTTAAAGGGCAAAACTCAAGGCCTGCAGCCTTCTATGCCCAAAGGAAGTACATTTTTATAGCTGACAAACCATTTGGCATGGTGCACTTGTTCCTACTGGAGCTTTCATGTTTGATTCTTCATTGGTCTGTCTCCTGTAGATGTTTTGGGGCAAATAAGCCAACTGTGTTTGGTTACACAATTATTTTAAACAGTCTTAAGTTGCCTAAATATGAAAAGATCTATAGCAGGTATTGGCAACATATGGCTTTCAGGCTGGATCTGGCCTGTTGAGCAGGAGGGCTTGCCTGTGCTTGCGTCCATTAGGGATGAAAACAGTTAAACCTTAATTTATATTTATACTGTTGACCGCCTGCCACTTACCACTTAGTGACCTCCAGCTGGAATGGCCCCAGCCCCTTACGTCTTTATCATGCTCCCAGCTCTGTGTGGGCACCAGGCCTCTCGCAGGGAGCTGTGAGGTAGGAAGCAGCAGGCACGGCTGAGTGACTAGGGGGTGCTGCCCAGCTGTGGAGCCTTGGCTTTCTCTTGCCCCCACAAGCAGGGGCTAGGGCTGCAGATGAGGATGGAGACAGGGCTGCGGACCTTTCCTGTGCTCGTATCCTGCCACCACAGGGTGGGAGGGAGGGAGGTGCCAGGTTCCCCACAGGTATCATGTGGGGTCATCCTGCCGCAGCAACGAGACTCCCAGCCCCATGGTGGGTATATACCTGGCTTCTCTGCAGCAGTGGGGCCTGGGCAAGGAGACAGACTCCCTGTGCCTCCCATCTCACTTGTGCAACTGTGGTCCAGACCTAGAAGGCTCCTTTGACTAGCTGGGCCCACCCCAGCTTCCCATGGGAGAAGGGGAGCTGGTCCTAGTGGGGCAGCCTCTGCCAGGTATGCTGTATCTGTCTCCTTCCTGTTTGTGATGCTAAGGCCCCATGTGGCCTGCCCAGCCCTGAGGCAGGCCTGAGCATTGAGGAGGTGCCACAGCAACTGGAGCAGGCAGCACCAGGCCTGAGTGCTTGCTGGCAGCCCCTTGCACGGTGAGCATGGTCCCAGGGCATTCTTGAGGGGTGGTGGCATTGCAGGTATCCTGCTGGGAACATTAGGGCTGCAAGGTTGTTGGTTGTAGCTGCAAGGTTGTTGGTTGTAGCCATGTTTGTCTAAGAATGTTGCCTGCTATGTGCTTTAGGTAGATGTGGTATCTTTTATTAGACCAACTAAATAGTTGGAAAAAATGTTTTCTTGCAAGCTCTCGGGCACAAATGCCCTTCTTCAGGCATAGGGAGACTCTGTAGAGACATCTACTCAAAGAATCTTGCCTGCCTTAAGGTTGCAAGAGCAGCCTCCCAGAGTGAAGCCCCTGCCCCTCAGGAACACCCACGTTAGACTGGAGCTGGCTTGTTTTGATCTGCAGCTTGTAAAAGTTTGCTGGCCACTGCTCTATACTGTTCACACAACTGTTCTTAATTAGTTTTGTTCTAATTTCTCACTTGCTTGTTGCACACAACACAGCTTTGTTTGCTGTTGGTCTGCTGTTGGGTTTATCAGATGTGACTGATCCTTTTTTCTGCTTTTTCTTGTTTCAGTTTAAGGGACTAGAGTAGCAGCAAAAAGAATTATGTGGACATTCCCAAAGAAGGACGTTCTCTAACCAGAGAACAGGTACAGCAGGTGCACTCGGTTCATTGCACATGTGACATTTGCTGCAATAATTAATCTGCGTGGGAGGAAATGCAGTTGTTCAACAATGTACACAGAAAATGGGAGTGCCAAACAAATGCACAGAGCTTCAATTTTATATGTAGCAATCAATCTAAAACAAAGGTTTTTCTATAAGGACTGTAGTCTTTTATATCCTTGTTCTACTTCCTTAAGGCTATATGGTTGGTTTAATAAAAGGTAGTGCCAAAAAAGTTCTGGCCTCATTTTATTTCTTGGACCATCACTGCTACAACAACATTCCAGCCCTACTGCAAAGATCCAAGGCATTTTTGTTCCCTCTTCTCCAAGAAGGCAGACTGAAAACTGGCCTGTTGCCACTTGTTGAACCCAGCAAACCTGAACTTCACTAAAGGACTGAGAGAACCTTCACATAGCTTGGATTCAGTGGTGCCTGATGAAGTTGGGTGGGGGTCAGCAAGAGTCAGGCCCCTTGCCAATCTGAGCATCCCAAACAGGTGTGGAATCCCCATTGTTCCCAGACAGGTATAAGCAGCTCCAATAAAACTTCAGAGGAAGAGGCCTGGGTTACAGGAGGGGTGTACAGGATAAATACCAGTGTTGAGACTCCTGCAAACCATTCTCGGGAGGAGTGACTGCAAAAGATATACTGAATTTCTCTCCAAGATGGATGGATTAGACTTGCATAAATTTAAACTATATCATATGCAGCAAGCTGTGATGTTTGTTTTTTGACGTCCATGCAATTAAAAGTGAGGCTTTCATTGGTCTCTTACTTCCTCCATAATCAGTGCAGTGGTCTTTCAGTAAGTTCCTATCTAATGTGGATTTGAGATTTAAAGATGAGCATTATTTTAAACAAAAACATACAACCCAATAACTTCGCTTAAAATCTTTGATAGTATGTGCAAGGTAGAATTCACTTAAGATTCAACTGCTAAATAGTAGATCATATTCTCCTTTGAGTCTGTATAAGCATTGTCAATGTTAACAAGGTTGATAACTGTCCTTCTACTGCATGAACCTTGGTGGGAATGTTTGTGAGGACAGGGCTTTGGTGCAGTTGCTTTTTTCACAGTAGTCTCAGTTGGGCCTCTCAAGGGATAGCTCTTTCTTTTTAAAGAAGATGCCTTGGTCCTACCACTCTATTGGCGTAGCTTGATAGGTTCATTTGTTGTCTAGAATTTTTTTTTTTTTTTTTTTTGTGACTGCAGTGCAACGAGACTAACCTTCGGATTGTACACGAACCTCTTATTTTTTCACAGTAGTCTCAGTTGGGCCTCTCAAGGGATAGCTCTTTCTTTTTAAAGAAGATGCCTTGGTCCTACCACTCTATTGGCGTAGCTTGATAGGTTCATTTGTTGTCTAGAATTTTTTTTTTTTTTTTTTTGTGACTGCAGTGCAACTAGATACTAACTTTCAGATTGCTGTTTGGCACCTAAAACAGCAACAGAGTCTCTGGAGCTGTGGAGTTGCTGAATTGTGAACACAAAACTTTGTTTGCACTTGGTTTACAGTTGCAAGTATGTATTTTCTATTTGTTTGGAATTTTTTTTCTTGTTTATTTCCTTGCCTTGAATTTTTTTTGTAACAAGGTCTAGAAACTCAAAATTGAAAGCACAGTTTAATGGCTTAAGCTCCCCCTTCCCCGCCCCTCCCCCCCCACTTTAGGCAAAGTTTTTATTTCCTGTTGATAAGGAGTTTTCAAATCCATATAATTACTGATATTGCTTTGTAAACGTTCACTCCCTTTATTAAGGCCATACTGGGCGTGTTTACACAAGATGCTAACTGCACAATAGTTTTTAATACTGCGCAGGAGCGTGTCACAGCACAAACAGTGCTAATATGTTACTTGGCAGTATTTATTGGGCTACTTCACAGTCGTGTCACTAAAAAGGTGTGTGCTGGCACTACTGCACAGTTGTATAATCAAGTCCTAAATGAATGGGCAGTAACTGATACAAGTACTAAATTTTAATGCGCAGTAACTGTGGTGCATTAATGAATATAGATGCACTCACTGTGTTCCAAATAGGCACTTGCGAATGTATTGTTGTACATTTATTGTAGTCATTTCTCTTCTTGTTCACTTGTGTTTCTTCAAATTTTGTGAAGTAAAAACAACTTCTGGGTGTAGAAAAGACATGTTAACCTCAGGTTTTGAGTACCTTTCTGGGTTACTTGGAGTTGGAAAATGAAATGACCCTCCTGACATTAATTACATCTACTATAAATAATGCTGTTCAATTTCTTTATTAGTGATTTGGATGATGGGGTGAAGAGCAGCCTGTTTAAATTCGCAGACGACACCAAGATTTGGGGTGAGGTGGGCATGCTAGAAGGGAAGGACAGATTACATCAGGACCTGGACAGGTTACAGGGGTGGGCAAATGAAAATAGGATGGGATTCAATACTGACAAGTGTAGGGTGCTGCACTTGAAGTAGGAACCAGCAGCATACCTATAGGTTGGGGAAACTCCCTTCTCGAAAGCACAGTGACAGAAAGATCTTGGAGTCATTATTGACTTCAAGATGAACATGGGCCAGCAATGCGATAACATGGTCAGTAGGGCTAACTGTACCTTGTCCTGCATCCGTAGATGCATCACTAGCAGGGCCAAGGAGGTGATCCTCCACTTCCTATTCGACACTGGTCAGGCCGCAGCTGGAGTACTGCGTCCAGTTCTGAGCGCCGCACTTCAGGAGGGATGTGGACAGCATTGAGAGCCTCCAAAGGAGGGCCACTCGCATGATCTGGGGACAACAGGGCAGACCCTATGAGGATAGGCTACGGGACCTGAACCTGTTTAGCCTTCGCAAGAGAAGGCTGAGGGGGGACCTGGTGGCCGTCTATAAACTTTCTGAGGGGGACCAGTGGGGTTTGGGAGAGACCTTGTTCCCCAGAGCACCTCCCGGAGTAACAAGGAATAATGGCCATAAGTTACTAGAGAGTAGGTTTAGATTAGACGCACTACTTCACACTCAGGGCAGCTAGGATCTGGAACCAACTTCCAAGGGAAGTAGTGATAGTTCCTACCCTGGGGGTCTTTAAGAGGAGGCTTGATGTCTACCTGGCTGGGGTCATTTGAGCCCAGTTTTCCCTCCAGCCCAGGGCGGGGGGTCAGACTAGAAGAACTGCAAGGTCACTTCTGACCCCACATCTATGAATCTATAGTTCCTTCTTTTCTCTTGCAAGCTACATTCTTGTTCTCTGGCTGTTTAGTAGTCTATACAAACTTGTTACTAAATTTTATATTTAAAGAAATTCAGGTAAAATTTCAAATGTTAAACTGTTTGTTTCTTCCCTTATGTAGTATGGAAGAATGTTTTTGAACTTTGAATTTTCAAACTAGAAAGTAACATTTCAGTCACTTAAAGAAATAGCAGACGTATTTCATTTGATGACATAATCCATCTGATCTGCAGCAAAAGTCATATTGCCAGCAGTATTTTTATCACAGCTAGCATCTAGCTAGCCTAAACAGTTAAATTACAGTGAAATGTAATGCATGCTCTGCAAATTGAAAATAACCAGTACAGTACCTGTAACAATGAAATGGTCCAAACAGTTTGCTGTTTGTTTTAATTCAATTGATTAATTCAGAAGGGGTGGTTATATTATTATTGCCAGTGTAAAACACCTGTGCATTCACCAACACTTCAATAAACTGGGAAATGTGATAGGAAAGTAGCATATTTGGATTGGTGGTATGCTCTTGCTTATGTTTTCATTTGCACTTACTGTTGTATACAGATGCTACCTCCACTTAAAACTATTTACCCAGGCTCAGCCAGTAGTCTTTTGATACTCATATTGCAAGTATTCATGACTCTCTTCAGTGTCTGTAGCAAATGCAATTCTTACTGTTGCTGAGACTGTTTCTGATGTTGGTACTCTCCTACATTTCTCCAGTAATACAATTGGGACAGATTTTGCCACCTCTGCTTCCTGTGGTACAGTATGTTGCTGTAGATGTAGTAGCAGAACCAGAGGGCAAACATACTACATGCAGCTGCCCTGCTAGCCCAGCCGTGTGCTGTTTGGGCTTGATCATGGCCTGATCTGGACTGGCCTCAGTCAGTCAGTGCACAGCTAATCCAGAGTGAACACCCTGGACCTGCTGTCTGTGCCAAGTGTAGCACTTATGGCACTAGGTCTAGCCCTACATGTCATGTGCAGCATACCACACTGGTTCCATCTGCCACATGCAGCGCACGAGGCTGATACCAGTGTGTCCTGCATGTGAGTTCAGTCTGAGACCTGTGGACTGGAACCTATGTTTTTTCCCCTGTAACTTTGGCACTTCTAGATCATGGATAGCAAATATGCGGCCTGCAGGTAAGTGTAAAGATATTTAGATGGCTGGATCCAGCCTGCATGCCAGGCTGGGTCTGCATGTCAGGCTAGCCCAAGACTTACAGGCTGGACCTGGTGCTGCAGGTGCTGTTTATGGCACGGCGGGGCCGGGGGTGTTAATCTGGGGCATGAACAGTGTATGGCACCTGCACTAGACTAACCTAGTGCAAAGGTTTCAGGACTGGTCCAAACTAGACTGTCAAGGCCAGCATCCAGGGCCAGTCTGGCAGGGTGCCATATGCAGTGCACACCATGTGCTGGCCCCCTGCACTGTGTGCAGTGCCAAATCTAGTGGGGACCCAGTACATGCTGATATCTAGAGCCCAACCAGGACTGGCCCAAGAAGGTACCTGAGCAGTGGGCATTGCCCACGGTGCCAGGTCAAGCCTGCATAGGGCTTGTGGGCTGGCTCCACATGGCCCGATCCAGCTACAGACTGGCCCAAAGATCCTGCTGTGGTGGGCCAGATTAGTTTGACACCTGCTGTCAAGGATTGAGCATGAGAAAAGGTGGCCAAAAATCAGTTAAAGAGAAAGTTTTCACGGAGATGAAAACCCACATTTTTAATTAAAGCTTGTGGCCTGATGAGACATGTAATATGCTGAACAGACCAGTGTTGTAAACTTGGTCTGATCAGTAGTAGTATTTAGTTTTATAACTTGTGTTTCTATCAGATTAATGCTAAGAAGGAATTTAGAAAGTAGTTTTTTTTTTTTGTTTGTTTGTTTTTTCCAGTTGGCAGTCACAGACTAAAAATGAGAGGTTTTTTTTTTTTTTGCTTTGTTTATTTAATTGCATATATTTTGCTTCTATGGTACTGTTTTTTTTGTATCATTTCTTTTAAAAAGAAAATACTTATAGGTGTAGTTCCTGAATCTACTTTTAGTTGATGTTCAGTGTTTTTTAAATTCACGTTGAAATTTCCTTTAATTGGAGTTGGAGAGTAGTTTGGGTGGGGATGAAGGAGAAGAGAAACCAATTCTGGTATATCTTTTATCCATGAGCTGTAGTGTCTTACTTCTGTCTCTTGGCTTTTACTTGGGGCAGTTCCAAAGACTTGGTTCTAACATGTTTACAAACAAAATAAGAAAACCTCTAAGCCCTCAGTCAGATTCCTACCACGTTGTTATGCTCAACAAATTATCTCATAGTGATGAATTGCCTCACAAGGGTTAGTAGTTTAATGTTTTTCTCTTCCTGTGCTGATTTACTTGCTATTGCCTCAGTTCATATGATGATTTTTCATATTACTTGTCAGTATTAATTTTTATCCTTTCTAACTATGTCTTTAAAATTTGCATAACAGTGTGTGCAGAATAGCAAGTTTGTTAGGAAAAAGCTGTTCTGGATTCTAGTTGCATCTGCTTGGGAGTTTTGACTCGTCTTTTTTTTTTAATTATATATGTCTGTTGCATGGTCTCCCATCAGTATGCATGTTGGTTTACTGAAGTGCTGAATCTCACTTTTTTTTATGTGGGGGGTGATAATTGCTCCAGGATGTCCTTGCAATCATGTTTACATATGGCTAGTTTTTCACAAATAATGGTTTTTCATGTATCTCCTTTTTCCCCACAAGAGCATATTTTGTCTGAATATGCGGTCTGACCCCACCTGCCCGTGACAACTGCAGATGTCAGAATAAATCTTAATCTAATAATGATCTCTTGTTTGTAGTTTTGTACTACAGACAGGTAGGTTTCTAGGCTAAAGGAGTGCTTGTTAACCTTTAACAAGGGGGAGTTTGAGACAGTCTTGCTGCTAGGATATTTGTCTGCATGCTAGCATCTTAAATGTACTTTAATTTAGGAATTAAAGTAAATGTTTCCCAACTATTTTCACAGGAGTAAACATGAGACTAATGGATGATAGAATGCAGGATCTCTTATCACCATTATTAAAAATTGGAACTATTTTATTTTCTATTCCAATACTTTGGATAAATGCTTTCCTTCTAAAATAATTATATTACAAGAAATTGATCAAAATCGGAAATCCCCAGTCAATATTATTAATAAGTATAGTTGAGTCTATCACTAGGTAAAGCACAGTCATGCTGCCTCTGTATTTAACCTTTTATCAAGTCTGAATAAGGGCAGTTTTACAGCTGTGTGTTAAATGCTTGCAGATAAAATGGAACTGATGATGGTCTTTATAGTGCCAAAAGTAGCATCTCCTTTACTGTACATCAGTTTCATGGTTAGTATTAATAGCCGTTTCCTCACAGATGTTTGCTGTTATACCCTTACAAGGAAACATTTTAAGTTTCAAAACAGTGACTTGAATTCCCTTAGATAAGTTTTCTTTTCCTTTTGAGATTTGCAGGCATGAAATAAGATTTCATATATCCAAAATGCTCATTTCTTTCTTTATCATTTAAAAGCAGAGTATTGTGGTGTTAAGTAGAAGCTGAAAGTAACTTACCTATGCTTTAGAGTGGACTGGTCTTGTCTGATGTTTCAAGTCCAGCCCCCTTTACCCCCAAATAGTAGTTGTTGTTTAAGTTTTTCATAGGTATATTTGGTTATCAGGATATTTTAAGAGTGCGACATATGTTTAAGTAAATACTTGGTGTATTTTAGAGATGGTGAACCCTCTTCTCATATCTAATGTCAACACGACATTTGAACACATTAGCAGTGAAAAACCTTTCTGGAAGATGCATACGTAAGTGTATCTTTACAATATGGATATTGGACATCTTCTGTCTTAAAGCATGTAAAACCAACACTTGATCGCCTTTCAGTTCTTTCAGTTTGAGCATCAGCACTAGGAAGCTAAGAAAACAATGTGGAGCATTAACATCAGAATCCAGAATAATTTAGTTGCTTATGTTTTCATGAACTGTCTGAGGTGTGACCTACCCTTATACATCATAGGGAGAACCAAAAACTTGGTAACCACTTCTGTGCTTACTGTTTTTAAACTTAGTAAAGTAGCTGGAGAGTGATGCATTGCATCTTGTGGTTGAAGTAGGATTAACACTATAATGCTCTGGGGCATAGAGCTGTCTGGCCTACCAGATAAATTAATTTGAGTGTAACTGGAATTGGGTTATACTTTGTGCATACCTCTTGCCAAAGGAAGACTTGGATATTGTAGTCTTCCTTTATGCATGGCTTTGAAACCTGGAGCTATCTCTGTTCAGCTTGGATCTAAAGAGTTTTTTTGAGTGATGCAGAAACATGGATTGTGAAAATGATAATAGTGCAGAACAGATAAAAAAAAAATAGATTCTTTGCAGAACCTTTGAGATGTTCAAAGAAGTGGGTGAAAGAGAGAGATGTAATGATACTTCAATCTGATTTCAGGAACACCTCCTTTTGCATTGCATGTAGGCACATAGTCACACATGAAAATGGATTATTTATAAAGTATTTAAATTGGATATTCTTATTGCATTTAAAATGGTTGTTAGATTCCCCCCCCCCCCAGAGGGACAGTGCTTAATATGGGAACAAGGATCCTATCCGTATCTAACACTGACTTACTTCTTGGCATATTGTTACCCTTCTTAATGCGTCATGGTGAAACTTAATTCCATGAAAAAGACGGTGCTCATTGTGTAGCTAGAAACTGGAAAAGCTGAAGTTTCTGGATTTGCTGCTGCTTTTGATGTCCAGTTTGTTAGGTGGCTCCAACCTTGTGACAGGTAGCACAAAGCCTGACAAGAGCATAGCACCTCTACACTTTGCCAAACAGCTGGTCCAATGAAGGGAAGGCGCTACGTAAAATTGAGAGGTAATCATGTTTCAAAGGCAGGAAAAGGACAGAGCTACCTCAGGAGAAATTATTATGTAATAATATTGTATTGTATTTTAAACTGAAGTTCACTTGCTTTGTAGGACAGTAAAGCTCTGTCTGTGAACTTGAAATCTATCCTTCCCATTGTGTTCTTAATTTACATATCTGTCGTCAAATAGCAAACTGTCTGTCATGCTATGGAAGTACCATAGTGTCATAACTGAACAGATGAAGCATATTTTTAACATAAAGTTTGTTCATGTACATTCACATTGGTGAAGCGTAGGGTAGTGTAACATTGGAAGGCCAACATAATGCATACTTTGCTGGAGGATTTGAAAAGATCTCAGATAAAGTCAGCCTTTGCAAGAACCCTGTCAGAATTAAAGTTGGCGTAATGCAGTGGTTCTCAAACTTTTTCGGCTCAGGGCACCCATTGTTAGGCTTGAGGAACCCCTTGGAAAATGCTGGCTCTTTATTTTTTTCCATAGTCAAAAGAGTAAAAATTATAAAGCAGTTTTTCTGTTGCAAAAACCGCAAAAGGTCAGATTATTTTTAACACTGGATTCCTTTTTGAGATCTCTGGGTTTATCTTGTGAATCATCATGTTTTGCATACCTACCAGTGCTAACATGCAACACTGGCACTTCTAAAAGGATCTCAAGGCAGCCCAGGGTGCTGTGGCATTCTAATTGAGAATTGCTGGTATGGTGCCTTGCATCGGGGTGCTCAACCTTTAGCCCACAGGCCAAATACATCTTATCTAACCCATGGGGCTCCCCACAAGTCTGAGAATTTTGGTGGTGGGGGAGCAGTGACTGTTAATATGACCAAATTCCCAAGCCCTGCTTGCCTGGTAGAAACCGGGTTGCACCACTTACCCCTGCAGACCATGTTTGGTTTCCCCCCACTGCCAGAGACCAGGCTCAGGCTGGGCTGCCTCCATCCCCTCTCTTCATGGCCAGATGGCCCTGGGTCGGGATCACCATCTGGTCCATGGTTGGACCAGGCACTGCCCATTTGGCTCGGGGGGGGGGGCAGGGAAAGGGTTGAGCACCTTAAATGGACTCTGTCCATACAAAATTATATCACCAAATAATGTAGAATCATAGAATCAATGAGTCAGAAAGGACCTAGACATCATCTAGTCTGACCCCCTGCCATAGGCAGGAAGGAGCACTGGGGGCGGTAGGGGTCATAAGACCCCAGCCAGGTGCCTATCTAGTCTCCTCTTGAAGATTTCCAGGGAAGGTGAGAGCATCACCTCTCTGGGAAGCCTATTCCAGGCTCTAGCCACCGTTACCGTGAAGTAGTTCTTCCTAATATCCAACCTAAACCTATCCTCCCTCAGCTTGTGGCCATTGTTCCTGGTGACTCCAAGGGGGACCCTGGTGAACAGACTTTGCCCAAGTCCCTGCTGCTGGCCCCTGATAAGGTTGTAGGCAGCCACAAAATCCCCCTTCAGTCTCTTCTTGCGGAGACTGAAGAGATTCAGATCCCTCAGCCTCTTCTCATAGGGCTGGCCATGGAGGCCCCCGACCATATGAGTGGCCCTCCTCTGGACCCTGTAATTTCTTCTTAAGAAAGTTGGCTCTTTGTCTTTAAAAGACCTGTTTTGTGCAGATTTGTGGTACTCCATGGGCTGGCCAAGTACTTCTGAGGTGTGTTTAAAAAGAAATTTGATGTATGCCATAATTAACTATAAAAAAAATAAATAAATAATAGAACCAATGTTTAAATAAACCTTTGTTTATAACACAGTTCCTTGGAGTTCTTTCTTCTAACTTTCCTGTCTTCTGTAAGCTTGATGTATTTTCACTTATAAATACATTGTGGAGAATGAACAGTTTGAATCCTAGGATTGCATAGGAATATCAGTAATGGTCCATCTTCTAGGGAATAATACTTTTTTGGGAGAGATTGTATGATTCTACATGGAAAAACTGTTTTGGACTTCTCTCTTCAAATACGGTACTAAACAATAACAATTGGAAGTACTAAGAGTTTCTTTTACAGATGGGTACTTGGACTCCTTTGTCCCTGAATCCTGGCTAGTGCTGCCTGCATACCGGTTCCTGGTTAGTTTGATTTGTTCTTTTGCCACCCCCTTCTCCCTCCAATTCCCCTGAGGGCCACACATTGGGGAACACATCAGTGCAAAGAGGTGTGCCTTGGTTGAAAATGTTGCAGCTGCCAATTTTTTCTTCTTTTTAATAAAGAAAACCTGTTGAACACTGCTCTTGTCTCAGCTTGGTCCCTCTTCCCATTGACACAAACCAGCAAACTGTTGGAGGGGGCGATTTGTGAGAGGGGTGAAATAAGATGGGGAGGGGGGTATACCACTTCCTGCTGTGGCTGTGCCACTCCCCTGCAGCTGGACCCAGGCCAGGAAAGGGGCCATAGGAAGCAAAAAAGCTCTGCTTGGTGGGTGGATGGGCTGGGACAGGCAGTCTCCAGTGCCAGCTCCAGTCCTAGTGACAGCCTGGCCCAGTTGAGCTGGAAGACTGTCCTTTACCTTTGTTCTAGTTGCTTCTGTGTGTGCTAACTGCCTGATCTAGACAAGGCAGTTGCTAGGGCTAGGGGGCATGGATAAGCTCTGAGAGTGGGGGCAGTATAACATATGGTCCTGGCATCAACACCCAGGCATCCCAGTCCCACTCATCTCATCCACCACTGTCTGTTGGTTCAAGCCCAACCAGGGGCCTTTCTACTTCCAGAGACCATGAGTTGCTGACTCCCTTGCACCACATATCCAGTCCTGGGTATAGCTCCGAGTCGGGGTATAATGGGGACTGTTTCCCCCCTGCTTGTCATCCAGGGGCCCCTCCCATGGGACCGCTCTTCTCATGCATGTCCTGTAGCAAACGGAGCCAAGAGTCAGCTGTGCACACCTAGCACTTGGAGAGAGCGACCAAGGCTGTAGCATCTCCTCTGCTTTGACACCTCCACGTATCCCTTGTGCACTTTGCAGCTTTGTGCCTTGAGTCAGCATTTCATTCTCAGCATGCTGTTCTCACTTGCACAAGTGGTGTTTCTGCAGTTTGACAGGGGAGACATAGAGCCTTTGTATGAAGTTGCAACTTTTGCTGGTAAAATGAAGTACAAGGGCAGGAATCTGGGACCCTCCCAGAGGTTGCCTGGGCAGTCACACAGAGACAAGGAGGTTGCTACGAGAAATTCACCGGCACTTTCCTAAGTCCTATAGCAGTGCTGGGCCATGTGCCAGGGAGGGAGGTCCCTCTAGGAACTATGGTGGGCACCTCCCTCCACTTCCCAGACAGGGTCTGGAGACCTGGGGTCCTTCAGGAAATCGGAGCATCCCTGGAGCAAGCGGGGACTGACCACTCTGAGGAATGCCAGCAGAGCCCTTGCGCTACTCCCCCTTTCCCCCTGCCCCCCAGTCCTTTCTTTACAAAGTTTCAGCGCTGTTTCTGTGTAGGAGTGGTACTTTTTCTCCAAATGCTTCCCTGGTGAGAGTCAGCTGGGCCCAGGTGAAGGAACTTCCCCACTACTTCCGGGGGGATGCCAGACAATATGCCTTGCTCCTGCTGGAAGACATGGTCCCCTGGGAGGCGGTCAGCACCTGGAGGGAGTCTGTCTGTTTTGAAAGCACATGGGGGAAGCTCAAGTTGCTGTTCAACAGGAGACTCCACCTTGCGTGCTACCTGTAGCTCTGCTATGAGCTGACACACATGGATGAATTTGCAATCACCATAACTGTTGATGTGATGCTGGACCCTTGACTTGACCCATGTAGAGGTTCCCCATACCTTGGCTACCAAAGAAGTTCTGGTGTGCACTGTCCTTAGTTGTTACTTTTCTGTTTTGAATAAACTGCATGGGGTGAGGTTTTCTTCATGTTCAGGGCTTGGGGAGGTTGTGCTGTCTGGGACCAGGGTGGGGGGAGGACGTCGCTTAAGGGATTGAGACAAGAACTGCCTGCATCATGCGACTTGGGGTCACCTGGTACCCATAGACTTCCCCTAGGGTTCAAATCAGATGGGTATCCTCAATCTGTGCCTGGGGGGAATCACTCCATGCATCTGGAAGGGGGGGTAGCGAACAGGTATTGGTGGGTCTTGGGGCTGTGTATTTGGCCATGGTCCTTGGGGTCAAGGGGTGGAGGGTTGAGGTGCTCCAGTCAGGTGGAGGGCATGGGCTCAAGTTCCAGAGCCTGACTGTTGACTCCTGTGGCATTCGAGCTTTTTTCCATGCTCTGTGTTCCACGCTTCCTGCTCTCATCTCTACCCAGGAAGATGTCAAGAGAGCTCAGGTCCAGCAACAGCTACAGCTTTAACTCCACTACCCGATCCTGCAGTGATGCGGGGACCAGAGCCCTGTGGACCTGCTCATAGGCAGCTGGTTGTTCAATCATTGCAGGGTTTTCCTGTGCTGCCTCTTCTGGTGGGGTCCCTGCCAGCAACTCCCCCTGCTCCCTGGGTGCTGTAGGTGTATGGGGTGGCCCTGTCCCTGTCAAGGAAATGGGATAGTTCCTTGTAGAAGGGCATGCTCTACATCCTGGTCCTGGACTTTTTATTGGTGTTCTTGCATGTGCCTATACTGAATCTTCATCTATTTCATCTTGGCCTGACACTGCACCCAGTCCATGTTGTGGCGGTGTACTTGCATTTATTGTAGGGATATAAATATTGTTTAAAAAATGTTAGTTTAAGCTCTTCTAATTATATCAGTTAAATGATTAACTGATAACACAGGAGCTTCAACATAGCTGCTGTTGGCAGCTGCTTTGGCTCTTAGAGCCCTTTGACTGCGGGATGTGGGGGAAGAGGCAAGCTCAGACAATGAAGCCCACATGAAGCCATGCCTTGGGAGGGAGGGAACAACCATGAATCAGCAGCTAATTGCTTAAGTGAGTCATTGTGCTGCTCCTGGTTTTCCTCTTAGGCTACTGGTATTGGTTCCCCTCACTCCTCCCTCCTCGTCCTCTGCCTTCTGGTTCCTCCTGGGGCACCACGCAGCTTCCCTTCCCTCCCCCAACGCCCACTTTCCTGCCAGACTGCCTGCCTGGAGGTAAAGGATAACCAGTTATCACTGCACTTCTCAGTTAAACGATTTAATTGTTTAACCTTTCACACCCCTAATTTGTTGAGCAATGTGCATGGAACACATTCCTATTGCCTTGCCTTTTGTGGAGTTGCTGCTGAGTCTTCTCTTTGCCCCATTTCCTGGAGTCCCAGTTGTGTGACAGGTTAGGTAGTGGAGGAGGATGGGACATGTTCCTTAATGCTCTGCAGTGGTACCAGTGGCATCTCAGTGTCTGCGGATAGGTGAGGTCTGGGTTCAAGGAAGTAGATGGATAGACAGAAGGAATGGTGGGTGCACACTGATGTGGGTTCTAGCACATGGCTACCCTTCTCACTGCAGGCCCAGTTTTAATTTTTCTCCTATCACCCCAGCCCACCAGAGGTGAGTCACGTGTACTGGCTGCTTCCCACTCAGAAGTGTTGTCTATTCTGAGGTCTGGGTGGCAGGATGCCTGGCTCTGGCCTCTGAGAAATGGTATGCAGGTGCCAGGCATGTGGTCTGTAGGCTTATGCCCAGGCACAGGAGCATGGTGGTTTCTGGCTGGGTGTGCAGGTGCCAGGGTTAAAGTCTGCATGTATGCCGTGGGTTGCTTCATGATGGGGTATTGGGGATGTGGGGACGTGGCCCAGGGGCTTGGGTCCCCAGGTCCCATGGCTCATGCAGGGCACACAAGCATTTCCCGCCCCCCCCACTATCTATAGGGAAACAGTACAGAAGTTGGATGCACCATCCCACCCTAAATCAATCTGAATTGAATGTACCTTGCACCAGCCCTGTCTTAAACCACTTGCACCATTTTTAAACCAGTCTTTGTGCACTGAACTTCTTTATGAATATGGGTTTAGATTAATTGCCATTCAGTTAGACCAGTCTAAGTGTAATCTCTGTGTACTCCTACAGAAAAGTAGAAACTGAAACAAAAAACATGCTCCCCAAGTGCCATAAAATATTAAATAGATGAGTGTGACATGAATCTCATTTTTTGACACATTTTGAGAAATGGATGCCAGTTAATGTTTCTTGTGATGGGATATGAACATAGAAGAAACACTTCTGCAGGAAGAAGTGTAATCAATGGAAAATGTATGAGTGGTAGAATCTGAAAGGACTACTTTTTTGACCAGAAAAGTAACTAATGCATTACTACTAGTTGCTTCCTGACTAGCTGTTTCTACTGCCTGGCAAAAAGATAATGTAAAGTATGGACTGATTGATTTGGTCTTGTGGGGTTTTGTTTCATGTTGACGGGAAGGCAAATAATAAAGCAGAGACAAGTCCCTTTCACTTTGGTTTCTGCTCTTTTCCAGGCTGCCATTGTGTAGGAAAAACTTCACTTGGCTCTGTAAACTCTAACCCTGACGTGTTAATCATATGGTAGGGAGGTGTTGCCTTTCTTTTCCTGACTTGCAGTATTTAGTGCTTAGTAGCAATTGTGGTACAGTAAAGCTCTCCACCTAGAGGTAAACGGCAAAATGGCAGTTTATCAGCACATGCCTTTGCAAGGCAGAATTAATACGGAAGACCTTATGCAAAGTAAGATGATGAACATATAGGCCCAGTTTTCCTAAGGTAGAAGAATATTTGGGTTTATTTCAAATAAAACTAAAAGGTAGTCTTTTATGCATTAAAATGGAGTTATAACACAAATATTTCTTTTTGTTCATTATAACTTTTTTTGCATGGGCATACATGCTCTGATTTGAAAAATAGATATAACAGAGTTTTTAAAATAGTAGTTGCTTACATTGCTTTTCTTAAGAATATTTTAGTAATCTTTTCCCCCTTTTTGCATGTGAACACGCACGTATTATACTTGCTGAAGTCAGTCAAACCTAAGACTTTAATGACTAAAAATGAATTTATTATTACTTCTGTAAAATGCTGTAACATATAAGGTAACAAGGAAGTAAAAGGCTTTTCCTGCCAACTATTTATCTGATTTTCCTCCTCTCTCTTTCTTTTTCCTTTAAATCCTTTTGAAAGGTGTTCTTTCATTTTTGGGTTGTATTGCTGTATCACAGCTCAGCTCTATGCCATTCACTGCCTTTGGATACTTGGAGAAAATCCCAATCACTAGTTTTGACTGTCAGGGAAACTTCTGTCAGAATTACTTTCAGCAGTGGTTGCTACATTGTGTTAGTTTTTTGGAGGGACTAAATTAGGGTAGGCAGTTACTTCAGCTGGAAGGCCACTTAACGACTTCTTGTGAGCTGTTGAGGTCCATAAGGGTAGCTCTGCCCCCAATCACCATCTTGGGATTTGAAGTCCCACCTTTAACCCCTGACCTTTGCCACCAGAAGTCCCTCCCCTTGCCCCTAAAAGTACTCCTTTTAGGAGGGGGGGTATGCTATCTTGGAACCAGAACCCCCCTCCCCCCCCAAAATTATATACTAAAAATCAAGCATCTACTATACGTATTTTAATTAGGGGTGTACCAATGGTTGGTTGTTGACCAGCTGTATCACCCGATACTGATCCAATTGCTAATATGCAGCCTGGCAGCTTGGAGAGCAGTGTCTGGCTGGTAAGTCTGTTGCGGGGGGGAAGGGGTTTGGGGAGGGGACAGATGGAGGCCCCTGTGGTGAGGGCAGTGGGGCAGGGCATGGGATGGAGCTGGCAGCTTGTTTGGAGGGGGTGGCGAGTGACTCCTGCTGCTGTGTGCACCTCCAGGGGAACCATGGGAGCACATGCCCCCTGGATCTGTTCATGGGACAAGGGTGGGCTGCAACTGTGCAATTGCGGGCTGTGCCAGGGTCCTCCCACTGGCTGTGCTTGGGCCAGGTTGGATAGTGGCACTGCTGGGAGGGGACCTACAGGTTGGGGGAGGAAATGGTGTTGGCTCTAGGCCCCCTCTCCCATAGACCCCCCTTCCCAGCAGAAAACTGTCACCCATCCCACCCAGCCTGAGCACAGCCTGGGAAAAATCCAGCACAGCCCATGAGTTCACAGCGGCAGCCTGCCTTTGCCTTGTACACAGATCCAGGGGGCATGTGTCTCCTCCAGGGATGTACACAGTGGCAGGAGCTGCCTCCCCATGCCTACCAAACAAGCTGCTGGCTCTGCACCGCCAGATGCTGCTCTCCAAGCTGCTGGGCTGCACTCCTGGCTGTGTGCGCACTGCGGCTGTGCGTGTGCATGTAGCATTTATTGGCAACATTATTGGCCACATTAGCCAAAAAAGCTGATTGCTGATGAATGTCAATTTCATTTATTGGTGCTGATTATGATATAGATTGATATGGACTGTACCTCCTATTTTCTTAATTATTTCAAAAATATTTTTGTCCGGATTTACATATGTTTGCATAGTGTATATATAGAGGTGATTGAGGTAACTCAAATAAAGTCTTACTCTTGTATATTGTGTGTGTGGTGGGGTATGTGGCTAGAGGTAGGTGTGTGTGTGTGGCTTGTGAAAGTGGGGGATGTGGGTGTGGGGTTTGTGAAGGGGTTTGTATGCAGGTGATTGTGGGGTTTGCGGGAGTTTGTGGGGGTGAGTGTGGGGTTTGCGGCTGGGTGTGGGGCCCCCCCACCATGCCTCCCCTGCACGTAGCCTGTGGCGGCAGCAGCCCCCCTGCCACACCTGCCCCCCCTGCTGTGCATCGCCTCCACCACTGGTGGCAGTAGCAGGCCCTCGGGGTGCTTGTGGCTGCAGCAGGCAGTCCTCCAGTGGCATGCAGCTCTGGCTGAGTCCTGGGAGCTGCATGTGGTGGCATGGAGCCCAATGGCACATGACTCTCTGCATGGTCCACATGCCATTGGGATGGGTGGGCTCCATGCCACTATGTGCAGCTCTCCATTGGAGTGCTGGAAACCCCACATAGAGGAGCTGGCCTGGCTCGGCCTAATGGTGCATGGCTCCCACCTGCAGTGCAGTGAGCCCCATGTGCTGGTACAAAGCCAGGCTTATCTGGGTTGAAGGTGCACATCGAAGGGCCAGGGACTTGGCTGGAGCCATGTGCTGCCAGGATGCTCTTGCTGCTGCGGGTGTGAGTGCCCCAAGGACTTGCCACCTGCTGCTGCTGCCAGCATCAGGGGCTGTGTGCCATGGGGGTACGCATATGGTGGGGGAAGACACACCCACCTACAAACCTCCCACCCATCCCCCCACCCCCTCCTGCAGGCAGAAGCTCCCCTCCTCACACATCGGCTGTCCAGTCGCACACTATCATGCACAGTGCCTCCACATGGGGCTCCCAACTGGAGTGCTGAGAGCCCCATGGAGGTGAAGGCGCAGAGTCCACCCAGTCTAATGGTGTGTGAGCTCTGAAAACTGTTGCGTCCTTGCAGCTTTTGGAGGGGCAACCATGAGCTGGTTGGTAATAATTGTGTTTTGGAGGGGCCATGTGGGCCAGATAGAATGGTCTGGTGGGCCTGATCCAGCTCACAGGCCGCATTTTGCCCACACTGGACTAAAGGCTAGCTTTGGTGCAGACATCAGCTGCTTAGCTCCTCAACTTGACTGGGAGTAGCAAAAGGGGGTGTGGGGAGAAATTCTTCAATAAATAGTCTTCTGCCCGGACAGCCATATGGAATTACGCAGTACGAGTCTGTCTAAACACTGTTTCCCTGTGTCACAGCTGGACTGCTCGGCTGTGATGTAGCTGGAAAATTAACACAGGACTTCTATCTTTTCTACCCTGGGAGTTGAAAAGTTGCCAGTTTATTCCCAAATTCAAGTTTGCACACATTTGAAGAAAGCCACAGTTGGCCTATGTTTCTTTTTCTTTTAAGGACTTAGTCCTGCCCAGATGTTCATAAATTTGCATTTTTAATTCCTTTTTCAATAGTATGTGAAAATGTAATTAAAGATTGTTGGTATGTGTGCGTACAAGAGGCCTGATCTTAAAATTACACAGGTATAATATGAGAGTTTATCTTGTGACTAAACCACCACTTCCAAAGTCATCTCCTTCAAAGAACTACCAGAGTATTTCACAAAAAGGCAGGGAGCTATCTCATCTCATTCAGATTTAAGGAGCATTAACAGAACTTTTTAGGTGCGGAACACCAACTGTTACAGCAGTCTATGCCTTCAGCACTAGATGAGGAGTAATCAGGGGAGTTTTTTTGCTAGAAATTCCAAAGAGAGTCTGTGGGAGTCTTTCTACTTGCTACCTTACTGATTTAGTTTCTATTTTGGCAAATACCCTTAGTGTTAAGAGACAAGATTTCTTCTGTTTGGGTGTTAGCATCCTGGAATCCTCAATCTCCATCAATAGACCTCTTTGGAGCTGTTGGCAAGGTGAGGATTGAGGGAACATATTGTTTAAATGGTGCCTTCTTGCCCTTTCCTTTCTTTTAAGGGCCATGTGCTGTTTGGAGACATGCTTTCAAGGATATCTTTGAAAAATATCTTTCTGCCTTTTGGCCTTTCAGTAAAACAAGTTGTCAGCAGCTACCAGCACCTGCTCCTTTGGGAAAAATAAGCTTCAATTTTTCCCTTCAGGAGATCTCCAGTGAAGTGTAAACCCAAGTCATTTCAAATTTCAGCACTGCTTTTTTAGCAATTCACAATTCAAACATAAATCCTGCTCTGATCAAAACCATATCTGGAAGTTTTTGAAAGCTTATCTAAGTCTATCCCAACCATGAAGTTAGTCCAATAAAATATATCATCCACAAAAATCCTTGCCTTGCATATTTCCTTGACTGTCACGGCTGCAACATCACTTAGTCTCTATTTCTTTCTTTCTTTATTTTTAACTTTGTCCTTTTAAGATGTTTTTAAATATTCATGTTAAATCCATTGACCAGAATGGAAAAGCACTCAGGATTAGTTCATTTTATTCAAATTAATGTCTTTGGTGGGGTACTTATCCTAAGGTATCAGATGTGTTCACTGGAATCTAGTGATGAGAATAAAAAGGCCTCTTCCGGCTTCTAAATTTTGCCTAAAATAATCTCTTAATGGTGAGTCTGGATGCTAAGTAACAAGACAACTGCAGACATGCTTTACCCAGCTGTTCTTTGTTCTGCCTGCATCTTTCATCATTTCTTGCATTATGCATGGTCTTGATCTCCAGTTGGGTGGAATTTTGCTGGAACTCCTGATCTACAGAAATGAAGTGACTATATCAGTGGTTCTCCTTTTTTTTGTACCAGGACCCATTTGTAAACATCAATGGCCAGTCCTGACTCACAGCCCCCTGGCCCTGTCGGTGTCTGCTTACTCCTGACCCACAGCTCCCTTACCTCCCAGTCCTGCTGGTGCTCCTCACTCCCAGCCCCCCCAACTGTGTGGGGCTGGGGGTGGTTGTGTGGGGTGAAAGGGTGGGGGCAGGTACATACTTGGATTTGTGTAGGCATGGAGCTGTAGTCTGGCTGGACCAGTATGGACCAGAGCCGCCTCTGTGGGCCAGTGAGCACATGCCAGCATGGGAGGGTGGAGTGGGGCAGTGAGACTAGTTGCTGCTGCCGCCATGAACCCCATACCAGCTGCACTTCCAGCAGCATGAGGAATAACTAATGAGGATGCTGTCCTCATCTCCTTCAGCTGCTTCTGCACCAGGCCATGGCTCTACCCCATTGCCATGGCTGGGCTGCTGGCAACTAGTCTTGCTGCCCTGCTCCACCCTCATGTGCTGGGACCCCACTCGCTGGGCCACAGGTGGTTCCTGCCTGTGCTGGTCCAGCCAGGCTGCAACCTCATGGCTGCACAAACTTTGGGGGGATGGGCTCCCTTCCTGTTATGTACTTGCAAGTGATGGAAGTTTCAAGAGTTCTTCTGCATATGAAGACGATACAGTTGACACTCATAGAATGGCAGTTGTTAGTGAATGGATAATGCAAATTCTGTTACTATGAGAATGGAAAATTCCTTACCCAGGTATGTTTATCAGGCAGTAAGATTACCAATGAATATATTGTTGTGGAGCGATCCAGTTTATCATGCCACCATGACATAGCTCATGGAGGTTTGAAGAATAATATCTACTATGTGCCATTACAGATTCCACTGTTTCTATGCTCAAAATGTGACAAATTTCACTGATATACGTTAAACCGCTTCTAACACCGATGGGTCTTTTTTTCCCTCATCATTTTATAAACAATATGCAAGGTATGGAAGATACACTTAATGTCTTCAGAAAACAGAGCAAAACAACCCCCCCCCACCACCTATAATGACGGTGAATGAAACACTTTGCATCTGTTGTCCATGTAATTGCAGTGAAGCATTTTCATTTGGAGATGGTGTTTTGCCTGTGCCATAGTCTTGAAGTTGTTTTGACACATATTCCAAAGTCATTCTTTTAAAAGAAAGTAGGCAAAACAGAAATGTGGTTGTATCAAAATATTTTTGCTTGAAATGGAACTAAAGCAGCCACTGTTTAAATTGGGTAGACTAAAAATGCTTGTAAAAGTGCACAAATGATAAATTATCCCTCTTATCGGATTAAGGAAAATAAGAATGTGTACCTATCAATGCTGGAAGGCTATAGTAATATGAACAATTGCTTTGGTTTCATATTGGCAGAACTTTTAAAATTATTATTATTATTTTTAACCCCATTGAATTCTAAAGTAATAATAAAGTTGCCTTCCCATCTAGTTGAACAAGTTTTAGCCTCAGAAAAGTAAAACCACCTGATGTTGGGCAAAATTCTGCATAGGTGGTAAACCCAGGTTCTTCTGCTTTGATTTGTGTGTAAAAGAAGGCTTGAATTTGGCCCAGCATGTGTAATATTAAGTATGTTTTGCATGTATTTATTTGCACATGAAATCATTGTGTTGGATTATGCTGCATTGAAAGTCTCCTTGACTTGAGTTGGGGGCAGAACTGAAAATTTTTAGTAGGAATGTTGTTTAAATTGGGAAAATAGCAGCTTAGCCTTCTTTCTCTTTATACTACATAAATAAATGCATAAGGCTATGTATCTAGTTTTAATAATGCTCATGATTAATTACGTTTTTAAGAATGGAGGCTAGAACTCTTTGGTGAATTTAATACCTCAAAACAGAATTTGTAGTGGCCTCTATTTTAAAAGCAGTTCCTTGCTTTGATAACTCAAGATTGATGTAGTTGGGTAAGCTGTATTTTCAGGGTGTTTTTGTTTGTTTGTGTGTTTTGTTCCCCCCCACCATTACACTGCAGCTTACTAGGCAGAAACAAAACCTCCAAACATTTGCCATTCCAGTAAGATTTATTTTTTTTTTAATTGTCATTCCATTTTGAAGTTTCCTTGGATCCAAAGTTGAATAATTATCTTTTTCAGCTCTGAGAGATTATTTGAATAGTTACTTTTTATTTATAGAGAGAGCTCATGTGCGCACTTTCCCATTCTCGCATGCGCGCACACTTATGCTCGTGCGCGCTCTCTCTATATAAAATAGCTATTCAAATTGTCACTAGTATTTTTGTTTTGTCTTTTCCTTTGAAAGACTGAAAGCTTCAGACAAGTAGAGATAAAAGGCTGCACACAGTAAAGGTGTCAAGGGTTTCAGTGAATAAGTTCTCTCTTTTATAAACATTATTTTTATATTTGAAGATGACTAGAAGCTTTTGAATAAAAACAAGCAGCCAAACTATTCATGGGAGCACAGTAACCCACACCATGCTTCTAGTATGCCACATACCAGACCCACAAAATACCAGTTCCCTAGGTGAAAAAGTGTGCTTGCAAAAGCTGAATATTGGAAGGGCTGTGTAGGAAAATTAAACTTAAAAAACATTTTTTTCTGAAGTTACTGCCCTTTCCTTGTCAACTTTTCTGCCAGCTGTTATTTAAATTCATGTGCCCCTGCCTCATTAGGCTGAGCAGCTGAGACTACTGTACTAGCCGGAAACCAGGGCATTTATGATTGAGTTCCTGTTATTGACTTACTCTAGAGAAAATGCCAAGTTCTACTAGACAGTACAGTAGGCCCACTGTGGGAATCTTATGCGACTGCTGTTTTGACATTTTAGACTGTGATTTTTGTTTTCTATTTCAAGACTTACTTTCTTTACAGTTTTTTTCCAGAGTCTTAAGTGCATTCTGCAGTAATTAAGAAAATAGCTGAGCTTAACAAAATGTATGTGGGTAACATGGACCAAGAACGGTGTTTTGAAAAACCCTATTGTTAGTGTATTGTGAAGGACTTATAAACTGTGTGTTAACATTGTTTGTGTTATTGTTCTCTCTCCTTATTTAAATACCCTGGGACTTTTTTTTTTTGGATACTACCTGCCAGCTGAATTACTGTTATTTTTGGTATTGATGTGAAATACTAGTGTTCTTAAATAAATTCAGGAAAAAAACCCAGTATAATCCAAGCTATATGAGAAGTACTTCTGTAAAGTTATTCCAACTTGTACAAAAAATATTGTCACAGAATTTTCTAGGAATCTTTAAAGCTTCATGCTTGGCCGGTGTAAAATAGCTTTCTGAACTTAAGCTTTAGAATCTCTGAAATCTGTAAGTACTTGAGTTTAAAACTTACTTTACTTGAATACCTTTAAAAACTTGAGAACTGCAGCAGTAGCCTGATACTGAAGCTATACTGGGTGTTAAACTTATGGAGGAAGATTTTACTGTATTTTTTCAAAATACTGCATTGGAGTTCCATAGATCATTTAAGGATCAGTTCTGCTTAATTCATCTAACATTTTTTTTCTGGTACCTATGAGAACAATTTACAGTAGTGGTAAGATGGAATTTCTGTTATCAGGCAAAAATAACTCTCTACACACATGCATTTCTTTTATAATGAGAATAAATGAGAATATGCTATACATGTTTATTCTCTTTTTATTTGTAGCTTTCATTCTGGCTACTGACCATAAAGCATGGCTTACAATTAAGTATAACTTTTAAGCAGCATTTGGTACTTTTTAGCTGAATGGAAGAATACATTAATGCATATGCATGCTATGTAATCATAAGAAGAATATATTTAATGCTATATTTCTGTTACGAGATGGTAAAACTAATTTCTTGCTCAACAGATACCCTCCCTTCTTATCTGTGAGGTTTTATTTGGTAAAAGGATTAAATTAGAATGCACAAAATCAGCATTTCGGAAATAATTTTGCTAAAATAGAAACAACCTTTAAATGTACTGGCTATACAAAAGGTAATCAGGACTCATAGTAGAGGTGATATCTTTTATTAGATCAACAAGATACAACCTAGATACCTGGCTATACAAGCTTTTTTTCTTAGTAATAAAGGCTTGCAGTTAAAATCAATGACTTACTAAATAAAAATGTGATCTATGGTTAGTTGTTCTAAATTATTTTGTCTAGCTTTTCTTGTTTCTCTGCGCTAGAGATAGCAGATCTTGTCTTTATCTCCTTAGTTTTTATGCATTGACTAGAAGAGAACAACAAGTGTTCCTGCTTTCTCAAATCCTGATAAGTTTTTCAGCTTTGAATGGTTTGGTTATTGAACTGAAGAAACTAGAATAAGGGAAATATTTTCTTTGCACCTGCAGCAAAAGCTTTTGCTGTGAAAAATCTGGTTTAACACTTCTACAGTCAGATTTCAGATGCTTAGCCAGGGACTTCAAGTTTAGTGAACTGACTTTATTTGACTTTACTTAAAACTTTAAACAGTAAATGTTTACTGCTTGACTATTTAATTTTTAAATTATTTTAATGGATTTTATTTGTTTGGGCCTTCATGTAGGTTACCATCACTTGCTATCACTTTTTAAAAAAGTATTACTTTATCTAAATTGAATTTGTTGTATATTTTTATTTTTAAACATAATGTTGGGGAAAATATCTCTGTCTCTGGGAAAAATAGCTTGATTAGTTCACTATGTATGTTTGTCTGCTACTTAGCAAAAGAAAGTAAAATCAACTGCCTGAATCCTCCTCTCTTCCTACAATCCCTTGCTCTTCTCCTTTATATTGCTTTGGCTTCCTGTAACAAAAGACACAATGGCATTATGGACAACACTCTCATTCACTGCCCAGCCTAATTTGTCTGCAGAGCAGATCTGTTAAGGTGCTAAAGTTTTTTTTTAAACAAATTGGTTGTAAAGATTTTATATATATATATAAAAATCACCCTAAAGTAGACACTTAGTATAGAGCATTGCATCACGAAATGTTTGGAAAAGTGTTAGGATCTTATGATGGAAAGCAATGGGCAACCTTAACAAGAGGAGCCTCTAACTCCATCACCTATCTTCAGTAGTTTCTGATTTTAAATCGTTTTATTGTAGTGACTCAGTCTCTTCTTTATTGTTTTGTAATACAATTAAGTAAGTCTGGAGGAGCATAACATTTTGTATTTAGTATATGTGGAAGAGGAAGGATCATCATAACAGATGAAAAATGTATATATAGTATACTTAAGGAAAAGCTGACAAACCAGAAAGTATAAAAACCCTATAGGAATGATGTATATACAACATAACCCTATAGGAATGATGTATATACAACTTGTATTTTTAATACAAAAACTTTTTTCACTGAAAGAGTGATTCAGGAACACTAATTAAAATGGGTGAAAAAAGATGTGCAGCTTTTTTTAAAGGAAAAAATCAGTAAACTGTCTTGGACAGTTATGAAATCTAGGGAATAGGCAAACATTCATTTTAGCTGGTTTAAAATGGGGGTGGGAGAGCTCCTGCTACTGTGCATACACCAGCTGTTATACATGTTGCTGTAGAGATGCAAGGTAACTAAAACATTCAAAATTTGACCCTGAATAAGGCAGAGTTAAAATTGGAAAGTTTTTGTTTTACTTGTTTCATTACAGAATCCAGCAGATGGAATTGGTTGCATTGTAACAGATTGTATCAGTATGCTTTGATGGCATACTGTACAACTGTTATGTCTGTCTATGCTCTGAAAGAAACAGTAATACATTTCTTAAAATATTTGTTGGAGCACTTTATTCCTGGAAGAGATTAACTGACTTTACACATTCATTTAACTGTCTCCGTTTTTCAGATGACTTAAAATTGTAGTAGAGACTCTCAATTCTAATGGCGGGGGGGTGGAAAAAAAAGAGGAAGAATTGCTGACAAAATGAAGAGGCCAGGCCTAAGGGACTGTTTAGCTCTACAAGAAACTAAAGATGCATTGATTAAAATACTACAAGATTCTTGATTTTTCCTGAAATCTTTCAAAGATGTATTTTAAATCCCTGCAAAGATCAATGGGGATATTTCCACATAGATCATTCTTTTTTAATTAATGTAGATGCAAAAATACTACTGAAAAATACTGGCGGGTCTTCAAGGAATATCACCTGCTGTGATCAACAAGGCACACTTTGTGGCCAGTTTGTATTGTTTTTCATAATCCAAGATTTGTTTAATTTAATATAATCAACTAAGGCTTGTTAAAGGATCAGTAAATTTGCATAGGGCCCAATTTGGTGAAGAAAATTATGGGTGGAGAATTGAGGCCTGCCAGTCTGGTTGCTTTTGCACAATTGAGGCCATAGTGGGCTTTTTGGTGCGTGTGATGCAGGAATGAGGTTTTTGGGCAGGCTTTGTAAAATGTGTTCCAACCTTCTGTAATGCAGTTGACCTGTTCTGCAACAAATGGTGTATCATCCTTTTGACAGCTGAGAAAGGAGGATGCATTAGGCTTGCTCTTTGCATCCATTGGTAATCGATATGATAAAGGTAGTTAGAGTTCTGTCAAAAGGCAGATACCATGGAATATGGAATATAACATGGCATTGTACAGGTAGCTAAAGAACTGTTATGTTAAATCTCCTAACAGGAAATTTGAACTCTTATTTTAGATTCATATATGCCAAGCAATTCATAAAGACAGTTAACTATTAAGCTTATAAGTGAAATCTTTCATGTTTGAAATTGGGGTAACAAAGAGGGTTGTGCATAGCAGTCAATGAAGTAGGTTTGTCCTGGGGGATAAATGTTTCTTTCTGGAATATCTCATGATAATTCTTTCGTGTATGTTACATGTATAAGGAACTTAAACTTTGAGATGGGCTACTGCTCTTGTACAATCTTGTTTCAATTTTCTATGTGGAGGAGAAGGTTGCATTAGGACTTGTCTCTTTAGATTTTTATAAAGCTGCGTGCCTTTTATTGTAATGAGATGTGAAATTATGAATGGATTGAATAATGTCTATGACATGACATTGTTCAGTTTCCAACATCTTTTTTTCATTTCTGCTCTATCCCTGAGGTCCGTTTTTTGCTATTGAAACACTTAATGTAGAACTGAGGATGAAAAAAGTACTTTTTTTGGTTTCACAGATGCTTAAAGGTTAGAGCTATGGAGCAAAATTAAGCTAAGATGCACGTCTTCTCTAAAATCTTTATAAAATGCCTTTTACCACAGTCTTTTAGCTCTGACTTATGATATATGTTTTATAATATGAACTTAATACTAGGGGGGTGTGAAGAGGGCTGTATTGGATTCAGATTTGGCTCAACTGGAGGACAGTGATTCGATTAATTGATTCAAATCGCTGTCCTGATTTGATTTAGCCAAATTGGAATCTGAAAGTTTGATGCCGATTCAGAGAATCAGTGATTTTGGCCATAGATATGGCTTTAAATATTTTTTTCTACATACCTCAAGGTACCACGCATGGCTTGTGAACGCTGTGATGCTGGGGCGGATAGATCATCCTACAGGAGTGTGGGAGGGCCCCCCGCATGCTTGGCAGCAGACCCAAAAGGGGACCAGAAGTACTTCTATTCCCTTTCTGGGTCCACTGCCAAGAGCGTGGGGGACACATCCCCCTGGCTTAGCAGTCAGCCATGGGGGGGGGACCCTGGGTGCCCCCCCGCAGACCCAGAAGGCACTAGTTGCTGAGCCAGGGAATGGGGAAGGATCCCCCGTGGACCCGGAAGTGCTTCTGGTCCACTTCTGGGTCCACTGCTGAGCATGCTGGGGACCCCCCCCACCCCCGCGCTCATGTGGAAAACTCCATCCGCTCCACCATCTCAGTGCTCACGAGCCCCCTGGTACTTTGAGGAATGTAGAAAAAGCATTTAAAGCTGTCTGTGTCTGAATCATTGAATCTCTCTGAATCATAGATTCATAGATGTTGGGGTTGGAAAGGACCTCAATAGATCATTGAGTCCAACCCCCTGCATAGACAGGAAAGAGTGCTGGGTTCAGATAACCCCAGCCAGATGCCCATCCAACCTTCTCTTGAAGACCCTATGGTAGGGGAAAGCACCACCTCCCTTGGGAGTCCATTCCAGACCTTGGCCACTCTAGGAGGAACTTCTTCACAGTTAATGTCCAGAGAAGTTCCTCCTAATGTTGATTTAGAGGATTCTGATTTGATTTGGAGAGATTAAAGGATCTCCTGATTCTATTTGGATTCGTAGATTCGGCCGCCAAATTGGCCCAAATCTCTGCCAAATTGAATCAGTGACCAAAGGTTCACACAGCCCTGTTTAATACTAGCATCCCTATATTAAAACAAAGCATGTTAACTAATACAGGGTAAAATTGAATAGTGTGGTCAATAAGTGTTTACAAATTCATGTGTTGTATCTTTATATGGTAGTTTTAATGTACCACAGCCAGTTGCTTCAGAACAACGTACCTGGTATAGTATAGTAAATTTTTAAATGCTGAAACTTTGTCCCTTTTTTAGAGAACATTATTTTGCTATAGTCAAAGTATGTTTTAATGAAAAATATTTTCTTTCTCTTTTCAATGAAAGGAAATGTCTCTGAATATAAAGAATCTGTAAAGTTATCTTTGAATAAGATTCAGCAATGATGCATTCTTCTCTAGAAGTGACAATGTTTACTATTCCCTAAATTAGATGAGAAACCATGAGATCAATCAAAGCAGGGTAGCATCAACTTCTCTTATCACCGAGTCTTATCGAAAAGATTGGATTCTAAATGATAACGCTCAAGCAACATGTTCCAATCTGCAAATCATCTTTTAAGCTGAAAGAATAGAGCAGCATAAAGCTTTTGTTCTTTGCTGTGTAAAATTAAACAGTTCTTCTGGACCCTGAGATTTTTTTTTTGACACTTTTGGAACAATCTTCTCATTTACAAGCCTGAGGAAAAAAATTGGCATAAAATCTTTCAAATTGAGGGTAGTGGTCCTGCCATTCTAATCTTTATTCTAAGGGATTCATGCCAAAATCTTCTTCAGGTATGTATAAAATTGAGCTGAGCAAAAGGGATGGAGAAGTCACAGGTAGAGAAGCACCAGAATAAAAAGAAATATAACTGTAGTCCCCCAGAAGTCCCGATAGCTATAACATAAAGTTCTTTTTTTTTTTTAAACTTCTTTATTACCTAACTTTTTTTTTCTCAAGTAGACATCTGAGTTTAGCCTTCCCCCCACCTTCCTCCTCCCCCTTGCTCTGCTTACCTTCTTGTATATCTTCATTTCAAGGATATTGTTAACTACCAAACCACCTACCTATTGCTCAGGAGCCTAAGTTTGGTCCTCTCAGTTCTGCCATCTTGCAGTCTCTATTGGAAACCTTTTTGGTCTTTTGGTGGTTTTTTTTTTTTTTTTTTT
>NW_017728886.1:145714445-145739610 GCF_001723895.1 Crocodylus porosus
GTTTCATAATTTTCAAAGTTATTTGCTTACTGGTAGTCCCACTCACTCTGAAAGTATGATATAGAAGCTCAGTTCATTAAAGACTTGAAGGCGTACTATTTAGAATTTGGGGGTGGGTAAGAACCCTAACTTTTTGAAAGATGGTGGAATCCAAGTCCATCAGAGTAGGACTGTGCTTCTATACTTTTTTGATCTGAACATAAACTTACCTTAAAGATGCTCAGACAGAAACACTGATTTCAGAGTCCAATGGCCACGGCATTCATTCTTCTGGAATGTAGAGGACTCTAGTTTATATTGTTCTTCCAATGAACATGTATTTGTACAAAGTGAGGCCGCTTCAACAGTAGATATTTGAGGGTCCTGTCCCAGAATAAGAAGTAATCTAGGGGATAAAGCATTTGCCCCTGATCTGGGAGATGTAGGCTACAGACAGGTGTTCATTTTTACTGATAAGAAATTGCTTGCCTTACCCATCCCATCATGAGCTCATTGCACCCTTTTCCTGCCCCACCCCTTGGGCTTTTTTTCCATGGTGGGAACCCTCCCAGTAATTCTGCCACAGGAAACAAGCCCCTCCTGCTCCTTGCACCCCTTTGGTCTGACCCAGCACAATGAAAGGAGGAAGCGACGTGTTCTATTGCAGTGGCAAGTCTCCCTAAGTCTGGGCAGCCTTGCAGTAGTGGCACAACTGTCTCCCATCCCTGCTCCTCCTCCTTCCTCAACACCTTCTGGAAGGTATGTAGGCATGGGAGACAAGCCTTCTGTGGCTGCAAGTTTGCTTGAACATGGGGAGCATTGCATTTGCAGGAGAACTGTCCTCTGGCTCCCCACAAATTTCTTGGTGGAGCCAAGGAATGCATCAGGTGGGGGCTCTTCTCCTGTGGTAGAAACCTTCCTGGGGCTCTGCAAGGGTTTCTGGTGCAGGAAGATAACCCTGCTCCACCTGTCCTGCCATTCAGCTGATTCCAGGGATAGGTGGGGAGGGGGCAGGCCATTCTCCCAAGCCTTGGACCTTCTTGGGGCTCCATAAGGGCTCCAGCCCAACATCTGTCTCCTGTTGTCTTCCAGGTTGAACTTAAATGAGTATACCAGGTGGAACTTTTCTCCTGCCTCAGCACAATACCTCCTCCTTTCCCTCCCATGCCAATCAGGTGATTGGGTCCCCACAGGGCTCCCTGACATCTCACCCCTGGGTGGGCTGTAAGGGAGTCAAAGCTTTCCCATCCTCCCTGTGCACCCAGGGGGAGGACTGTGCATGTCATCAGCAACAGAGAGAAGCTTACAGCTGTTCAGATTTGTGTGGGATGGGACAGATCTATCAGATTTGGAGAGGTAGAATATTCTTATAGAAGAGCTGCTGTATACTTTCTGTCCTGGCTTTTTTTGTAGCACAAATGTAATATCTGTACATGTCCTTAGAGCCATGATTCCTAACCTTATTTATTTATTTTTTCTTTCTGCGCCCCGCTGCTGGGAGCGGAATGTTGCGGCGGCAGCCGCCTGAGGGCATGGGAGCTCCTGGCATGCGGCATGGCTTGTCTTTTCTGTGCAGTGCTGCCGGCATTGCCCCGAGACCCTCATTTGGGTTGCAACCCGGGGGTTGGGAACCACTGCCTTAAATTATACCATCTAGTTTGAATTGGACAATTGGTTTCCCATATACCAGGTGACTATTCATTAGGCCATTGGCTATTCTGGAATAGTCATGCATCTCTGATCAGAAATTCTTTGAACCTAAGAAAAGTTTTCTGAAGAAAGCTTGATCAATATTAACATTCCCAAAAAAGTTTTAGTTCTGAATTGGTTCTTTTTGATTAAAATTTAGAAAAAAACCTTTCAGGTAAGCAGAAAATAGCTGTCAGATTCCAGTTTAGAGCTGCCCCTGTGGTAAGATCTAAACAGCATTAGGATGAGACTTCTTTCAAGGAAGTAGGGGAGTATAAATACCTCACAAATGCTGTTTCACTATATCATTATTGCTTTAAAAATGAATTTGTCATTTTTACTTGAATCAAGGTGACCGGTTAAGTGAACAGACTGGAAGCTGTAGACTCTAGGCCAGTTTATATATTAAATGAAACATTGTCTGTGACAAAAAAAAAAAAATACTACTGAATATTTTGTTTACTTTTTTAATATGGCTTGATTTAAATTTAGAAAGGTATGATAGTCTTAAGTAAGAGTGAATGAATTTTTTGAAGCAGCAATCAGTTTGAGGCCCAATATGTACAAAAATGCTTTAAATACATACATTTGGAAGGGTTAGTGGATTACTTGTAGTAATTTGTGCTGTATGTTTGGTGATTGGACATTTTTTCCTTTAAAACCAATTTGCCTGATGCATTATTACAAAGTACTCCTTTGGACTTTAAATGGAAGATTGACGCATCATCATTTGTGACAAGAATTGCTTTAAGACATTTGCCCACTCTGTTTTCTTGCCATAAAAATCCTCTAAAATTGCCCCTTATAATAAAAGCTCCATTAAGATGCCATCCAATTAGAGTATTGTAAAGTCAAACAGTAAAGGAATACAGTAATAGCTTAAGTATTCTAGAGTGTAGTGAGTTTTCAAGTTTGTTGTTTCTATCTATTGTCTCAAAGCAAGTAGTGTTGGGAACTGCAAAAATTGGTTGCTTGAGACATGGCTTTTTAAATTTTGGAAGCGGTGAAGATGTTTTTAAAGGAAATGCCTGTAGAAGCACACCAATGGGGTACAATTAGGAAACAAATAGGACACAAGTAGAAAAAAAATTAGTAGATATGGCTGGTATGGTATTGTTAGGGGTGCACTGATAGAGATTTTGGGGGCCAATACTGATAGTTGATTTTTAAGGAGGCATATCGGCCAATACCGAGTTGATTTCTGATACAACTGTGTCCAGCTGGTAGGTCGGTTGTGGTGGCAGGGGAGTGGGAAGGGAGATCGACACCCCCTGTGGTAAGGGAGGGAGTAAGGCAGGGGCTGGGGCAGGGCAGGTGTGGGATGGAGCCACAACTTGTCCGGGAGGGTTTGGGGAGGGGGAGCGGCTCCCACTGGGATGGGACTGGGGGCTGCGCCGGGCTCTTCCTAGTGCATGGGGGGGCTGGGCCGCACTGTGCCCAGGGAGGGCAGTGATGGCACTGGGAAGGGGTATGGGGAGGAGCTGTAGCCACCCCAAATTTCACTGTAGCCCCTGCATAGCCCCCATTCCAGCACTGCTGCCACTGTGTGGCCCAGCCCTCCCCACATGCCGGGAAGAGCCCAGCACGGCCCACAGCTGCAGCCTGCCTCACCCTGTGTAGACCCAGGGACAGATGCACCTCCCCCCCACCATGCCCTCCTGGTGTGCGTGCAGTGGCAGGAGTCACTCTCCTCCCCTGCCCTCCCCCCGCCCCGACAAGCCATGGCTCTATCCCATGCCTGCCCTGCCCCGGCTGGATGGCGCCTGCCCCTGCCTCTGCTTCACTCCCTCACTGCTGGAGGTGTTGATCTACCACCCCCATGCCCCTTCCCTCTCCCCTCCTTGTCCAGGATACAGACTTACCAGCTGCACTCAACTCTCCAAGCTGGAAGGCTGTGCTCCTCACCCACTATGTGCTCTGCTGCAGCTATGCACATGCATGGGCATTTATTGGCCAAATTTATTTGCCACATCAGGCTGATTTACTGTATTGGGGGAAAAAAAAAAAAAAAAATGTTCTTTATATCAGTGCCGATCTGATATCAGACCAATGTGTCAGTGCACCTCTAGGTATTATACTTTGTTTCTGATTTGTGGTTTTTCACATTGTCGTGAACAAGACTGTCCAACTTGCACCTGGCTGGGGACTGGCCACAGCGCTGACCTGCAGTCCCTGGGTTGCACACCATCTGGGCAGCGTGTTGTCCCCCCCATCATGCTGGTCACTTGTGGTTGCCTGACGAGCAGTTTTCAGGGCCTGTGGGCTGCATGTTTGCCTCCTGTGGACCACCAGTTGGATTGCTGTGATCTAAAACTATAGTATTATTTTTTGTCCTAAAAAGTTGTTGAAGTAATTCTTCATATATAACAACTAATACATTCAGTGATTTAAAGTTTGTTTTTTGTTATTTATATTAAATACTTATGCTAAGATATGTTAAATTATAACACTTTAAACACTGAACATCTGCCAAAGAGAAACTTTTTAACTTGGAATCCCTGTTCTTTTTTGTTACTTCTCTGTTTTCCCCAGGTAAAAATGAAATTTAACACTTAATGTAATGGGAAATTTGATTTGAAACTTGGTATGTGTTCATTACTTGCCTAACATCATAGATTTCTTTTAAAATATAACAGAAAAATGATGTATAATTTTACACTTACTTCTATATGGCATGCCTCTGAATTCATAAGGTAATGAAATGGCTAACGCTGATTGAGGCAGCTCTGAATTAATCCTTACATCTTTTGCAAAAAATAGCAGGATTATCAATTTGTTGAAGTGTTGATTTATATCCCTGTCATTAGAAATTAGCAGATTTTCAGCTCATATGCATGTCAGTTTAGAAAAAACAAAAAACCCTCAGAATACCTTTATTGACCTTCCTAACATAAGTATTATGAACAATTAGTG
The DNA here is from genome assembly GCF_001723895.1 of Crocodylus porosus. Lineage (NCBI taxonomy): Eukaryota > Metazoa > Chordata > Crocodylia > Crocodylidae > Crocodylus > Crocodylus porosus. The sequence goes on from NW_017728886.1 coordinate 145,719,027, forward strand.
TCATTGGATACTGAGTGTCATCGGATACTGAAACAGTGCTGAGAATTGCATTTCACATGTCCATACTTAAAGCTGAAGAAAACCTACTACGTAGGGTCTTGGATGAACCAAGTCTTGATCAAACTACTGAATTTTAATGGGCCATTAACTTTAGCCTTAATTGTATTGGAGGCTGTATTTTAAGATGGTTAAATTGCACTTTCTAGTCTGAAATATGATGTTGGATTTCCTGTTTTTAATAATTCAGATGGTAAACTGTTTTTATAAGGTAAAATGCTTTTGTTGTTAAACTCTTTCTTCAGCACCTTCTTATGATCTATCAGCAGCCTTAGAAGGTGTGATTGAATTTGATGTGTGATCTCAACAATTGGAGCTCTCGGCCATGGGAGAGCACCATGCACCCCTACAGCTGGGAGCCCCATCAGGGTTTGGAGCAGACTCCCATTTTCTGTGGAGGGTGGGAGCATTGGCCACACATTGAATTAAAGGTGTGATAAGAATCGGCCACAAAGTTATTAGACATTTTGTATAATAACTTTGTCTCCTCTTATTCTGCTGTTAATTGAAGGAGTGCGCAGCCAGGTCACTACTTAAGATATGATTAACTAGTTAATCATATCTTAAGTGTAATGTGTGCTAGACAAGGTTCTTTGGATAAATCTGATATTTTTTATTAGACCGACTAAAATAGTTGGAAAAATTTTTCTTTGCAAGCTTCCAGGTTCAAACAGATACTTCCTCTGTCAGAAGAAGGGTGTTTGTTTCCAAAAGCATGCAATGAAGAATTTTTTCCACCTTTTTTTTAGTTGGTCTAATAAAAGATAACAGATTTACCCAAAGAACCTCGTCTGCCTGTGTCCTTAGGCCAAGACAGCTACAACCAATGTCTTGGGTACCTAGAAGACATGCTATGCAGTTAGTTGCAATTTGTCTGAATGCAGTATGTGACACTGCACTGCACTGTTAACTTTGTAGTGATGAAAGTTGGGATTTTCTTGGTTCATAAGTGTTCTGGATTAGCACTGTAGCCTTGGAAATCCCTACCTATTGCACCAGTGGGCTAATGTACTGGACTTCTATTGTAAGGAAATAAAGGACTTCAGTGTAATACTTGAGTTTCTGTATTCTTTGTAAAATAATTTTTCATCAAACAGGGTCTAGGAAAATCCCAATTATGACAGAAGAGTAATCTTTTCAGGTGATTCATACAAGAAAGCTAACAACATGAAGTAAATTAGGCAGAGTAAATATTTATATAACTGAACAGCAAGAAGCCTACAATATAGGATTATGCAGATTTTTCAAATGAAACGGGTCGTTAAATTTCCTAATGCTGTTTATAATTGAGGGGAAAATAAATAGATGGTTGGTGTTTACGATTCAGCTTCATGAATAAAGCTACTGTATGAGTTTCCAAAATGTCAGATAAAATAATTTTGGCTTCCATATTATTTAATAGAAATTGAATTTGTTCTTTTTTAAAAATTGGATGTCTAGACATGGGAGGTGCATTTGCTTTAACTAATAAAGAGCTGATTTTTCTCTAAATATAGATTAGGGATTTTTACGTGGATTGCATATAGATTAGTTGTCGTTACTTCAGAAAAGTTTCTGGGATTTTTTGCATGGCCAGTCATTCAAATGTGAATGGTCTTGGTTTTCTTTCAGTATTGCTGTGTTGTCTATTGCTGTGCTGTCAGAGTTGAAAGCGAGTCTTTCTGCTTTGTGTAAATGCAACCTTCTTAATGCATGAATGTGTGATGATTCTGAAAAGTATTGATTTTTTTTTTTTGTTTTGTTTTAAGCACATTTTTACTGGAAATCATTACAGCATAACCTCATGAATTGGGTATGCTCGGGACTGAGCACCTGCTGGAAATGTAAACATTTCTGGATTTTTGAAACCAGAACAGCAGCTGGTCTCAGAGCGGTGGTGGGGGGGAGGGGAATAGCAGTGACTGGTCTTTGAGCAGCGGCAACATGTAGAGTGGCACAGGGTGGTAGATGGCGGTGGCAGCTGCCGCGTGCAAACTTCCCCCTCTGCTGATCTGGGACTGGCTGCCGCTACTCCGTGATGGAGCGGAGTTTTTAAGAAGTGTTTGTTTGATCTTTGATGATAATTCTGCATTCTTTTATATCTGGATTTATGAGGTTATACTGTAATAGCTTTTTGTTGTTGTTTTTTTAGGGGTTACAACAGGTGGTCAAATACAGATCTGGAGTTAGAAATCTGCCATTTAGCTTTGGGCAGTCTGCCAGCCCCCCACCCTTTTAAGTAGCATAACCCTTGTTCTTGAATTTTCTCCCTACCCTCTTCTGTTCCCCTTCCACAAGTAATGTACATTAATGTTCCTATAGCTAGGTGAAGAATATATGCGTGCTTTAAGTTTTACGTTTCAGAGTTCTGATGCTACGTTCTTTGTACGCACACAACTTTATATCAATATCAGTTAAGATGGGGAAAGATTCTGCACTCCTGTCTGCACCTATTTTTATAATATAGTAATTATTTATTTTTAGTACCCATTCCATTTTTTAAAGTACACTTGGTTAGGTTACCAGGGTCTTTTTTACATGGTATAGTAGCTGTTTTTAGAACTGCTAGGTTGCATCAAAAATGCAAACAGTTGTCCTAGATATTTTCTTAAAAATACTTAGGCTTAATTTAGATGTATTAAAATATGGTAAGGTAGACAATTGACTTGGGATATTGTTGCAATACATATATTACATTGCATGTTTACAAAAGTTTGAAGTTGAAAGTGTTTAGAAACTTTGATATGCAAGCTTTCCATTGTTTTTATTTAACTATAGCTTTTACATAAAGCCTCTATAAATGTTTGGTTGACATCACTGGAGTGCAGTAGAACACCAATCCAAGATATATTGTTATCATTATTTTTTGCTTGTTAGTTTGTGTGTATTGTACATACCTTGCATGTATGCAATGTCTTTTATTATTCCTTAGCCTTTTGCTGCTTTATTCCTTACTCCCTTCTCAAGGTAACTAGAGTGAAAATCAAGAGCAATATAAAACAGTACAATCTTTTGCAATGGTTAAAGTAAAATGCCTCCTTGGAATTGGAAAAAAAAATAGTTTTATCAGATTACCTTCTACATAGTTTACTTGTAGCATATTGGCTTGAGCCTTTAGATTTATCTCAGTTTAAACAAGATCTTTCTTTTTTTATTTTTAATCACAGCTGTGTTAGGTTATCACACTTGCAAAACTAAATGAATTCAGACTAGCATGCAAGACAAGAAGGAGAAATGCTTCAGTCATAAAATATGTGAATGAAAAAGCTCATAGTAATGTAATATTAGCAAGGAGTAATTTAAAAATACTGGGTTTAGAGAGATTTGGCTTAATTAACCTGCTGTAAATTAAGAACACAAAAGTAAACGCTTTGAAACCTTGGAACAAAAGCATAGTGCCCAATAATATAATAAATAAGATACAGGTCCTCAAGGGTGTTTTACTGGTTTATATCTTCTTTTGGATACTTATCTTGCTGGGATCCTATGACCCCAGCTGACTTCCTGCCCTTTGGGTGAGGGGCTGGACTCGATCTTCCGAGGTCCCTTCCAGCCCTAATATCTATGAAATCTACTTTCGTGGCTGTGTCCCTAAGTAATTGTCTCATTTATAGATTCAGTGTATTATATACAACTTTGCAAACTAGTTGCTTGAAGTTAGGCTACACTGAAAAAGAAGAGATGATTCTATAGAGTCTAGAATGGGTTTTGCTGTTGCTGTCAGTTGTAAGTGGACAGTGTTTGGATAAAACAAAGTTAGAGGCAACAATAGAAAATCCTAAAACGGAGAGAAAGAGTGGCTTCTAAGCCCTTTGAATGGGCCCACCTTTCTTTTATCAAAAGACCTGTATATCCAGGAGCTTCTGAACAGCTCTTTGGAGGATGAGTTTTCTCTGAGTGAGACTCAACGTTTTATGAGTTTCATATGAGCTGTGGCTTTCCATTGGGATGATGGTATTTTCCAGCTTTGATACCTTCAGCCTAAGGAAATGTGAAGGTTGCCTAGTATTGACTTTCAGGTTTGCTTCTTCTCCTGTCCCCTCTTCCCAGCTCTCTAATTGCTTTGTTTTATCAGGTTTTATTTACATCTCCAGCAATACAGGGTAAAACTTGAACACAAACTGCAAAGTGAACTCTTCAAGGGCAGAATTTAACTTCACAGCTATAGGAGTCAGGACTAGAATTGGAAGTCTAGGATTCCTGGCTTTGCTAAGACTCTGGTTGGTTAAAAGGGGAAGGGGAAGGGGGAGAATTAAGCTAGCTTATTAATCCTCAGTAGTGCATGTGTTTCAACAAGGTGATTCTTGCTAAAGGAAACGAAACCTAAACCTTAGTCTTGCGTAACATTAATAGGGACTTACCAAAATTGAGGGGGAAGTACGCTATGCAGTGGCTCCTTTAATTTTGCATTTTCCTGGATGTACCCCCCTCACGCCCGCTGCTGATTGGCAGAGGGACCTGGCTGTTTGCTCCTGGTCAGTGGGAAGGCAAAAACAGGTTTAAAATATGGTGTGGTTTTTGCCTTCTGGCTGGTAAGCAGCCAAGCCCCTTCTGCCATGATTTTGGTATGGTCCTAAACATTAGTATTCATCAAAATGTTGTACAAACGTTAGTTCCTGTAAAGCCACTTCAATAATTAGTTATTTGAAAACTGGTGGGATACTATGAAGGGTATGGTCTACTGAAATTTGTCTTTAGGGTCATTTCCCATCATCTCACATCTTCTGGGTATATACATCTCTTCTGTCCCTGGAGTCTCCATTTTTGGGGGGGGTTGGGGAGTGGTGGGAGAAAAATCACAGCTACATTATAGTTTGCCTCGAACTGTCTCCTAGTAATGTCATTAACGTTGAGCATTAGCTGTCTTAATTAACTGGCTGTAAATTAACAACACAACGCAGCATATGTTGTATAATGTAAAGGCTACATAAGGGTAAATACACTTATTAAGCAAGTTTCTTGCCTTTTAGGCAAGAAAGGTTTAATTTTCTTTCTCTGCTTCTTCAAAATTTGGCCTATCTCAAAGGCTCTTCACATTGCAATTGAGGCATGCTGGTGAGAGGAAGTTTATGGTGTTGCTGTTTGTTTCTGTGCAGGACAAGTTTAGCATATGATTTATGGTTTGGTGTGTGATTTGCTTTTTGGTATCTTTTTGTAGGCAGTCTATTTTATTTTATTTTATTTTTTAACAAAGGAGGAATTTAAACTTCAGTAATGCAGCTGATATAGGACAACCTTTAAAACCTAGATGCACATTTTGTTTTGTTTACTAGAATAATGCACAGAAAACCATAAAACAATTAAAAAAAATAAATATGATATTTACTAATCACAGAAATTCAGAATTACTTTTTCAGTGCTTTGCCACTTTGAGAGGAATTACTGGTAATCTGTTTTGTACAACAGTTTTACAGTAAGTCACCAAAATGAGACCTAATGATACAATTAATTTCAGGTCACAAACAGTTGCTTTAGAACTATCGTGCCGACTGATGTCAACAGCCAAGCACTTAATAAAACACAGTATTTTGGTTTGTGCCTTGCTGTAGCGTAACCCTTACTCCATAGTAGTAGACTTAATAACAGACATGTTGAATTATGACCGCGGTATTGCTAATTTATTTACTGTGTGAATTTTGTTGGGTTCTGGCACTTGAATATGTGCAGAATGGGTTAATCAAAGCATGATGCAGTCTCCTATTCAAAGATGTATGCTGACTGACAGTGTTTAGCATTGTAGTATGGGAAATGTGCCACCAGGTGGCTCAAGAATATAGCTCTTAAGACCTTTTTAAAACTGTATGGCTTGCATTACACCACAGCCTTGCATTACAGTTTAGTACTGTACTGTGTTAAAGCACTTGATCTGTGTGATGTGGTGTATCATAGTATATATAAAGTTTGGAATGCATCATGTACATTTCATAGTCTGTGGATGTGGGGATAACAATATATTCAGTTAATTTAGTGTGATTTTATTCAGGTTTTACATTTTTATTATAACTTTGGAGGAATCCAGAGGCACATTTCTAGTTCAGTAGGTCAGGAATAAAGCTTTCAACAGTGTATAAGCAGGTGACTTAGTCACTGAAAATTGTTACCCTAGATGTTTCAGACCAAGGGTTTCTATAGTGTCTGGGGAGAAGGGAAGGAGGAGAAGACAGATGCATTTCTAAAAATATGGAGGGCACAGAATGTTTCTAGACAAGTTAAGAGATCCCAATGCAGCTGGTGAAGTGCAGCATCTGGGGATTCTGTAATATTCCCTTGAATATGTCTTGAGATCAAAAAACTATCAGTGTAAAATTTGACAATATTACTTTCAGTTTCCAGTTCAAAATGAAATTTTTTTTTTCCCCCACACAAGAATTCTGGTATTAGGACATATCTTAATGTTTATGTTGCCTTGAGTATCAACAAGTCTTTAAATTTAAAACAAAAATTAAAAGGCTGTGTCACTAGCATTGCTTGAGCTGGAAGAGAATGCTACTTCCCTTTCATGGTTATTCTGGCTCTATCATGTGGTGAAAAATTTAGTTTTAACGCACATTAAAAAGCACGTAAGATATAAAAGACATATAGGATGCACAGCATAAAGCTGTGTTCTAAGGATCTTTATGTCGAGGCTCATTGTTACACAGTTACTTCCAGGAATAATGATGATCAAAAACTGCCTCCCACTATTGATCTTTGTTAGGGCTGAAGCACAGGTCAGGACAAGTTGTCCTAATATGATTGATGTCAGTATTGCTCCCTAAAGCTTGGAACGTTCTGATTTGCAGCTGTTTGCTTAGTCTTTGTGGTTAGTAAAATCAAATGAGACTTTCTTTCTGCTTCCTGCAGCAGGGCAGAATGTCCAAATCAATGTAGTAATATTATCACTTTTGCCTTTTGCATTAAGCAGGTTAAAACAGTTATTAAAATTGTGAAGGAAAAGCATCCTTGCACTGTGTTAGACTTGCACTCTGAACTACCAAGAAAAGTAACTTTTAGTTAAAGCACTGCTATCATATGAAGGATTAAAACGTAGCAAGCGCTCCCTGATAGGTCTTAATTGTTAAGTACTGAGCATGCATCTAATCAGCCTGATGTTGAAAATGATGGCTAAATTGGAGAACAGTCTGTATGAGGGCTTTCAATGCTGCTTGCCATTGGTGTTGAACCCATGTTAACAAAAAAAAGAGAATCCTTTAAAACAGAGTCATCCTACTCTAGATAAAGTTTAAAGAGGATTGTAATCAAACAGTTACATTTTTTTGAAATCTGAACAATCATGTTGGAACTAGGTGGGGAAGAAAAGCTGGTTAGAGAGGGTGAAATATAGGCAGACCAGGGTAACACCACCTGTACTCTGTTATCCCAGTAGTAGCTTTGTTTTGAATTACTTAGAAATTTGTAACTTTGGTGATTGTCTTTAGCAAAACACACTATATTCTAGTCTAGAGGTTAAGTCGGTTCCTGCAGATGACTAGCCTACTGCAAAGTCTGCATTTGAAGAATGGCTGTCTTCTGCCCGGTACTTGATTGTAAAACAGCAGTGACATGAATGGTATCTATAAGCCAAGCAGCAATAATTGTTGCTTCCCACAGCAACAATATTCAAAAACTTCTCCAAAAGGAAACCATTCCTAGCTTAATCATAGTTGTTTGCCTCCCTTTGGATGGAGACTTTAATAATGCTATTGAATAATGGGCATCTGTTACGGTACTTGGATCCATCTCTCCGGTGATTAGTTGCAAATCTGCAAGCATAGCCAAAACCTCACAATGTGAAACTGTGAAAACCAACCTGTCTTGCAGATTTTGTACTCATAGTTGTTATTCTGAGATTCCCCTTTTTCTTGCTAGCTTTCCTTTTTTCCTTCCTGTGCTGTAGCATCTCCTTTCCCTGGGCACATTTATACATAGTGCTGAAGCATCTCTGTTGGAAACAGCATGGCATACAAGAGGGAAGGAAATGCTATGTCTAGACTAAACCACAACTCTTCTTCCTCCAGCATGAATATTTCTGCACAACATAAGCTTGCATTGGAAGGGAATGGTATAACATACAGCAGTAGCCACAATAGTATACTTGCTACGAAAACTGGCAAAGGCAAGCTGAACTTCAAGAGCCTGATCAAATACCAACCCCATCATTATGACATACCTGCTTTAATTGGAGCAGAGTGTGGACTGTAAATGAGGGGGAAAGGATGAGGAAGGGGTCTGCATTCTTTTAAGATAAATATGAGAAATTGGCAAGAAAACTCAATTAAAACATATGAAAGGTAAATGGATTTTTGTTTGGCTGTTATACTTGAAAGTTTCCCCCAGGGTAGAAGTCCCTCTTTAGCTCAGTTATTACTTGGCAGTGCCTGTAGTGAAGTAGCCAAAGAAGGCACAAATTGGTGTACTTTTTTCTTCCTATTAGAATACATAAGAGAGCAGTTTTATAATGTGGCTTTATCTAGTATAAATTGAAATAGTCACCAAAAAAGAAACTTGTTCCTTATCTTTATTCACCTTTTTGTCGTGGCCACTGTGGTCTTAGTATTTACAGCCTTTGAACAGACTAGTTATTACTCTTTGAAATTCAGCACAATATCAGATGTTGCTGGCAGCATTAATATATCGCTCCATTTGCAGTTTATTTACAGGTTTACGATATTTTGCTGTATCTAGTGATCATCAGTGGGCTTCAGGAAGAACTTCTTGTCTTGTTCTTTTTATACGTGTACCCCCTGATGCTAAGCAGAATATTTTAGATCGTTCCCAAATTTTCCAAGAAAAGATGACAAAACCTGTGAAGAACTTGTATATCATTGACAAAAATGCCTAACTTCTGGAATATTATGCAGCAGATCCTCAGTGTTGATTCATACATTTAAAAAATTATTCCTTTTTAGGCATGTGTGACAATTTGTTTCCACGCTGTTGCAGATGAAATACTTAAAATTGCAGTCTGATGCTCTTCTTAATCTGATTTTTTGTTTGTTTGTTTTTGTGTGGTTTTTTTTTTTTTTTTTTTTTTTTTTTTTTGGTTTTTTTTTTTTTTTTTTTTTTTTTTAGATGGCACAATAAATGTGTCAAACAGGTTTAAAATAAAGTTTTTATACTGGTTATGGAGGCAGGTCTTGGATCAGTGAATACATTACTTCTGTCTCCTTTGGTAACTATTATTTATTAACATTTGTTTTTGGTTCATTATGCTTTAATAGCAAGTAAAGGTATACTCTTGAATTCTAACTTAAAACAAGATACCTATTTATTTCTGTTCAGCGGTGCTCTAGGTTTGTGTATGTGTATGTATGTAAACCTAAATATTCCTCTATTCAGCCAATTTCTTTTTTTAAAGTTGATAGAAATCATCATAAGGGCCAAAGCAATGTTCTTGTTTATAAATTATCCTTAGCTTCTATACTAGCTCCTGGAACTAGAGGAAAAAATTCCTGAAGTCTTCTGGCACAGTTATTTAAAAAATGGTTCCAACTTTTTCTTAACCACAGAGCCTCATGCTTCTATTCCATGTTATAATAGTGTAATTGCTTTTTGCTTGAAAGGTTGTTTGTTTGTTTTGTTTTAAAACCCCAAGAAACAACCATACCAGTGTATACAGAAGGATAATAAGGCTTCCTTTAGCTTGTCATGAATTTCAGAATCATTCACTGTCAGTCATGCCATTTCTTTCTGTCCTTTAGTTTGGGAATTCCATGCCAATTTTTACTTGGATCTTTGGATTTTACTTGGATATTGTAGGTGTTTGCAAGATCAGGTTCTCTTGTTTAAATAGTATTGGTAGGACCTTCACTCCTATCTATTTCAAGTTTGAATCTTTTTGTCTGAACAGTAGTGGGTTCAGTTGAACTATTTCTGCTCCCTGAGGGGATTTCATCATTTCTGGTGAGTAAATTATGTATTTACAGTTAAATGGGAAATCAGAAGTGATGGTTAAGGACACATCTATCTGGAAAATATGGGACCAGCTTTAAAGTACAGTTGCCATATACAGTTTTAATGAAAACTTTTAAAATAAGAAACAGTGCAAACACCCTCACTTTCTACTTTCCTCCTGCGCTGACTTTCCTTATGAAAGGCTTTTTCTGATGCTCACTGAAGTTAGTGGATTTTGGATCAGGCTCCTAAATATCCTTGAACTCTAGGTATCCTAGATATCTTTGACGTCACACAAAAAGGCCCTTGGTATTAGTGCTGCCATATTGTAGAAGAGCACTGAAAAGGTCTGAGGCAAAAAGTCTAATACTGAATGTATTAACTTTAGCTTTTTTTGCTACAGGGCATATTTAAGGCTAAAAATATTTCATGTTATATCAACATTTAATTATAAGAAATAAATTTGCCTGGCTGATCTTTCAGTGTAATTATTTTCCCCCAAGTTTTGTCTTGTGGTCATCTTCTGCTAATAATTAAATGGTTTTCAGCCTCGTGTATGTGTTTTGTCTGTTTCTGCTAAAGCTACCCTAGCTAATGTTGGATATTTAGCTTTATAGTTCTGTGACAGGGTTGATTTGTATAGTTTTTAGGAATAGGTTAGACAAGTGATTCTGAGATGATCCTGCCTTGGGGGTTGGACTATATGACCTTTTGAGGTCCCTTCCAGCTCAGCCTTAGCATAATCTGATAAAGTTTTGAAAATGGTTGTTCAGAATAGTGTTATACAGACATATGGGCAGTACTCAAAGCCTTTAGTGATCCTTTACTGTGCTACAACATAGTATTAAAGACTATAATTTTAAATCCTGTTTTTTTTTAATTAGTAAGATCTCTATGAATTAAGCCTTGGGGATTTTTTTGACCAAGAAAAAAACAAAACAAAACAGTGGCCCTTTGCTTACTTAAGTGAACATCTTATTTTGAGCAACCAGAAGGGGCAGTGGAGGGGTAGATATGGTTCCCATTGGCTTTTGCAAGTACTTCTAGTAACAGCAGGAAAGCTCAAACCCTTCAGTGTACTGGACATGCTAATTTTTTCTGAGCTTGCCAAAGTAGGTAAGGGCCTGAGAATGACCATTTGTTTTACAGATGTCATGAAATTTGCCATTATATGGTAGTTACTGTCAACCTAGACTAGACTTTGCAGCTGAAGGTTAGTATAGTTCATATTCCACTGCACACTATTCTGAGCTATCAGGTTCCCTATAAATGTTTTGTATATTATTATTTCCTTGCCTCTCTATGAGAAACTATACAACTTGATACTGTTGTGACTACTAACTGTTGAAATCGGGCTGTTTTTGTTTCAGAGTCTAATTTTTGGGATTTCTAGATCTGAAAGCTGTTATTAATATTAAACTTGATCATATCTGCTAAAGAATTACAAACATTGCTTGCTTCATCTAGGCTATTACATAGTTTTTACACCACAAAAAGGCTGTTTCAGGGGTTAATGATGTAAATTATTAGAAAATAATAGTGCAGTTAAGATAGTAGTGTCTCCCAAAGAGTATATTTAACTTGAATTTTTTGGGGGGGTTTTTTTGCTTGATTTAGCTGAGGATTAGCTCTTTAGCATTTCCAACTAGGTGTGAATCTAACTGGTTGTGGATATCTTGGACATTTATCAAGTTTGGGAATCCTTGGCCTTTACCTCTACTTGCCCTTTCTGTAGTTATGTAACCTATGAACACTATAAACTAAAATTTTGTGGTTTCTTTTAGCCTACTTGTCGTCATGATAAGATGCCTTTTTCTTCATTCTTGGGCATATAACATTTTTAGGTGCCTTAGTTTTCCCTCTCTAATACTGTGCTTAGTTTCAGGATTTGTATTTTGTCGTCTTGAAGGCACTTTTGTGCTGGGCAGGGTTTTTATACTTGCAATACACATCTTTAAAGCAGCCTGTGTGTTCTGTGAAAGCTGAAGCGAGATAAAGCAGTGGCTCAGTAGGTTAAAAATTACGCCAATATCAGTTTCCTCTTTTGAGATGCAAACAATGGCTACTGTTTTCTTTTCTCGCTCTTTCTACTGGTTCCAGTGGGAGCATGTACTTCATAATATGCATGGAACATTTGCTGTGATGTCACACTTTCTTAGAATTAGCAACCTGGAAGTAATTTGCAGGCTTATGTTCAAAGAGACTGCAATAATAAACTTATTAGAACAGAAATTCTCTCCATCCTCTTGTCTCCATTCCATGACAACCTGGTTTGCTTCAGTTTGAAGGAAGTAATTTCTCAAAGCTTAATAGAGCCAGGGGCTCTGACTAAAGTTTGCCAAGTTAAAGATTTGTAAATGACTACAAAACAAAAATTTAAAATTTGTGGTATGAAGCCAGTCTCAGAAGGTGGCAGATATGACTACTTGTGGAGTTCTGGCATGTGGAAGCCTGGGCTTTTAACATCTTGCTACTAGTGAATTGTGAATAAAGAAATAGGGTCCTTCTAATCAGATGCCACAGTATTCAAGACAAAGATGAAGTTTTCTTAAGGTGCCTACAGGCAAAATGAAGAAGAATAGGTAGTTTTCTATGCTGCATCTTTCTCACCAGCTGTGTAGTGTGACTCAGTAAGTATGAATAGCAGTGCAAGCAGTTTACAGGCGAGACAGGGACCCTCTCTACAGCCTAGGGAACTGAAGAGAGAATTCCAAAAAATAGATTAATTGCAAAACTTTTGGAAACTCCTGAGTGAAAAGACCTAATGCAGTGGAGAACAAATACATTTCAGTGGACTGGCCTAAAAATCACTGTAGTGGATAAAGATGCCCATTAGAATGGGTGCCTTAAGAAATAAGAGAATGTGACCCTTAATCTTAATAAAGGAAAGATCATACAGGGCCAACCATGCAGCTATCAAAGACCAACCAGACTCACTTAGATTGTCTCTGTTGTCTCTGAATTACAGAACTTACATTTTACTTTTCTCTTATCCCAGCAGAACACAGGAGAACAAAATTTTCTTGATAAATATCAAGCCAAAGTAGTTAAAACCACACTCTTGCTTTCAGTCCTTTTACTAAGGCTTTTTATTATGCTCTTAAGGCGGCTTCAGAATTGATGGAGGAAATTGAGCTATATCTTTAACAACTTTTTTATTTATTTTTTTCCCTGTTGCTCCTGAACCATTGGACACATTTAATTAAAACTCACAAATTACTTTGAATGGTCCTTGTAGTCAATTTAGGAGAAGATATTCCAGGAGAGTTATTAACTTTGTAAAAGCGTGTATGTAATATAAGATGCTTTATTTTTATATTCCATTTTTATAAATATGAGGGAACTACTTAAAGTTTTATGCATAAATTCAATTTTATATAAAAAAATGAAAACACATTTGCACAGCTTCATTAATTTATGCTGCAGAATGTGTCCTAGGATATGGAGTTGCTGTGAATGAGTGTCCATGCTGCTCATGTGTGTATCAGTGGTTGGGCTGTACCTTGCTATGACTGCATGAACTTGTAGCAATTAAATTAAATTGTTGAAGTGCTTACAAGAGCTGCAAACTGTTTGAAAACAAAAAAACCTTTTTACTATCATTTTTTTTGTCCCTTAAAAGCCTGCCAACTCCTGGTTTAGGAGCAGTAGGCTGAAATAATTCAGCCCCATCTTAAGTGGCCCAGCTTCTTCAATTTGGCCAACCCCACAGAATCCTGCTGCTTTAAAATCACCACTGGTATCTGTGGCTTGTATGCTGAAATGGGTTGGCAGCCTGGATACAACCCCACCTTAATCTATTGATTTAAGAAAGGACGTGATATTGTTGAGATGAAAATAAAGCTGTGTCATTTAATATATAAATTCAACTGAAGACTACTCACACTCAAAATCAAGTTATCTTGCTAGTAGGAATTTAATCAGAGAGAGAATTACTGTATTTACTCAAATATAAGATGAGGTTTTCCCCTAATTGACACAGGGAGAAAAAGCCTCTTGTCTTACAATTGCATACAAGGAAATCTCACTAACTACATAATTTGTCATTAAACTGCTGCCAAAACAGCATGTACTCAGCATTGAAAACTAGTTATGAAGTTGATTAAAAACAGGCAACAATGAGTGTGACTAGAACACATGGCTCACATTGGGAAAACATGATGATGGGAACCAACCACAAGAATAAGTTAGTGTAGCCCATCTATAAGACCTACTTGCTGTTCACTCTTTTCCAAGTCATGGTGAGCCACAACATTGCATACAGATCACCCAGAATCCTTGCACCACTCCCTCTCAGCTTGGTGCATATGATAAATGTGGCCCTGCCCTTCATGAGGTGAAGTCAGACCAGGTTGCCCTCTGCCTAATCTGCATATAAACTTTTGAAGCATCCAAGTGCTTGTGAGAAGAATATCTGGTTCCAGGCATGGGTGGGGGGCTAATTAGCATATGGCTCCTATGTGGCATGTGTCTCCAGCAGGTGTCTGGAGTACACATACATACCGAGCAGCGCTGAGCTGTGGGTTCACCAATACTCAAAATGTTGTTGACTTAGCTCAATGTGCTGGGCCCCACCAATGTGGTAAATCATGAGCCATTAGCTTTCAAGTAATATAAGTAGGTGCCAAAGTGCTGCTCTAAAGTGTGTTTATGGAAAACCTGTGCTAAAACTTTCAGCAGTTTTGAAAAAAAGGTAACATGCATGAACTCCAGATAAACAAAATGCATGGGTACTATATGCAAATTGCTACAACCATGTATAATTTCAAAGTTATTGTTTTCAAATTTGCTTCTCAGTCCTATATGCTTAGGGAGGGAAGGGCCTGACAGTGAAGAGAAGAGGGAAGGGGCTGCCAGGGGAAAAAGTTGGGAAGCAGAGAGTACCTGACCCCCCACCCAACTTACTTTCCCTGCTACAGTAGTGGAGGGAGTGGGCATGAGTGACTGGTGCCTCTTGAATCTGGCATCTGCAGAAGCCACTGACCCTGTCGGGGGGGGGGGCACCAGCTCTACTGACGGCATCAGTGTTGGCTGTTGGGGGGCATATGCACCCCCTACCAGTTGCCTATGGGATGGGGCGGTAAGGGGGAACATATTCAAGGCAAATGTCCAATAATTTAAATTCTATACCTTGCAAAGTATAACAAACTTATAAATTTTCCATATATAGAATCTAATTACTAGGGGGTTGTCTTATAATCAGAATAATCTATTCATGTAAGTATGGCAAAGATTGCTCTTTACTACAGACTTAAAAAAAGTTTATCTGTTTGGGAAGTGTCTCCCTAAATTCAGCTCAAATTGCTAGACACATTTTTTTTTTTCCAGTGCACCAAGACAGTTAGGCTCAGATCAGAAAATAAATTCATGTATCTTTAAAATTGCATCTTTTGTTCACTGGCTAGTATGTACTCATCACTCACATTTTGAAGCTTAATTGGAAAGGTGCTGCCACTCTTTTTTTTTAAGTGTCTGCTAGGTGGGGAATATGCTAACATTTTCTGACAGGAAAAATATTTCCCTGTAACCATCTGAGCTGATGGAATAGTTTTATACATAAAGTGCACCCCAAGGAATTTTGCACAGAAAAATTCAATATTATTCACAGGAAAGCTCAAAACTTATTATTATTATTACTACTACTACTACTACTACTACTACTACTACTACTACAAGTTAAACCGAAATATAACACTATTTGAACCTTCTTTAGAAATATATGCAGGTACTTTGTATAGTTGGAGAATGTGTGTGTGGATTTGTAGATGGTGTACTGGGGTTTGTGGGGGGTTGTGAAGGGGTATAGGTGTGTATGGGGACTTGTAGGTGGGTGTGGGCCCCCCTGCCGCACATTCCACCTTCTCCCCCATTGTGCACAGCTGCTAGTGGCTCAGTGGCAGCAGGCCCTTGGGGCACTCATGGCCATAGCAGGCAGAGAGCCCCCAGCAGCACATGCCTCTGACATAGTCCCAGGGCCTGTACGTGCTGGCACAAAGTCAGCCTGACTCACTGGCACACACCTTGAAACCAGACCAGGTTGGCTCCATGCCAGCCCTTGGGGCTCATGACATTGCAGGTGGGAACTGTGTGCCATTGGGCTGGGTGGGCTCCATACGTGGCTTCCCACTGGAGTGCTGGAGTGCTAGAAGCCCCACATGGAGGCACAGAGCAGTCTGGTGTGCCCTGATGGCATTTGGACTGGGAGCTGCATACCATCAGGCCATTTGGGCTCTGTGCCTCTGCATGGGGCTTCCAGCACTCCAGCGGGAAGCCACGTGTGAAGGCAAGCAGGAGCCTGCCCAGCCCAATGGCACACAGCTCCTGGTCCACATGCCACTGGGCTGGACTGGCCGTCCTTCCATGTGGGGCTTCAAGCACTCCAGCAGGAAGCTGCACATGGAAGCATGGAGTTGCATGGCATCAGGCCGGGCAGGCTTCTGCTTGCCTCCACATGTGGCTTCCTGTTGACGTGCTGGAAGCCCCACGTGAAGGCACTGAACCAGTCTAGTGGTATGTGGCCCATGCCTACCCACAAACCCCATGCCCACCTCTCCATTACTGCAGTGGGGAGCTCCCCTCCCCACTTACTCTGCTGTCCAGCTGTGCAGCTCTGTGCCTCCACATCATGGAGGTGAAGATACAGAGCCCACCATTGTTAAAAGTTGCAAAATTATACAATTATGCACGGCTATGCCTTTCATGTGCAAAATTGCACGGGTGCATAATTCCCCAGAGTGTAATAAAGGTAATTGTGTCCTCAGTTCAGTCTGGCAAGAAAACTGAGATTTTGTGTTCTTAGCATTCAGCTTATTCTCAGCAGTTCCCAGATCTATTTCAATTCACTAAATTCTTTTAACCATGGTCTTCAGTAAAGTTTTTAGTTTACTGTGCTGGCTCTTCTGTTGCTGCCAGCTGTCAGATGCTCTTTCACCCTGTTGTTTGGGTTCTCTTGCACAGCTGGAGGAGTGTCTGATTCCTGTCATCAAAGTATTATTTTTATTTTATTTATTTGCTGAATTTCTTGGGATTCAAAAGGCTTGTCTACACTGCCTCTAGCACTGAACTCAGGAGCAGTACTGGGAAGTGTGCCCCACCTGCTCACTTTCCTTCAGTGCATGCCAGATCTCAGAAATGAGACAATATAGCTGCCTTACAGCACCGCTAAGCACATATCAAGAGTGCCTAAGAGTGCTGGGGCATATACTCTGGGCTGTTCTGTGGCAGCTACGTTGCCTCATGAAGGAGCCCAAATTCCACAGAAGCTTGGGTGTTCAAGCACACCTGCTTTTAACGTCTCCTTTGGTTTCTTATTCCTAGCGGCTCCCTGCTCAGTCTGGGGTTCTGCACTGCTCTTTTGAGCCCCCCACTAGTTCTTCCCGTGCACTAGGGGGAACGGGATACTAAACTCTAGCATGGGGGTGTCCAAATTAACATGCATGCCACAAATAGCATGGACAAGCCTCTGTGTGGCACACAGTGGACTGGGAAGGAGACAGGCAGCACAGTGGTAGGGCAGGGAGCAGGAAACAAGGCAGCAGATTGGGCAGGGAATACAGGTCAGGATGTAGAAACCAAAGCAGCAGATGAGGCAGGGAGCAGAAAGCAGAGCAGCCTTTTGGGAAGGGAATTAGAGTGGGGCCCACCTCTGGGAAAAAAAAATTGGCCCCCACTGCTCTAGTCCTTGGTTTTCCCCTTTGGGCCCAATTTAAATGTTAAACTTGAAACTGCTTCCACATTGTTCAAAAGTACTTGCTTTTTAGAAATGAATGTCTGCAGCAGTCCTACTGGATTTTCTTTGTAATTGTGGCTTAACGTTTTCAAGAGTTCCACAATTCCCCTTTTAAACACTATTAAAATATATGCACTTAAAGGACCTAAAATTCTTGGCAAATTACCCTCCAGATTTGCCCATTACATTTTTCTATGATGCTTCCTTATTAGGAGAGGACAAGGGCCTAAGAGTAATTAAAATTCTTACTGGAATTATACTGTGTAAATTCAAGACCTCTTAATTATAACAAGAACAACAAAAAAAGCACTGATAATTAAGCAGAAGTGCAGTTGTGTCCTGGGCCTGAATCGTCCTTGGCATCTACATTCCTGAAAGTTTCCAAGAGCATGTTAGATGGACACTTGACTGGGATGGTTAGTCAGATGATCCTGCCTTATGCTGGGGATTTTACTAGATAATTCCAGCCCTGTTTTCCTGTGATCTACTCGACCCAGACAGCATGAGGTTGAGTTTGGCCCATTCATTGGTTTAAAAAACAGCATTTTGGTTTTGTCTCCGTAAGTTTGAACTAGCCAAACAAATGAAGTGGTAGGCAAAACATCTTGCGTCACCTTGAACAAGTAGGACCTATACAGTTGCAGGAGTTGAACATCTTTTGTGTGTTCACTCACCCTGAATCATTTGGCTTCCTCTAGGCCTGGGATGGTAAGCTGTAAGCTTTGAAAAACTCTGTTCTGGGAGCAAAACAAAAAAAGAAGTACGTGGTCCAGTTTCAGAATTCTTGCCAGTACCTCTCTCAGGTGGCTGATTGAGTCTGACTGAGACTCTGGCAACATGTTCTGTTCATACACTTTTACTTGCTTATTGTAATGGCTCTTTGCCTTGTACAAGGAGTTTGATAATTGCTTATAATATTCTCTTAGAAATCTCAAAGCCTCCCATTGTACATGAAACTTTGCATACAGCTGAATGGTTTGTTGTTCCTTGCAGTTTGCTTAAGTCTTGTTCCTCAAAGTATCATTAAAGCTGGCCAGGGGCAGATTAGTAATTGATATTACTAGCTGCACCTTTAGCAGGATTTTTTTAGTGCCATTAGCAGTAATTGCTATGCCAGAACATCATGCATTCTGCATCGTTGTTTGGACTAAGTAGTGTTGTAAATGGCCATTAGTGACACAAACAGAATAAGTTGGTTAACACTGAATACCTGCAGTATACAGCTTTTAAAATTTAATCTTCAGTTTGCCTTTTTATAGCAGAACACCTTGCATTCACAAGCCTTTCTGTGGAAAAGTCTTTTGTGTGCTAATAAATAGAATACATAAAAATATAGGACTAAACAGGCTTCTGTGTTTTTTGGCTTGTACTCGAGAATGCACGTTTTAGATTCGTATTCATTTTCTTTCTCCTGTGGTGATTCTTGCTAAGGCAGCTTGATATATAAATCTACCTCTCTTCCTTTTCCCTTTGCTACTCTCTTTTAAATGTAATTTGCTTGTTTTGTAGGATACAGGGGGATCAGAGTAACATAGACTTTGTTATTTTAAGAACTTGCCTCCAAAGAAAGCAATGTTTGTTTAGAAATACTAACTATACATTTTGGTATATTATAACAGTCTACCTCTATTGATAGTGCAGGAAAAGGCAGCTGTGGACCAGAGTCCAGCTGCAAGGAACTTCATATATGATATCAAAGTCAGATTATTTTAATCAAGCACCTTGTTGAATGTTCAAAAGAGATAATTTGACATCTTCAGTATCCCATATCTCAAAGGCTGTACTTCAGCAAAGCTTTTTTGAAGGTGCAAGTATAGAGGTATTTTCCACATCCATTGCTGGCAATCAACTTAACCCTTCATTTGTTAACGCCTAATTGCGCTTCTAGTATGATCCTAATGGTGTCCAGTAATCTGAATTTTACCAAATTCCATAGGAGCAGAGCGTTCCAACTTGCTGACATCTTGAAATGGGGGGGGGGGAACCCCAAACCTTTCTATGTACTTACGTTGCTGAAGTATTTCAAATTCATAGTGAAGTTTTGAAAAAGTAATTTTTAATGCTCCTGACTGGTGGGTAAGAAACTTTCCTATGCCCACTGATAGGGAAACAAAACCATCGAATTCTCCTCATATGTTTTTTGGAAACTAAAGGATAAATTGGAATATTTCTAGTCCTTATAAATAAGAAAATAGCAACCCTAAATGTGAGGGGGATGCAGTTTTATTCTCTATTACCCTGCAACCAACTTAGCGCCTCTACCCCTTCTGTTTGGCTTCTGGAAGATAATTGTTTTATGAAACTGAGAGGACTGGTCATTTTGATATCTGTTATTAAAAATTGGTTAGTGCTGATGGTGACCATTGTATTACTTCTGCTATTTGTGAAACCGAACAAAAGTAGGTATTGGAGCTATTTCTTTCAGTACTGTGTCCAAAGAACTGAGTTGGAGTGTGTGTTTCACTAGCAGATTAGGGAGTGAAAAGCAAAAAAAGAGGATAAGGGGAACCCTTTCTAGTTATTAAAACGGTGGCAAGGTGGCCTTCACTTTCTTTGTTACTGCCAGGCTTCTGATAAATATGGAGCCCTGATAGCAGGGTTCAGGGACATTATTTTGGCTAAATTTCAAGATGCTAGCCCTGGAAAGGTTAGTAAGATGCTTTTTGTGATATTGCTGCTGGGCTTTCTGTTTTTGAGCTCCACTCAACTTCCAGAAAACATACAGGTGAGAGAGAACAAGATGAGTTTAACTCAGAGGCAGGAAATTATTTTGGGCGGAGGGCTGCTTACTGAGTTTCATAGATTTCATAAACAGTAGGGCTGGAAGGGACCTTGGAAGATCATTGAGTCCAGCCCCCTGCCCTAAGGGCGGGAAGTCAGCTGGGGTCATAGGATCCCAGCAAGATAAGCATCCAATTTGCTCTTGAAGGTGTTCAATGTAGGTGC
>NW_017728886.1:145739710-145741313 GCF_001723895.1 Crocodylus porosus
CTGATGGCAGGCTGTTCCAGACCTTGGGGGCTCGGACAGTAAAGAAATTCTTCCTTATGTCCAGCCTGAAACGGTCTAGTAGTAGTTTATGACAGTTCAAGTTTTGGCAAGCCATCGAGGACCACATGACAGGCAGCCAGGGGCAGATAATTATTAATTTTCTAAATTTTTTTAGGGGCCCCGTGGGCTGGATAGAACGGCCTGGCAGGCCGCATCCAGCCCGCGGGCCGCATTTTGCCCACCCCTGGTTTAACTCATGGCTCTAGATGAGTTGAATTTCTCTTCCTGCTCTTCTTTTCCCAGTGCCTCATTCCTTTTTCTCAGAGTTCTACTTTCCCCTCACCCAGGAGAATGCCATTTTCCTGTAATTCAGGGGCAAGCTGCTTATGTGCATGTGTAAGTCTATCATCTTACTTAGTTTCAGATGCTTAGTTTTTCTCTCCCTCAATGAAATACCTGTTACTGATGACAAAATTGAGCGTGGATTAGGGGAGATCACTTGACTTCATGACTATATGCCTGAGGTAAAAAGTTTTATACTTTGGCTGGCAATACTGTGAAGGGGAAAATAGACAAGAGTCTTTGCAAAGAAAGTGATTGGAAAAAAACCCACCATGGGAGCTGAACATGAATGGCTGGAGAGCTTTCAAGAGTAAGTAAGGCACTGATATGGTTTTGGAATCTTGTTTCTGCTACAGTTTACCATCTTGGAGACAATAGTGAATCACAACTGAATTGAGGCAAACAGGTTCTAACATGGGCTTAGACCCACCAAAAGTTTCAGATGCATTGGGAAAATCTGAAATAGGTTGCACTTGTTCTGCTTCTTAATTGACCATTGTTTCACATTAAATCCCTACAACCTGCTCTCTTTCAGGTTGAAGCATATATGTTTGTTAGGCAAGAGATATATTTGAGATTTGATTCTTCTCCTGTGGTCTCCACTTCCTTGAAATGCTATCTACAGAAAGAAGTGGTGAAATAATGTTGCAAGTATTCCATGTTCTATTGTTGACTCATGCCTGAGGGATGTAAGTGCCTGATCCAGAGCTCTTGAAATCAATGGGTATGTTTCCACAAAGTTCAGTAGGCTTTTGAAAATCTTAAGTGACATGAGCTGTATTAAGTTGAAAAGAACCTGCCTTAATGCAAGGTGTAGAAATCTGTAAATGAGGGTGAGCATGAGCATTGTGGCTACAACCTTGTTTATCCTCTGCTAGCATGTGTATGTTACATATATGAGCAGCCCTCGAATTTGCGTCACAATTGGTTCCTGAAAACCGCTTCTTAAGTTGAAACCTTGTAACTCAGAACCAATTTTCCCATAGGAAGCAATGTTATAAATGGGTGATTGGTTCCTGAACCAAGGCCCAGTACCCTATTTTCACTAAAAATAACCCATAATTTTGTACTCAATCATAGACAAGTAATATAGTTATATTAATGTATTTATATTGTAAATAGCAATCGTGTTGATTTGTGTGGGAGCTCGATACCGAATTATATAGGACTGAATTAAGCACAGGCTCAGACCTGTTCAATTTAAAACTTTTATTGTTTCACAAAGTCATAAACTAAAGGAGGTCTGTTGGTTCACGAGGTT
>NW_017728886.1:145741838-145746996 GCF_001723895.1 Crocodylus porosus
GTATTTTCATTTAAGGGTCAGAAAGTGATTACCAGAATGTCAATCGCTGACTCCTCAACCTCCTTGAAGCATTCTGGGAGTTTTAGTGCATTTTTTTTTTTAATGCTAGGCCTTGCTTAGCATAAGCACTCTCTCACAATTTGGAAGAACTTCTTTGAGGTAACTTTGCTGGACTTTTTGAAAGGCTCTTGGTTGGAATTTTTGAAGGGTTCTTGGCTGGAGTCGCCTCATGAGTCTTGGCTGCAGGTTTTTCTGTAGTCTTGTCTGCTTTCTTAAAGGAAGTGTCCAAGGAAGTTTGGACAGATGTTCTCCAGGGAGATGAGCAATGCAGAAAACTTGTTTGCTGGTATGGCGTTGCATCAGGTCAAGCATTGTAAAGTCAAAACTGACTTCAGAAAGTTGATACAGGGTGTCAATTTATAAACATTGTAAGTGTGAAACCTAAGTCGAGGACAGCCTGTACAATTAAGCATCTTGTTTTTCTATTCTTTGTTTTCCTTTGAAGAGATTTCCCATCCAAGCCATTCATACAGTATCTATCAAAGGCTGTATAAATGCATTCAGATATTCAGGGAGAATTCTACAGGTTTGTTCTCTCAATAGAAAAACTTAACCAGAGCCACATGTATAAGCATTCGAATGCTGAGGTCCTGAAAAGTGGAGAGCTTCCAGTGCTGACTCTGTGTAGCTTGGTGTTGAGGGCTTGATGTTGTACACATATTTCAGCCTGCTCTGCAGACTTCCTTAGTCTGCCTGGTGACAGATGGCTGCAGTACATAGGGCAGCCTGTTTTGCTGAGTTAGACAACCCATGGCTAGGTTGTGTTTTCCTGAAGCATGGTGTGCAAATTTTGAAGGAGGCATGTTCTGCTTCCCACTGTAACAGCAGAGTGTTGTGAGCAACACAGTCTCCTGGGGGAGGTGGGAGGAGGAAGGGAGATGCTGGAAAACTATGGTCTCTTTTGAGAAGTCACAGCATGCACAGATGCTTACTCTTATAGAAGAAACTCTCCTAGGAGTAATTTAAATCTGGGAGTAACTCTCCTGGGACTAATTTTTTTCTTTTAACCTGAAGAGGCAGAATTGTTTGGCATCAGGAGTCAGAGGCCTGAATTTTTTACTCTTGAGCTGTGCAGGGGAAGCAGGATGCAGAAGAGTGCTGATTTCCCTGCCTGAAGCAGGATGCAGAAGAGTGCTGATTTCCCTGCCTGAACAGCCCCTGCTGTGGTAGCCCTGTCCTTATTGCCACCTGGAAGCAACTGGAATGGGGCAGTCTGGATGGGGCAGCTGTTCTAACTCCCTTCTTCCTACCCCTGTGTAATGGAGGAGGGAGAGCAGAGCACTATGCATCAGCAGGAGGGCCTAAGACTTGGCCAGACATTAAATTTGGCTTGAAGTTTGAAACAGGAACTTCTTTATTATGAGGCTGCCATTTTGTAACAAAGATTGGCTATTTTTTTTTAACTTGGGGAAAATCCCTTTAACATATGGTCTGTTATCAGTTGTTGCTGGAAGTTTGCATATATTGTGTAACAAATGCATTGTCTGAAGCGGGGGACACGGTGTACAACACTGATACCAACTATTCAGTTGTCCATGTTGAGTTAAGTCTGTACACGTGATGTTTAAATGCAGATTCAGGTTAATTATTTAGTTCTTCTAATACTATCATTAATTTGCAACAGGAAAAATAGATTTTGCAAAGTTTATATCTCTGATGCTTTTCATGCACGCTGGATTTGAAATGCAGATTAACTTTTTTCTTGTTTTTAGTCATCAATCAGGAATTTTAAGATCTGAACAAGAGTATTGTGGTGTGTAAAATTATTTAAGGCCTTGGGGTAGAAGAAAGACACCCAGGATTTAGATCCTCTGACCTTGCAGCTGTCTTGAGAAATGACTGTTTTTCTATAGACTCTCAAATCATAAAATCTCGTGAGTTTTAGAAAATGCATTTGAAAACATTAGAAAACACAACCTGAGCCATTTTTTGCTTTTCTTTTGCACTTTGTGGAAAAGAAATTGTTGTGAAACTCTGTAAATTTGTAAATGTTCTTTAATAGATTGAGGGGAATGGACTACAACTTTTTCTAAAACAAATGTTTGATTTCATTTAATGATAACTATTTTTTTTAATAAAGTCGATGCTTTATTTAAAAAAAAACCCTGTGCTTAACTAGTTGAATGATCAATGCTGAAAATAATATTTCTCTTTCAAGCTTAAAGGGAGTAGTGGTATGACACACGGTCCATTAACACTTCATTTTTCTTATGGGTGGATTTTCCCTGAGGGATTGTGTTAATTGAAAAACCAGTGAGATTTCAGAGGGTACGTGGTGGTTGTTTTGCTTTGTTTTTTAATAACAAACTGTATGCTATCACTTTGGCTGTGTGGGATGCACCAATCTTCTGCTGTCAGTCTGGACTCAGGTAGGTTGAAATGTCAAATAGTCATCCACTGGAATTGAGGAAATAAGATGCTTCCTTTTAAATGTTGAGGGAGTTGTTTATGAGGGGTGTCCAAAATGAGTTGTAGACTGCTGGTTATGGGTTTTTGTAACACAGAACATCCACCCAACTTTTAATTACTTTTAGCTACAAATTGTGGAAGTTCAGCTCTTTCTTTGGAACCAATCCAGTATTAGTTCCTTTATCAGTTGCCAAATTAATAAAAAGTTTTGCATTAACTGCAGTTCCTTAGCTCCTTCAGTTTTCCTGTCCCCTAACATAATCGGAGGAAAACGGCGTAGGGTTTTCACAAATGGATAAGAGAGAATAAATTTTGTTACATTCGTGTATAGATAGTATTTATTTATTTATGCATGCGAGAGAGAGCCATTCTGCAGTGGAGCAAATAGTTATGTTGTATGAATTTGGTACATCAGTAAAAAAACCAACAAAAAACCTGAATAGTTCTCTCTCTCTACATTACAATATCTATTGCGTGTCTTTATATTTGCAGGTTTGAGAAGATGTCTGTAAGAAAGGTTGCCTGGCTAGTGTGATTACTTTCAAATGACATTTTATTAAGACAGATCTAAATTACCTACATTTAGATTTCATTATTGTTTGTCTACAAGCATTAAATGCTGAGGAATTGTTATATTGCTCCACAACCAAGGATGTGCCATCAAGTTGTAGCTAATTTTTTCTGCTCTAGAGACACATCAGCAAAAGGTGGCCGCCTCTCAAGGTGTAACCATATGTTTTCCAGTCCCTGTTCTACTTCTGATAGAGAGCAGTTGGGGAAAAAATGTACACAGGAACACCTATATATATATATATATATATATATGACCCTGGAAGATGCAGACATGTACCAAATGGCTGGCTTCTTGAATGTGAATTGTCATCTTGTCCACCAGTTCATTAATCCTGAGCTTAAAGGTTGAAACTGCCAAGTGTAGGACAGTATGCAGATAACTTGTGGTAAATCAGGATCTCAAGGGAAGCCTCCTTGACTACAGAATGGAATTGCACTACCTTCATACATACCTTCTAAATGAGAGCATTTATTTAAATGTGTTTATTAAGGAAAGTTTTGTGTGTGTGTGTCTTTGTGCAAATTAAACCAATGCCAGCTTTCTCTGGAGTTGGATTTCATGCAAACCACATAAATTAGCTGGATCTGAGTTAATTTGGTGTGCTGGAGGCGTGCTTTTTTTTTAAACTCTGTCAGATCTGAGAAAAGATTACTGCTGTGGGTGATTTTCAGAACAAAAAATGCTTGATATTTAACAAACCATAACACCTAAATAACCTTGTGGTATGATCTATCATTCTGAAAATCTAAGCATGATTTCTCTATGTCAGTATCTTCTGCAGTATACCTAGAAGCTTCAGGAAGTGGTAATGATATTCTGTTAGGTGGCACTTTGTTCTAATCAGTCCCCAAGCATGGTATTGATAGACTCCAGGGTGCTGGAGGTATTAAAACAGAAACTAGAGGTTTTGACTACTTTGGCTAAAATTGCATGTCATGTAGAGTAAGAAGTCTTATTCTAGTTAGACTTCAGTTCTGGTGACTGCACTCTCCTTGCTTAAAATTCCAGCCCTTATTTTGCTCTCCACATGAACATAAGTTATCTGCAGTGCTATATTTACCCAAATCCAAGACTACTCTGAATTTAAAATGACCTCCCAATAATTAGATTCCATGCATAGACAGTTATAATCAGTCTGTACATGGAAAATGTATACATTTGTTATAATTTTCCACATACTGAATCTAATTATTAGAGGGTCATTTTAAATTTGTCCCCCTTCCAACACTGCAATTGAGAAGGTGGTTGGGGGAGGAAGTGGGGATGGGGGCAGGTGGTGGAGTTGTCAAGCATGGGGAAGCCTGTGTGCACCAGCACGCACCCCTTCCTGTGGTGCCTGCCAGACCACCCCCACTTACCATCTGGTTCTAGCTCTGGCAGGGCTCTAGCCCTACTGCACTCTGGGGCACAGAACACAGGGTTGTTCTGCTCCCATCTCGGCTTGGTAGCAGTGATGGTGGTGCTCCGGCTGGGCCTCAGGCTTGGTTCTTGGGCTGGAGCTGCTGCCACGGCCATTGCTGTTATCAGGCTGGGCTGGGGTTAGAGCAACCACATATACTCTGTGGCCTGGGGTGGAGCAGAAGTGGAGTCCTGCCAGAGGGTATGCAGAGGTTGGGGGAAGCAATAGGTAGAGGCTGTAGGCAGGGGCAGGCAGCTGGGGCAAGATGGTGTCAGGGCAGATGGGGGAACAAAGCTGATGGGAGAGTGAACAGCTGCTGTGGCTCTGACCCAAACTCAGGAAAACCAGGGGAAAAATAATGCTACATTTTACAGACTTCCCCTTGAACAAAATTGTACAAAAGCTAAAAACTATATTCTTTCAGCTTCATCTCCAATTTTCTGAGACCCCTGTTGATGAACAAGATCATAGCACTAGCTTGCTTCCTCTGACTGTTTAATCAGGTTCATAAATTTTTGATGTAGATGCGGGGTGGGGGGGAGTCTGTGTTGGTTATTTTTCTCAAGTGTGGAATATCTCTGTAATAGTGTTCAAATATACGTTGGACTTCAATCTAGGAATTGAAGGAGTTTTATTGTGATTTACAGTTCTATGTAACCTTTACATTACAGCAGCTTTTTTATTCTTGGGATGCATATTTCACCTTCCTCCATTTT
>NW_017728886.1:145747681-145756326 GCF_001723895.1 Crocodylus porosus
CCTACATTGAACACCTTCAAGAGTAAATTGGATGCTTATCTTGCTGGGATCCTATGACCCCAGCTGACTTCCTGCCCTTTGGGCAGGGCGCTGGACTCGATGATCTCCCGAGGTCCCTTCCAGCCCTAATGTCTATAAAATCTATGAAATCTATGAAAGGTGGTTCAGTACAGGTGGGAAGTCAGGTCAATAACATACCTCTTCATTACTGTGTGGATTCTGCATGAAGGAATTTGCATGCTTTTAGAAAAATAGGGGATTATGCCATGGGTTTTAAAAATGAGTTATGTTGGAGAATAGCTACTCTGTGTGGCATTTCTTTTTGGATAACTGGGCAGGAGTTAGAGCTGCTGAGGAGCAGTGTTTACCCCTCCTGGATTCATTGTGCTGCTGCTGCAGTGTAGTAGGGGAGGTTCCCAAGCCTAGCTAGAATTTTATTATTTGTTATCATGAAAGATTAAGACGTTCCAATTTTATTGATGTAGCAAAGTATTCAGATTCCCCTTTAAACCTCTTGAATAGAGTTATGTTACTATAGCTTTATTAATGAAGAGTACCTTTAGAGAAGGAAGTGCACCATGTTTTTCTTGTGCGTACAGTTTTTAAACATTTAAATAGTTTGTGCTGTTAAACATAGCATATTTCCCTCTGCCCATTAATTTTTTTGTTGCAGAACTTTCATTCTTATCAGGTGGGTAGCCTAAAAGTAAAATATTTACCTCTGGCCTGATGTTAAAGTAGTTAGCTGTCTCAATTTGTGAGAGGGAAGAATGTTCTCTATAAAGGTGTATCATTACTTAGTTTAGTCATTTTTGTGATGATGTAATGAATTCACAGAAATCCTGAGTCTAGCAGTAGGCAGAAAAAGAATTAAAAATCTCTTGTGGAAAGCAGGCTACACTACTTTGTCCTTTTGTAAATACCTTAACATAAAGCTGTCGTCTGAATAAAAAATTATTCTAATTAAATACAATTCACATATGTTCAATAATTGAGTAAATTTATCATGACTTAACATCTTGATGCACACCTGTCATCTACTTCTGTAGTATAATATATTACTTTTTCTTCTCCATTCTATATAGTCAAAAGTACCTGGCTTTCCTGCTAAGGTACAAGAGTAAATTTAAAGCTGCATAAGTGAAAACTTCTCTTCATACCATCCCTTATGGCAGTGGTTGTCAACTGGGGGTACATGTACCCCTAGGGATACTTAAAAAGGTCATAGGGAGTATGCAGAATGAATGAGAAAAAATTACTGTCTTATAGAGGTGCACTGATGGATTGGTCCCATATTGGATTGGCACCAATGTAAGGAAAACTTATTGTATCGGCAGTTGGCTTTTTTTTGGCTAATGTGGCTGATAAACGCCCTGTGCATGTGCACAGCTGCAGTGCAGCACAAGCAGCCAGGAGCACGGTCCAGCTGGTAAGTCTGTTGTGGGGAAATGGGCATGGGGCAGGGGGGCACAGATTGAGGCCTCAGTGGTGAGGGAGGGAGTGGGGCAGAGGCAGGTGCTGTACAGCTGGGGCAGGGTGGAGGATGGAGCTGTGCCTTGTTTGGGAGGGTGGCTCCTGCTGCTGCATGCACCCTCGGGTGGCCGGGCTGAGGCTGGAGTTGTGCTGGGCTCTTCCTGGCAGGGGGGCTGGGCTGGGACTGCACTTGGGGCAGGTGGTGGCAGCACTGGGAGGGGGACTACAGGGGTGCTGCAGTGAATTTTGAGGTGGCTGCAGCCCCCCTCTCCCAGTGCCACCACTGCCCACCCCAAGCATAGTCCACAGCAGCAGCCCACCTTTGCCCTGCATGCAGATCTGAGGGACATGCCCCTATGCCCTCCTGGGGTGAGAACAGCGGCAGAAGCTGCCCACATCCCACCAGATGAGCCACTTGTGGCTCTGTCCCTCATCCTGCCCTGGCTGTGCAGTACCTTTCTCTACCCCAGGCCCAACCCCCACTCACTCACCGCTGAGGCCTCGATCTGTTCCCCCCCCACATGCCCTTTCCTTCCCTTGTTAATGGTAACATTAAAAACAAGAAAAAAAATATAAAGGGGTACGTGAGCTGAAACTGAGACAGAAGGGGTATGCTTATTTAAAAAGGTTGAAAACCCCTGCCTTACAGTATAGTGTCAGAGCAAAATTTTGTATGTATGCTGATAACACAGAGAGTTAGATCTGAACATGCGCAGACAAGCCTAGCAAGCAGAAAATTCCACTGCATGCCCAGCATGTGCCCCCTGCTCGACCCCAAGGCTTGTCAATCAAGACTGCCATAACGCACATGCTCAGTTTACTCAGAGCATGAGGTAATCTGATCTAACGCACATGCTGAATTCACTGACTGCATGATGTAATTGGACTAGAAATTTCTATGAAGCGAGCAGCCTGATTGGCCGCTAAATTCATATAAAAGGCTTGTGACCCCCTCCACCCGGGGAGGTGAGATGGTGTGTGTGTGTGTTTTGGCGGAGAGACTGTGCTCGACCTGTGAGCAGAGGCTAGGGACTGTTTCGCAGGGAGAGAACGATCCTTAGAGCAGGGGCTGCGGCTACAGGGGCTACTCCTAAGGAGGGCTTCTAGCCCACTGGTCTCTTCCTTGCTGCGATTTTGGCTATTCGATTCCTCTTCGTTTCCTGTCTTGATCTTTTGGCTACCAGACTGATTGTGGCACCGACCCTGACCACGATTTCTATCAACCCGACTTACTGAGATCACGGCTTTACCTCATTGTACCCGGCACTGACCTCAGCATCGTTATCTATCAACTTCGGCATTGATTCCAGTTTGGATTGGTGTCACAACGTGTTACAGTTTTGTTGTTCGTATCCCTTTAATGAGCTGTTGACCAGCCCTGGGACTAGCGAGTGGGCAGCCACACCTATCCTTCGGGGTAGAAAGCAAGGGCTCACTCGGGAACCCCATGGGCCAACAGACCCCTCTGTTGTTCGTTTTGGTAGCACTGTAACTGAAACAAACTTCCGACCTACGCTACAAAAGTGTAAGTAAATAAAATTCAACTATTTTTGAAACCGAGCGATTCCACGTACCGCTCAGACTCCTCGCCGCTAATCCTGCCTATTCCGTATACGAACCCTCGGCCCACTGTGACCTTGGGGCCTTTATTCCCCGACATATAGTAAAATAAGCTGCTACCAGTGTCTTCAGAAACTCCTAAAACTCTGTATCTTTCCATGCTGCAGTTTCATTTATCCTTTGATACACTAGAGTTTTGGCTATATAATATGTCTTGTGCCTTTTAATATGAACTCCTTCCCTAAGTGTCCTTCTTATAGGGCGCCATCTACGTGTGCTGATTTAAGGCTCGTTAGCCATTTTTAAGGCACCTCAAGGGCATGGGTCTACATATGTGTGCCCTTAATGTGCTTTAAATTGGCCGTTTTAGGCTATTTCCGCCTCGATTTGATACCTTGTAGTTCTAGGCCTGGGCATCAGATTTTACCAAATAAACACCTAAAACTGCTGTAATTGCAAAATGTGAACTACTACTTCTTTTTTTTAAGTATTGTACTGACACTAAACCTTAAAACAATTTTGCATTTGTTAATGCTGTTTTATGGTTCAAAGTGCTATACATTTCTTAAAGAAATAAAATAGAATGTTGACAGATGCAATAAAAATTATGGTTTCAGATTTATTTATGGATGTTTGGAATATTACCATAGGAGAGGAGTATGTGTAGTTGGAGGGCTGCCTGCTTTTATGAACATGGTGCATACAGTAGACTGGAAAGCAATACTCCACTTGAGTGTTTTGTTCACAGCTTGAAAAGAATGGATGACCTTATGGCCTGGATGATGATGTGTATAATTTAAGAGTGGCCTTATGGGTAAAGGTACTACTTTTATCCAACCTACAAGAAGTTTGACCATGTAGATTTCTTCTCTAGTTGGTAATATGTCAGATTTGACTTCTCTAGAGATTCATTGTGAATTTGTGCATTAAAATGTTTGACAGAGCAGGAGATTTAGTGTCACCTTTTAATAAAAACAAAAAAACACTTTCTACTAGTGTTAGTACCTTAAGCATCAGTTATCACATTCATCTTGCAGTCACCTCCCCTCCCTTGCCCCACACTGCTGCCACTTACTTCTCTGTGCTGCCTGATTGCCAAAATGCCACAGAAGACTGCCCCCCCCAGCTCTGTGGGCCAAAAAAATGGATTTAGAATGTGGGCCATAGGTTGCTGATTTTCTTGACTTCAGACTTTGTGTGACTTGTCAAGTCACCTAATCTACCCAGTGCTTCTGTTTCCCTTTTGTAATTTGAGGATAGTACTCTACCACAACCCAATAAGGTGAAGCAGTAAGAATAACATTCATTTATTTCACTGAAGCCCAGTGATTGGGAACCTCTGTTTTAAGTGACTGTTTTCAAAAGTCCCTTTTTCAGAAGTCATTGTTTTATCTGTTTAACTTAGGATGTCAATAGAGGTACACCAATACATTGGTTGGATATGGGGCCAATATTTTGGCTGATTAAATGCCTGTGCGCATGCAGAGCCACAACACAACACTAGGCAGGGAGGAACACAGCCCCACAGCTTGGAGAGCTGTCTCCAGCTGGTAAGTCTGGTGTGGTGGAAGGGGAGGAGGGAGGGAAGGGGTGTGGGGGGGTATAGATCAACCCTTCCCCATGGTGAGGGAGGGGGCCAGAGCAGGCAATGCCCAGCTGGGGTGGAACAAGCGCAGGATGGAGGAATGACTCATGTGGGGGTACAGCTCCCACTGCTGCTTGCAACCCAGGAGAGTGGGGAGGGCCGGTGTGTGTGTGCTTCCTGGATCTGTACGGGGCAAACTGGTGAGCTGTAGTTGTAGGCTGGATCCAGGTTCTTCTCGTAAGGGCCTGGGCTTGGGGCAGGGGCTATGGAGGGGGCTGCAGCCACCCCAAATTTCTCAGTAGCTCCCTTCTAGTACTGCTCCTGCCTGCTTACCAGGCACAGCCCCGGTTATTCCTGGCTCAATCCCTGTCTCCCTCCACTTGGGGTGTGAGACAGAGGTGTGGTTTGTTGGTGGGGGGGACGACTCCCCCCCAGTGCCACCGCCACTGCATGATGAGCACAGCTATGTCTTTTCCAGCTGTGTGGGGGGAGGTAGGGGTTGAGCTGGGCTGTGCCAGATGCACGGCAGCAGTGCTGGGAGGGAGCTATGGTGAAATTGGTTACAGCGCCCTCTGTAGCCTCCACCCTTAGCCCAGATCTCAGTGAGAAGAGCCCAGCTCCAGCTCCAGCCCACAGCTGGAGCCTGCCTGCTCACCCCACACAGATCTGAAGGGCACACACCCACCCTCCCAGGATACAAGCAGTGGAGGGAGTTGCCCTGCACCCTGACGAGCTGCGCCTCCATCCTGCACCTGCCCCTGCCCCCTCCCTCACTGCAGGGGTGGGGGGGATTGATCAGCTCCCCTCCCCTTCCACCACAACAGACTTACCCGCTGGGGGGTAGCTCTCCATGCTGTATCAGAAATCAGATTGGTATCGGTAGGTATGCCTCTTTAAAAACTGGATAATAGTATCAGCCCCCAAAATCCTTGTCAGTGTACCTGTAGGTGTCAGTGCTTTTCCCAAACCTGAGAAGTAGCACAGTATGCTTAAAAGTGTGTCTAATATTTCCCCCAACAATTCAACTGGTCCAATAAAAGAGAGTGCTCCCCAAAACCTTGCTTCTTACGGTCTCCTTGACCATCACGGCTGCAACAACATGCTAATCCGGTGTTAAGTGTTTTCTCTCCCCCCCACTGATCCCAGGGTTGGGGCAACAGCTAAAGTTTGAGGAGGTAGGGGGAGCCAGGAGACCCAGGCCCGTCTCTACGGGCTGAATGCAGCCTGTGGGCTCCCACTAGACAGCCTTGAAGATTCTAACAAGGAAAGGTGTGACAAATTGTTTTTAGGTGACTTCTTGCATTTCTACACTAAAGCTATTCAGTCCTGGTGCAAGCACCATTTTGCCTCCCCTGCTGTGGCAAAGGCTCCCTGCTGGAGGGGGTCCTGGCACATCCTTGTAGTTGTGCTGGGGCGTGGAGTGGCGGTGCCCTGTCACCCTGTCCTAGTTATACTACTGTACTTTAGTGAAGCAGAATTATTGTTTAAAACTTGGTCCTAATTGTTCCAAGTTTTTTGTTTTCCAATTTTTATCAAACTGCAGCTTTTTCTAGAAAAAGAAAACAGTCACATGCCTCTCTCTCATGAACGTCTATGCATGAATTCTCTCATGCACGTGTATTTACTCCTGTTCCACCATACCACCTGCAATGAAACAGTTCTCACAAAGCGGCCTTACTATGCTTCCTTTTTTTATCACCATATTATTTTAATGAAACTTGTATCCTTTTTTCCACAAATGTTCCTTGTAATACTTAACTAGATTAGTGATCTTAGCAAAAGTGTCTTTTAGGTGCGTTACATAGGAAGGTGGTACATAGGAAGTAATATCTGTACTTTTACTGTTTTGGCTTTCATAAACTACTGTAAATTCTAGATTAAAGATTTTTATGGCAACAAAAATGAAGAGCTTATAAATTTAAACCAATAATTCTGGGGTGCTATAGAGTTTGGCTTTAGTACTTTGTTATTAACCTAATCAGAAATATATGTCAGAGAACAGTCTGCAAAGTAAATTAGACAGGGAGGTTTCCTTAGTATTTCCTGTAGTTTCTGGGAGGCAAGACAATTCAAAATAACTGCTTTAAAGAACTTGTGATTTGAGGAAATTACTGTGAATACAGACAGAGATGGCTAAAATCTGTCGTATGTAGTCAGTCTCTCCACAGCTTGTAAAGTCTGTTTAGATTTATCCATTTTTAGGTTCTGCAGAACAGCAAATAAGAAAAGTCAAAGCAAGAAGTGTATGTGTGAGAGAGTCTTGAAAAACCCTTCAGAGTAATTTGTTTTGACACTTTTTAAAGGCGTCGTTGTGAACAGGCTTTTAAATAGTACTTCTGTTTTCATAGATCGATGCAAGATTACAAAATAACACTAAGTAGTTTCAAAAGAGCTGGCGTGGGAATGTATTAAACTATAGAAGTGGGAATGTATTAAACTATAAAATTGCATTTGGCTCAGGCTCCAGTTCTCTCTCTCTCTCTTAATCCTAACTGAAAATTTTACATAAAACAATTGAAATTACTGTGCCAAAATCATCCTCATGCCAGTGTTAGGGTGAATGATACCTGGTGGTGTGAATGCAAGTTTATAAAAAGAATTTTTATTGTATTATGAATGTAAGGAACATAAATTAAACATCCTAATGACTTAATAGCAAGGTTGCCTAATCCAAAGCCTGCTTCTAATAGATATGATAAACAAAGAGACCCCTTTGCTCACTTTTCTTTTCTGATCCCCCTTTTGACAAGAACCTTGGCAATTAATGAAATTGTCCTAAACTAACAAAGGAGAGCCACTGAGTTTGATCCACAAGGCACTGTATGGTATCTGTACATTGTAGGAGTGACCTTCTTTAACCTTCTCTGAAAAAACATTTCATCCATTTGCAGTCTATCGTCTAGATAATTCCTATCCTGCTTGGCTTCTTGCCACCGGAAAGATATGTGCAGTCTTGATTAACAAAATGGCTGCAGCAATAGGCTGTGTGCAATAAGAACATTTAAGTTTAATGGCTAATATTAACCAGTCTATTTATTTAATAATTTTTTAACCCTTCACAGTTTATTCTATAGTTGAGCATCTATCTTTGTCTGTAGTTGTTGTTTTTTGCCCTTCTTTTTTTGTATTTCTTTTATATACTGTCTGAATTATTGAATACCTTTATAACTGGAGAAGTACTGTATCAAGATTTACTCAGAAAGTCCAGTCCAGGTGTTTCATTTATTTTGGATTGCTCTGTATACGATGTACTTGAAAGTTTCTGGACTGTAAAAATGCTTTTGAAGCCTGTTTACACTGTTGCTCAGAAGAATCTGACAAAATGTGGTGGTTCTACTAGACATGGTAAAAATGTGTTGCAAAACACAGTTATGGCAAGTGTTGACTTTGAAAACTGGTTTATAAGCATTATATTCAACCCTAACATGGGATATAATGTTTCTTTGATTTTGCTAATAGTTTTTCCAGATTTGAGAACATGCATGTAAGTTTTATTGAGTGAAGACAACTTTTTGGAAGGTTCTGAGAGAATTCGTCTTCCTGTATTTGTTTGCTTGCTTTGTTGTTGGACTAAACTGTAATTGTATGTATTTAACATTCAAAATGCTTCATGTGCAACTTTAAAAAAATCAAGCTCAAACAGGAGAGTTCTTCAGTTATGTAAAGAAGAGACTGCTATAAAGACAGCCAAGATATTTGGGGTAAAGGGGTAGGCAGGGGAGGAAGAGAAGGGAAGTAATTTAAAGGGTGTAATTAAGACTCAGACTAGTAATTGGTTTCCACTGTTAAGGTTCAAAATGGACATGTACCCATAGGATTCCTAAAATAGGTGAGGGGCAACATCAGTTTAGTCTATTTATCATATTCAAGCTGATCCATTTATTTTTTATATATGTATACATCTTGTTGGAGCAAAATTTTAAGTATAGGTGCTGCCAATGCATGAACTCAGTTTGATTGAGAGTGGAAAATTCCATGCAGGGCCTGAGTTACCCCTTCTATGACCTCAGGAGCTGTCAATCAGCCC
>NW_017728886.1:145756666-145806608 GCF_001723895.1 Crocodylus porosus
GCACCTAAGCGTAAGTCAAATAAATTCACAACTTGTTTAAGAAACCGCTACGCTTCCCGTGCCTCAGTTCTCCATAGCCAATAGAACCCGGCCTGTTACCGTGTCTAATTGCCACCCCGGCCCACCGTGACTCTGGGGTTTGGTTCCCCACCCCGGGACACATCTGTGTGACAGAGCGCTTCATTAGTTTTATCTTTAGGTCTATTTCTCAGTAGTTTTGAATCCAGTTTTTTTTCCTTCTCCCCACTGTCTTTGATCAATAAATGGTTTTGGATAGAAAGATAACATCTAATCGAAGTAGTGTATACGTTTAATATGTTTTGTAGGTCGAGCTCCAGTTTTTGGTCAGGCATTTCATCCAACATGCCTCAGTCTCTGTGTAGCATCTCAGGCATGTGATGGTGGTGGTAGAGTTGCTGGTTTGCTTTTATTTCTGTTTTGTTATTTGGATTCCAAAGCAAATATTAGATATTAGAGAAATCAGGAGAATGAGGCAGTTAGAGAAGAACTTTGTGAATTAGTACCTTTTTCAAGTGTAAGTCTTCTAAGAACCATGTTGCTTTATTGGGAGTCTTGCTGATCCTCAACAGAAGAATATGCTCACACTTTATTAGCATCTAGTGAAGCCTTGAGACTGGGCTTTTGTCGATGGAGCCAACTCCTATCTTTTTAGCAGTGTGGCTGTCAAGGGGGCAAGGCCATATTTTTTTCCTGGAGTTGCTTCAAGCCCTGATGGTCACAAGTAAACTGGAAAAACCTTTGAAACACTCCTCTACTAAACTTCTCCTTTTTTTTTTTTTAGTGTCATTTCTTAAAACGGATGTAATTTCTATACTTCCTCTATTCAATCTAGACATGAGATAAAATTAAAACTTCCCATGGCTCTGCAGCGATCCAGTCTCTATAACTCCTCTTGTCCTATCATGCAGTACCTGGTGGGTATTCTCTCTCCTCACGGGAAGAGGGGACCATCTTTAGCTGGGGACCATCTTTTAACTTTCAGGTTTGGTGATCTGGGTAGCAAGGAACTTGAAGAAGCCTGTTGAGAAAGGGGAATTGCATTATTTTTCTTGATCAGTGCTCTTTTCCATCTTGTTGATTTGGGTGTGGACATCCATTACAGGACTAGTAAAGACTGGTTTAGTTGCTTGGACTACCTTGGAGTTGGACTTCCAGCAGTAGCTGTAAAAGAATCTGTCTGAGGATCATGACAGGTAGATACAGAAGATGGTTGGTATGTTAGCATGCAGAGTGCATTATGGAGGGAATCATTCCATTCCCAGTACTCTTTGATTATACAGATATTAGTAGTCTACATTTTGGGGTCTTCCTGACATCTAAGCAACTACTGTAATGTAAAATTGAAAATTTTACAGGCTCTAAAGTTCAAAGTACATGCATTCCTTATTTTATACCAGCATTTCCAAGCACACACAAAATTGTGAAAATCATTGTTGGTTTATTGTTATTTGCTTCTCCACGCAAATAGAACAAACATTTTCCTACATTTTTTAAAGCAATTACATCTGTGCAAAAACAAAGAGTTATGAAGCTAAAATGCTCAGTGTTGCCTTAGATATCCTCTTACAGGACAGGTCCTATGCAAATACAGTAACGAGAGCAGTTTCTTTTCTGGAGTGGCTGAAATAACTACCATCATACCCAGTGTGGGGCCTGATTTAAAAAGTGGCACATGCTTTGTCACCTGAACAGCCTTACCTCCAGCAGTGTAGGGATTTTGTGAAGTCATAACCATAATCTCAGGTCAGGTATGTGAGTGGCAGTTACTGGTTTTGCTTTCCTGAGCTAATTTCTAAGGAACTTAAGACAGTCTTAGTGCAGCTATGTGTCATCTATACTTTTGTTCCATGTAAATTAGTTATCTGTTAAAAACAACATGATAAATGCTGCTTCCTTTAGCACAATTTTTGTTCTCTGTGATCATATCCTACTGTTAGTGCACTGGTGGAGTTACAAAAAATTATTTTGTTGCTACAAATAATTTCTTTTGCTCTGTACCAAGGTGACTTTTTTCTTTCAAAGTTTGTGTCCAAAATTAAAAATTGGAACGTTCTAATTTGCTCAGGTTAATTTCCATTGTTCTGTGTTACTCTGAAATCATGCAGAAGGCAGGGGAGATTTGTCCCTTTATAGGGCTAAATCAGAGATGCTTGATAGTCTTACTTCAGCCTTCACAGCATCTGATGAAGCCCACTGCTTACAAAGGTTTATGTTGTGCATCTTTGACTTGGTTAATCTATAAGGGGCAAATCTACCCTGCCTTCTAAATAAAACAGGCCAGGCCTGAGGATGATGTTAGTTACATTTTCATTTGAATATTGGAAGATACTTCTCTATAGGTTGGTGTTCTGGGCTAAGTACAGACAGTCAGAAGCCTGAGGATGAATTGATTCAGTCTTTGCAGATTAGTCTAAGCTGCACAGATTAAACTGAAACAGAAGTGAACAGACATTTTACCTTTGATTCAGGAAATGCAGCCACATGTCTGCAGTGGGTCAGACCAGAAGCCAGGGGGTGCTGAAGTATGGCTTTCTGTGTGTTCACTTCTTCCTGCTGCCCCTGAGGTTTCTGGAATTTGCAATCAAGAATTACAGCAGCAGGACACTGCAGGGTTGCTTATCACTAAGTCTTCTTGCTTCCAGGTGCCTCTGGGATTTGTAGTTCACAGTCACAGCCAGCAGTAAACTTGCTGGATACAAACTGTGAGCTGCAGGGAGTTTGATCTATTTATCACCCAGATTTCTGTAAGTGCCTTCAGAGTTTTCACTCACAGAGTTAAGGAGGCTGCTTATACCTGTAAATCAGCTGTTTCTAACGGCATTTATTCATGTGCACAGAATATGGGTGTTTGACATACAATGGGATATGTCTTTGTCTATAGCCTTTTATTGGCCACATCAGATAGTTTGCCCCTAGAAATTATGTTACATTCAATCCATTGACATCAGTTTGCTTTATGACAGTGTAATAGTGTAATGTAGAAACTGCACCTGTGCGTGGGAGCTAAACATATTTGTTCACAATTGTAAGGAATGGAACAGTTGAGTGTAAAAGGCTAAAAATACCTAATAAATAGGTAATAGTGAACTGGGTAGGTATAAATGAAAAAAGTGAGGACTAAGAGGAAGGAACCTTTTTGGGGACTGGGAAGCAGAAAGACAAATCTTTGTAATTAAGGAACCCAATATAGTGCTTAAGCAGCTGTAATGTTTAGCAGCAGTGTCAGTGCTAATGTTTCCTACTCAGTGCTGAGTAGGAAAAGTAATGATAATTCAGTCTTCCAACACAGCTTATTTGCATGAAAACAAAATTAATTGGAAAAAGAGTAAAATTGAAATGAATTAAAGGGATGGTTTGGGTTGTGCACTTTGTGGTTTAGGTTGCTCATTCTCTCTCTTTTTTTCTTTTTTTTTATAGTAGTAGCTTTCCCTCGTATTTCATACTTGTGCAATTAACCTGTTACAGAAATTTGCAATAAAGTGCAGAGCCTTATTTAAAAAAATATATATATATTTTTTTAAATAAGGCTCTGTATAATGTATAGATTTACAATTATGTGCTCTTCTGTTGCCTTTGACTTTGGCAGCATGGACAAAAAGACTTTTGTTTTCCTAGACTTGCTTGGCCAGAACACAAATCACAATAATAAAATATCTACTGTATTTGGAGGATGGAAGCTTTAATAAATCAGGTAAATACTTAGAGTTCATAATTCTTCCTTTTTCTGTATGAAGTCTTTTTTTTTTTTAATGTTTTAAACTTTTTCCTCAAATATTGCTTGGAAGACTGTAGACAAAGTGCAGCACTGTTCTGTTTATAGTAGCTACAAAAAAATAGCCATTTCCCTCATAAATCATTAAAAATGATTAGAAGTATGCATTTTTCAGCAGAAATAACACTACACTACATTGCTTTTTTCAGATTTTTAAGGGGGTTATTTTTTCCACATTACAGATATATGAATAGTTATTATTTAAATAGTTTTTATGGTGCTGTACACACAGATTCTGTTTAACAGAATAGGACACATTCCCTGCCTCAGAGCATTTGGACTGTGCACTGAAATGGCATTTATTTGTAGTTATGTAAAATCTAAATGTTAAAAAAGGGGAAAGCTTAGTACTGAAGTGAGACTCTTCTATCATAGGTGGGTGTGAGTATATGTTGCTCCTTTATGATGGCAATGCTCATGTATTGTTTGTGTTAATTAAAAAAATATTTTGGAACACTATTAGCGCTATGTACATCCCAAACTATCAACTTCACCAGATTTAATCGCATCTTGCAAAATCAACTTAGCAAAGCAGTGCATAGCCAGCTAGCCCAAAAGGAATTGGGTTAATGACTGCCACTTAAGCCATCTATGTTTCTATCTATACTGCTGCCACCTTCTTAGAATCCACTGTAAAATAATTAGAAGAGAATTTAATTGGAATCTAATACCAAACTTGATAGAAATATAACATTTCAAAATTGGTCATTTGTTACCAAAAAGAAAAGGAGCAAAAGTAGAAATAAGCTTTGTCAGCTTGGCTTGTATGTATGACAGCTATTCAAGATGAATAGATAACAATTGAAGAATAATTAATTAGTCACACTGTGAATATGCAGTTAATGATAGCTATTTAATCACAAATACTGTTTTTCTTTAAAAACTCTGTGATCACACATAATGCATTGGACATCAGGTAGATTTATTCTGTGTTCTAAATTCTCCAATTTTATCGCCATCTTTACTCATATGAAGACAGCCTAGATGGATGGAGACTCTTCCTTGACTGTAGTGTCTAGTAATGAGAATGAAATCTGCATACACTGGGGGGTGGTAGGAGTGGGGAGGGAAAGGGTTTGAAACAGGGAAGTAAGAGTCAGGAGTGCTGGGGTCTGTTCTGTCAGCATCATGTTTTGGGACCTAGTATAAGTCTTATCTGTGTCTCTGTTTGCAATAAAGGGGTAATGGTTATCTCAGAAACATTGTGTTAGTGATTATCCAATGTGGTAGCTGAAAAGGCTTGACCTCAAACAGGAGGGAAAATTGAGCATGGGAGACAGAAGGGTAAAATTGACTGTGTATAGGCCATTCAGAATTGGGGATGTGTTTGCCTAGTGATGAGAGTTTAGTAGTGGCAATGTGATATTAGGATGTAAATTCTGCCTTTTTTATTTTATGTTTATTTTATTTTTTAAGAAAGAAAGCAAATCTTTGGTAGCTGGGCTGATGGCACACACTTTCTCTAGGAGTTTTGGGTATGATTTTTGGTGATCTTTTGTTTGATTTGAGAATTCTTAAAATGGGAGGTTCTGCAGGGGCTTTGTGGGAGTGTCGCTTTCACCAAAAGACTTGGTAGATGGTTTTTCTTAAACTTCTTATCCATTTTTCTGCAGTGGAACTATCTGTTGTGTTTGTGTGCATGAGTGATGCAGCAAAAATGATGCAATTATTAATTTTTGCCTTCTCAGAAATTCAACTATATATGTTTTATGGCCTGCTTCTTGTGTTCTTTATTATGAATCCAAAGCACCTCTATGGAATTAAATAGAGTTATACTGGTGCAAGGGAGAGGAGAATAGAGTGCTTGGACTTTTTTTAAAGAAAGCCTGTGGAAGTTGTTTTTGGTCTAAAAGCTGCCAAATGAACTGTCAAAATGATGAAACTGTTTTTCCTTAGCATTCTAGACACTTGGCCCACATATTCATAACTTGTGATCATTATGATAATTCTTTTGCTCTTATACCTTACCAGTGGGTATTAATATTCTTATTGACTGTAGTTTTAATGTATTAAATACAAAAATACATGCTAATACT
Source organism: Crocodylus porosus (assembly GCF_001723895.1). Lineage (NCBI taxonomy): Eukaryota > Metazoa > Chordata > Crocodylia > Crocodylidae > Crocodylus > Crocodylus porosus. The sequence continues at coordinate 145,762,496 of NW_017728886.1, forward strand.
GTAGTCTAGCTTAATATACTTCTCATAGGGATTTTTTTTACATCTTGGAATTTGCCTTGACTTAGATGTTAAAGAAAGCTATGATTACTACTAAAATCTATTTGTGCATAGAAAGCAAAGAGAAATATCATTTTTTGTGTACACTTTTCTTTTACTGTATTTGGTTGTAAGTCATATAGTGAATCTCCAAGCCAGATATGTTACAGTGATAAACCATTTACTTATCCAGAGTAATTTTGTTAAATGGTTATTGTGAAACTGTTTTGACCTCTCCAGGCTCCAGTGTAACTGTCTGGCATGTTTGAACAGGACCAAACTTTGTTACAACTATATTATAAAGCAATTCCTTTAGCTCGGCCTGTTCTGTTTAAAGTGGGTGCCCTGGTCACGGAGATAGGGCCTCATGTTTCCTGTCTCTTTCGGCTGGTTAGCAAAATTTCAAAATGCAGCGTGCATTCATCTAAAAGCAAAATTAAGCCAGAGAATTGAATGGCTCTTCTAAATTGAATAGAAGAACACCTCACCCAGTGAGCAAACTGATTAAAACTAGTATAGAATTAACACTAGAAAATACTTTTGTCGGGTTCGGTGCAGTTTAAGTAACTCAGCTTTTGTTGAAAGGCTATTAAGTTCAGTAGGTATATACAAACACTGCCATTCAGAAAACTTGAGGCGTTTTTACATGTGCTTTGGGATGTGGTGCCAGATTCTTTAATTAGCAAGTTGCGCTAATTAAAAGCATCCGCATGCTGAAAAAATGGTGGTGGGGTGCTTTGAACTAAAGCATATCGAATGTGACGATGTATCGAACATGTATTTCAAAGTGCCTCACCACTGTTTTTTCAGTGTGGGGAATGCATGGGGATGCTGATGCACGTGATGCAGAAGGCTGCCAGAGTGCGCCAATTTCTGTGCTTCAGCAGACTTGATTTATTGAGTCTGCTCCAACGGACGCACTGGATTTCCAGTGCATCAGAGCAGGCTCCATGCACGTCTGTAGGAGCCCTTAGGAAATGTCTGTAAGAAGCATTGGGGGAAATTCCAGTGCTTGAAACGAGATTTAAAAAGTTCTGAAAATGATGCAATAACTGCCAAAAAAGCTGAAATCCTTTTGAAAACTGGATAGGAGTGTAAATGTGTAGGACCCGTACACAATGACCCGACAGCCAAGGAAGTCGGACAGCAATAACTTTTGCTCAGTATTAACATGCATTCAATTTTGAAGAACTGATTTAGTGGTGCAATGCTTTGTATCCTATTTCCATTTCTTAAAGCCATTGATTCACTACTTGTGAGGCCTGAAGATCACAAACAAGGATTAGGATTAACCTGATATTTATAGGGTAAGTCCTGATCCTTAAGTTGGAACACCCCCTAAAGCCCTTAGCTTCTCTCTCCCAACCTTTACTCATTTTCTTGCAGTGAGTTATCAGTGTTCCTTGTTTTGTAACACCTCTAGCTGTGTGCGTGGTAGGGATGGATGTGGTTGGGAGCTTGTGATTCAAAGAAAGCAAAATGGAAAACTTTCAGAAAGTGGTTTTTATATTTCCTGGAATGCTTCCCTCTAGTCTTTTCCATAAATAATTTCTAAAAATTGGGTGCCCTGTTTGTGGAGTATAAAATTTGAATATACAATTTGCATATAATGTAGATTATTTTCATGCATAAGGTATTTTTCTGTTTTTGTTTTTATTGGAACATGTTTGTTGGAGGCCATTTAATAACCTCTGACCCTCAATCTCATTAGGAAAAGATTGAAACTTTAAACCTACCTAACAAGTTGTAAACTTTTATGACATTTTAATCACTGTTCTGATTACTGCACTCATTGACAGCTACCATACTGAACAGCCAGGGGAGGGAAATGTGAAACTTCACAACTGGTTGATGCTGTATCTCAGATCGGGACCACATCAATCTGCGTTGTGTGAGATTACCAGACAGTAAATCTGCTGTGCAGTGTCAGAGCCAGGGACCAGTAGCATTCACACTTGCTGCCTGTTTCCCACTCATTGTAAAGCCATGCCCTATCACTTGATAGCCCTGGAGGGGAAGTGCAAAGGAAGTAAATGCCACTGCTGGTTCAGAATGTTCCAGTGTGGTTGGAAAGTTTGAGAAATGGCCCGGGTGAGAAGAACAAGACCTTATTGGCAGGGTTCAATCCTAGTCAGGTCTGTTTCACATCAGCCTTTTAAATAATCACAGCCTCTTCCCTCCCCTCTCTCTTTTGGGTCTCTAGCACTTTCACCTCTGCTTTTTTTTTAAACAGGTTATGTAACTATAGCAGAACTCTTTTCCCTCCTCCTCCTTTCCCCCCCAAATCTTGGGGGATTTATGAAACATGTAAATTAAAGGTTTGCCTGTTATTTTTTTAAAACAAAATGTTGTGCTTTCTAATACTTAGCTTGTCTAATAAAAGATATCACATCTACCCAAAGAACTTTGCCTGCCTATTGTGCTTTCTAAGGCTTGTTTTACTGTAAATTTTAGACTGTGTGTACCTTTTTTCCCCTGTTGACTCTCATATGACATTTTAATTTAGGGAACCACAAAATATTCCAGTATTTCCATGGGTGGTATGCTAAATGTATGTTGTTATGTTCCAAATTAGCCAGCATTGTAATCTGATTTTGGTATGAATCTGGGCATTTAAAGTCTAAGTGTCTGTATATCATGTGTGGTAGAATATGTATATTCCAAGATATGCTTTTACTCTCTGTTCCCCTCCTTCCCCTATCTATAAAAGCCTATAAAACAGAATATTTGTCATAGTGTCATAAGAAAAGCTGCTGGAGTTTTAAAATTACCCACAAAATATGGCTTTTGTATACCATGCCTTGCCATTCTGCATGGATTTATGTACAGCTACAGCATCAATATCGTAAATGTGCTCTACTGGCAGCTCTTTCATTTAGAACTTCCTAGTGCTTCTCAGATTTCTTAATTGACTATTTGATTCTCTTCAGGCTATCTGTTAGAAGGGAAGTTCATTAAATCAAAGATCAAGTAGCACACTTTTCTGGACCAAAAACAAATGCGTCTTTAACAATGGGACCAAAGTGAAAGTGTGTTCACTTAACTCTTGTGTCTTTGGCACATGGTGAACTTTATGCCTGCGAGTCAAACTGACTTCATTGCATTACTATAGCAAGATAATTGACTTTATTAGGAACACTTGCTTATGTGAATTTAAGCACATACCTCAGTTTTCCCATGAGCAGGTTGTGATTGGTGAAAAACAGAGTGGGGAAGGGAACTATTAGCTGGGAGTTGATGACTTGTTAATTTTTTATATGTGACGTGGTACATTATATTCTGTATGGAGAGTTTTTGCTATCATTGCAATAGTACTAAGTTTCATAAGTTTTTATAATGTGATTTATAGAATGCTAAAATCCAAATTGCAATAAAGAACATAAGAGAATATTCATCACAGAAAATGCAAACCAGCACGTTCAATATTTGACAAGATTTTAATAATTAAACTCAAAGGCAGAGACAGGGGAGCCTAGCGATACGTAAACCTGGAACATAATTTTTATACGCATGTATGTACATCAGAATAGAGATTGTCAGACTCATTTTGTGGGACTGAAGTGATAAAGACCATGAAAATAAAATGCCTGATTCTTTTTCCATTACAATATGTAGAATGAATACTGTTTTATGCAATCAGCAGTTCTTGCTGCTCAATGCTGCATTATAAAACTTGTTGGGTCAGCTGGTGGGGCACTCTGGCTGCCCAGATTCAGAGTTTCCCCTTCCTTTCCTCTGTGCAAAATAGCTTAAATTTGATGATACCCAGAGTAAGTTGTCTACTCAAGTATTTGAAAACTGGAGTGGGCAATGGAAAAGGAGGGACAGGAGATTTTTGAGTTGTGTACGTTATAGTTACTTACTGTAAGATGGTTCATCTTGTATTAGATTGCTGTTTTAAATTAAATAATAGCACATATGCATGGGTGTCCTCATAAATAAATATACCACATAAATCTCAGGAGGAAGTGCGAATAAAATCATGTGACGTTACTTGTGGTAACTAAAAGTGAAATTTGCTCTTGCCCAGTCCGATATGATTCAAAATATTTTAAAGATTTTTGGCCTACAAGTTGGGTACTTGCTACCCACTTTATTCTTAATGTTTTCCTGTCTCTTGCTCTTTTTCTTAGGATGGCTCTTACTTGGCTGAGTTCCTGCTGGAAAAGGGCTATGAGGTGAGTGACTCAAAAACCAGCTGCAGACTGATGGAATCATTTGGATACAGCCACCTCCAGCTTCCTTTGCTGTCCTCCTCTGTGTATGTTTTCCACTCAACCCTAGATAACAAATCAAAACTCCCAGAAAAGAATGTGCAACACAGCTTGTAATCCATGCCAGCTTATTGTACTATTTATCACATTGTGTCCACTAGTGGATTCTCTCAGCTCCTCTGGGTACAGCTGCTTTGCACACTTCCGCTAACTCAGATAAGTGGTGACCTGTGCAGCCAAAACTGTTTAAAAAAAAAAAAAGAAAGAAAAGAAAAAAAAAAAAGCATTATTTATTATGTAATATACCACATTAAAAAAGGAGAGAGGGGGGGTTTGGTGAGGGAGAGGTGGAGAAAGAAACACCCTGCTCACAATGAAGTCACTTTTAAATTTTGAAATTGCACTAAGCAATAAAAAAATCATGCTAATCCACGGCAGGCTCATACTAAAAATATAAACCTGGACGTTGCTTTCTAATAGGCATTCTGGTTTCTTTATGGAAGTCCAGACTTATGAATGTATTGTTGTAATATATTTTTCCCTTCAGATTTATTGCTTCCATGCTAAAAATATGAGGCTTATTTACTAAACTTAATACAACCAAATGCCTGAGACTTGTCACGTTGTATCTGTTGTCAAGTTTGCACTAGTATCCATTTGTGAGCTCTGCCTTGAGTTTAAGCTTTGGCTTTAGCTGTCAAATAACTTGTACTTTGACGCACCAAAGTGTAAAGAAAATAAATATATGTGCCTTCCTGGCTTGTGCTTATCCCAGGGATTATATAGCGGAACAGTTCTGTTTCATGTTGGCATTGCAAAGGTCATACAGTTACAATACAATACACAAGTGCTTGGCATTATTGTGGATATCTAATCACAGATGTTTGCCTGCACAGTAGAAAGTATCCCATAGTCTTAGGATACTAGAAGGGAGGGGGACAGGTTTCTCAAGAACACCTAGCCCTTTGCCTGGCAATACTGTGTTACAATGTTCTGTCTTTTTGGTAGAAAAACCTGAAGTTATGTTTAATACTGGCTTCTTCTGCTCTTTGGAAAGCCTTTGCTCAGCTTAGCAGAGCTTGCTATAGGGAAGCTTTTCTTGATATCCACCTTCACTTTCTGCATTTCATCCTTTTGCAGCTAGTTAATTTTAATGTATTGTACTACCTTGACTGTTACTTACATGTTTGTGTTTCACAAATTTGCACAAAACTTGGCTGTTCCTATTTTGGAGCTACATATGATGAGGATAACATACAATTCTTGGAAAGGAGCCAAAAACAATTCTATATTGGTGATTTTTCTGCCTTGCTATAATTTGGGCACCCATACATTTTCTTTCAAGTGTCCCTTTTCCCAGTTGTGATTTAAATGTAAATGCTTTCACCACAGCATAATGTTTAGGGTTAGTACAGATTGTTGACTCTCCTCAAGCCCATCTTCCTTATCTTTTAGGGTGACCATATGTTCTGTTTTTTTGCTGGGATAGTGCCATTTTAAACACCTGTCTCTAGTGTTCCATCTGTTTCTTCAAATTAACACTTGTTATCCTTCTTTTTCCCCCTCCAGCAATGGAGATGGAAGAAGGTACAGGTACATGAAAGGGTTTCTAGTCCTCCAGCTCACCCCTTTCCCCTCCCCCAAATCAGCTCTCCAAAAAAGGGTATGAATCTTAAGCGGGGAAGCTGAATTTTTTTTCTTCACTGGAATAGAAACAGGGAGTAATAGACCTATGCAGACACTGCCGTAATGGTTGCCACTTCTCTCTGGCTTCTGCAGACAAAGTGTAGAATACTATGTTAACTCTCACAGATGTTAAGGAATTTGCAATAGCTGTTGGCTGAGCAGCATAGCTTGTGCCTGAAGCAGCAAGTGAGCTGGCTTAGGGTAAGGGAGCTGATGCATGCTGTTTGTAGTATCTTGAGGAGGCTTGTGTTGTGAAAACAGCACTTCTTCTTTATACAACAATTTTTGTTAATAAAGTAACAGTTTTGCCACTGCCCTTGCAAGGGTCTGGAGCCTTGCCTTGTTATACTCCTGCCACACCAAAAAGTTCCTGCTGCCTCACCCAGATTGTCTTCTTGGAAGCCACGCTTTCTGGACACTGTTAGTCATCCATAACTCAAAAAAATCCCTCCTCCCCACCACATCCCTCACATTCTGTCTTCTAAAACCAACTTATTTGGAGGCATGTGGTATGCAAAAAAATACAGTATCTTCCTAGCTACAGCCCTATTCTTCAGTGTTACTGAATGCATAGCATCTTTCCTAAAGAACAGGCTCCTAAGTAGTTTATTGTGTAATATAACATAATTGAATGAAAAGACCTTTTTCCACACTTATCACTGGATTGGATTATACTATGACTACTAGCAAACATTGTTTTGATCATTATTCTGTAAGCATTGTTCCGTCTGTCTCCTGCAGCATGATTACAAAGACAAACTAACGTGTTTATGTTGGAGCTTGAACACCTATTGAGAGACAATATTGCTTACTTGGCCTAGGGCTAGTAACAAATTCAGTATTTTCAGGTTTTATATTGCATAAATAAAATCTGAGATGAAATATGATTGGCCTGATGTCTCAAATTTCCCTTCTGATCTAAAACCTGATGAAAATGTCCTTATGGCCGTTAGTAGCTTCAAATTAGCTATTTTTTAACAGATGAGAAAACACATGTATAGGGGAATTTGAAACTGAAAAGTACCATGTAAATGGTAAAGTTAATATTAAATCTATGGCTGAAGTCATGCTACTGTATTCATAGTTTTTAAATGTCACCCTGACCCAAAATAAGTTATGAAAATAATGTGGCTAGTACTAGATGCACCTGTAGTTTATCATGTTGAAAACAGTCCCTTAGTCGTATTAATTCAGATATACAGAATAATGACAGTCATTCTTAACTTACAGACATAGAAATTTACTTTGTTTGCTTCAATCTAAATTTACTGTCTTCCAAGTGTATGAGAAAAGTATGCTGGAATGAGCTGAAGGACAATGGCAACCTTAAGGACAATATTCAGCCCTTCAGGCCTTACCAGTGCTGAACAAAGAATATTCAGGTCTCTTGGTTTGCAAATGACTCTCCTCTTAATACAACCCAATATGCTGCCAGCTTTTTGCACCAAAAACACACTCCTGGCTCTCATTCACCTTAAGGTCTTCTATAACCCCAGATCCTTCTCTACAGCACAGCAGCCTAGCCAGTCATTCCTCAATCTGTATTTATTTGTGTATACAATCATTCTGTCCCAAGTATAGGATTTTGCACTTATCCTGTCAAATCCCATCTGATTGGTTGTGGACCACTTCTCTGGTATATCCAGGTCATTTTGGATTGTAGCCTTACCCTTTGGAGTATCTGCAAATTTGCTAAGTTTACATTCAATCCCATCATTGGAATCATTGATGAAGATATTAAACAATACTGAACTCAGAACAGATCTCTGTGAACCCCACTTGATATCTCCTTTGTACTGGGCATTGAGCCATTGATGACTGCTTGCTGAGTATAATGATTCAACCAGTTATATCAACCTTACAGTGCTCATTAGCTTGTTAGTGAGAAGGTCATGAGAGAGTGTCAAAAGCCTTGCAAAAGTCTAGGTATATGTGGCAGAGCACCTTTGTGAGTGCTTGCTTCTTGAGGGCTCTCACAGGCTCCAAGGGGAGCCTGTTATGGAGAAGCAGCAGGGGAAACCTTCCCTTAATACCATTTGAAGGGGGAAGATGTGTGGCAGGGCACTGTGGGTACCTGCGACTTTAAGACCAGAGCCAAGCAGCCAGCAGGTGCTTGATTGAGGCAGCCATTTTAGATCCCTGGCTGCCTACATAAACAGCTCAGTTCCCTACTGGCTGGCAAGGCAGCAACATTGCCTGGCTGTGAGGCTTCATAACAACTTGGAGGTAAGGACAGGAGCTGTAGGGGATGGATTGGAGGTTCCTGGTCCTGGGCATGACCTAAAACTGCACCCAGGTGGCCTGGTGAGGCTCTCAGTGGCATGGGAGCTCCCAGGAAATGCCAGGCCAGTTATCACCCCAGTGAAAGGTGGGTAGGGGCACCTTAACCCTAGCCCTCACCTTCGGGTGGGTCACGTAACACCAGAGGTAGTTGGAACCAGGCACAGCTGCAGCCTCCTTAGCCCTGTGGTGTGCAGGACCCTGATGAAGGGTAGCTGGGGCCAGCCACAGCTATAGCCACCTGAGCCCACCAGGGAGGGAAGCCCTGTTGCCCCAAGTGAGGGGGGGCAGAGATGTGGAGCCCCAATTGGGGTGGGGGGGACCAGAGAGCTGAAAGCCCTATATGTTTATGTATATAGAATTGCCCTGAGAAGGAGCCAGAGTAAGCTTAGATGCGGTTGGGTAATTGGCTGGCCACTGTCCTGGTGAGGGTCACAGGAGAGGCCCAAAAGACGGTACGTCTGCCACCCAAGGGATGGACTAGCTAAGCCCATGGCCTAAGGGGTCTGCTCCAGGAGGGAGCAAGGCAGGATGAGTCATTGAGGTATGAAAGAGACCCTGTCAGAGAGGGTACAGTGTGTGAGGCCTGAGAGAGAGGCGGGCGGTGTGAATGGGCATGTGACAGGCCTGATGGAGTGGCCTAAGCTTACTCGGGCGATAGGCTGGGAGCACTGTAACAGCTGGATGCCATCTGCGAGCCATGGGCTGCGGTGTAGGGAAGATAGGGAGCTGGAGATCGTGCCCCCTGGCATTGGGGCATGAATGGGCAGCCTCTCGCCTTAATCACCATCCTCATTAATTAAGAACAAGGCATGGCAGGAGAGTCAGGTGGGGGGCATGCCCAATGGCAAGTGGGGAACCTAGCACTGTGGCTAGGCGGGGAGCCCCACTTTGTCACAGTATATAGTATCCGCTGCTTTCCTCCCCATCCACAGAGCCTGTCACTTTATCACAGAGGGAAGTCAAATTGGTCAGGGATAACTAATTCTTGGTGAATCTATGCTGGCTGTTCCTGATAATTTTGTTTTCCTCTGCGTTTTTTCCAATAGCTTCCTTGAGAACCTGCTTCATGATCTTTCCAAGCATTGCAGTCAGTCTGACTGGTCTGTAGTTCCTTATATCTTCCTTTTTACCTTTCTTAAAGATAGATAGCATATTTAGCTTTTTCCAGTCATCTGGGACTTCACCATGAGTCTCGGAAGATGGCCAAGTACCTCTGAATTTACCTCAGCCAATTCCTTCAGTGCCCTAGGGTACTGGCCCTGCCAACTTGAAAGCATCTAGCTCCTCTAAGTAATCCCTGACCTGTTTTTCTACTACTTTTAGACTTTTTGTCTCTTTCCCTGTCTTTGCTGCCGACTGCACTCATCTAGTAGCTTGCCCCTCTTTGTGAAGACTGAAGTTAAAAAGGCATTAAATAGTTCAGCCTTGCCCAGAATTCTGCAGTCACTGCCCAATTAAGAAATAACATTGGTAAGTCCATTGCCAGAGGACAGGATAGTAGTAGAGGGGTAGAGCAGAGCATAAGAGGAAAAAGGAAAGTAGTAGAGGATAGTAGTAGAGGGCAAAGAAACTGGAAAATAGAACCAAATGAATATTTCTGTGGGACAGCCTGCTAGGGTTAGCCCTTGCAAATGCTCTTTAAAAACAATATAGGTAGGGAGAGCATACATGTCCCAGTGTTCTGTACAGGGTTATAAGTTTTAAACTGTAATTTAAGTATACTTTTTAAATGTTTGTTTCTGAAGTTGTGCTTGCTGCAGGGTTTCTAACCTTGTACCATATTTCCTTCACTGAAATAATGTAGGTAACTGGTGATCAAATACAGAGAGGTGAATCAGTGATGGCTGGTATGAGCAGACAGCAAGTTGGCTGCCCACACTTAATAAATACATTAGATCCCCATGGCAATTGAATGATAAATGTATGCTATGTTTCCACATTGGGAAACTTCTTATTGACTTAGAATAACTTCATGAATCAACTTTGGCTAGTAGGAATTTCACTTACAATAGGATGAATATTATTCTTTTACAGGCTGTTGCATTATTTTTACATAATTGAATAATATAAACTGTTGGACTGCCTCAGTGATTTGTTTTCTCATTGGTCACAGTCACTTAAGAGTGTAATGCTAGACATACATAAGTCAGGCTGTTTATTAGTGTGCATTACTTCGCACTTTTCAGCATTAAATTTTTTTGAAGTTCACTGTAGCTTTGGTCAGTTGGATGTTCCATTTTTTCAAAAAAGTAAAATTTAAGTCATTTTAATTGAAATTTACTGACTTAAAATACAGAGGTAACTAACCTTAGCACAAAAATCAGCTGTAATTTATATTTCTGGTTTAAAAAAAACCCTCAACCCCTGTTGAGAGAAATCCACTAATCTTGCATTCTTGACTGGATTATCCAGTTTGCATGCAGTTTGGCTTGTCACAAAGTTTGTATTTCACCTGTCTTGCAAGCAAACAAAGGCAGCTTTCATCAGCTCTTACAGTAATACTTTCTTGCATGGATTAAGCATTTGACAGGTTTTCTTTCTCTGGCATACACATACCAAAAAGGGGGAGAGGGGGGAAGCTGAGTTTGTGTTTTCTTGTTATCACAGGATGCAAGAGACTCTCTATCTGTTTATTTGCTGGAACTTTATGAAGCTATGTGATGTTTGCATTTAGCACATCTCAGTGGTTAGCTGCATCCTAGTCAGTCAGCTGACACAAAACTCCTGGAAGTACAGTCTTTCATCAAGCTTTGAGCTGTCAGTATTTGACTGTTGGTCTATGATTTGTATAAACATGAACTTAAGCATAACTCAATTCTGAATCAAATAATCAAGAGCTGACAATGTCGATCATCAGGATTTCAAGTCAGAATATTTTAGTTTCAGAAATAGTGGTAGAATGATTCAGTTAACTTGATCATTTTTTCCTCTTTTCAAATATTATGTTTTTGGAATTCAAAGTTCATAACTTTCCTGGTTTAAAAAAATATTTGGATTAGACTATAACAATGTTTCCAATGTTTTTTAAAGCCTTTTAGTTATGGCTCTGTATTCTTTTAAGGATTTCATTAAAATAATTCTGCTGCACCTACAGAATTAGTGGAACATGAATTCTTATGTTGCAAACGCATGCAATATTTCCTTCATTATGCTACAGGCATTTAGAAGGCAGGGTAGATTTGTACCTTAGACTAACCAAAGTAGATAACTAAGATCACCTCATCAGATTTATATGAGAGAACAGGTATAGAGCGGTGTATAAAATGGAGAGAATGATTTGAATAGAGAAACCAGGAAGGGAAGGAAGGGATTTGTCATGTAATGTTATTAGTTAATCTCTAGGGCTAGGGAAAGACATTCAAAAAGCCTGAGCCTGAATTGATTCAATCTTTGCAGCTTAGTCTAACCTGGCTGGCTAGGCTAAGTCACTTTGTAACCACACAGACATCCCCTCTGGTCTGAAAAAATGCTGGCACATGCCTGCAGTGGCTCAGGCTAGAAGCTGGGGTGGGGCACTAGAGCAGCCCTCCCTTCCCTTTTACAGTCCTTGAGCTGACGGCAGTGGAGGGGTGTGGTGAGGCCTCAGCAGGATGTTATGATTAGGCCCCTCCCTTGATAACAGAACATTTGTCAGCTCTGTTATCAGCATTTAGCACACTCTTCTTAAATACTTTTTCCAAAGGAAGGAATTCAGGGACCTTACCAGCTGACCTGTTGATTAGCTCCAAAAAGCCCTAAGCAAACACTGGCCTATCTGCCTTACGCAGACATCTCGGCATTAGCTAGCATACCACATTCTGCCTACAGTCCATGTTGTGAGAGAAAGGGATTCCTGCTTAAGTAGCAAGTGGTGAAGGTGAGGGGAGATGGGGACACGGGGAAGCCAAGTGGACACTGCCATGCCTGCAAGTCTCTGCCAGAGCTCCAGCCAGGGAGCAGGGGGGAGGGGCCAGCTCTTTTTTTTTATTTTTTTAAGATAGGATTTATGGCTACAATTTTAGGGCAGGGAGTGATTAAACAGATTAAAACATCTTAAAGCCCTGAAAGATAACATGTACAGCTTTGGTTGCCTGACTCAGTTTTGAGTATAGTGAATATTCTTCACTAAAGTCAGTCTTTATTTACTTTAGCGAGAATACAAGGAGTCTCTTGCATGTAGAGTCAGCCTTTCTAATCCAGAAACTTTGTCTGTGCTCTTGGGCACATGTTAATTGCTATGGGGATGACAAGAGCAAAAAGAAACCTACAAGCAAGTTTGATGCAACAAATTGTGAGGGATAGCTTCAGAAATACCTGGAATGAGTCAGGTGTTTTAGTTTAAACTTCCACTTGTGCAGCTGGTGACTTAAACTAACATAAATCTTGGCAACAGAGAAAGGAGTATCTTGCATAAGGAGGAAATGGGATCAGTTTTTGAACAGATTCTCTAATGTATTAACACAAACAGGCTTTTCTTTTGCATCATGCAAGCTCTCGTTTTTATTCCAAGTATTTAATTTTTTTCACAGACCTATTTATCAAGGAAATTCCCACTCTCAAGTTAAGTCTGAGCTGCCCTGTGTTTTTTTATATGTTATCTCAGAACACTGACTCTTGAGTTATGAACAAGGTCCTGTTTTGTCTGCTTGTTTCTGCACTTTCAATGTACAAGTTCTCTAGAGCAATTGACAGTGTTTATTGAATGTCTGCACAATGCAATGGCAGTGTTTGGGCCCAGGAATGATATGCAGGGGTATTAATAGGAGAGGATGTGAAACATTTAACATATTGGCAGAAGGATGGATCATCAAAGAACTCATCACAAAATACTTTGTGCTGAGCCACTGACGAATTTGTATTTGTGTTTAATATTGCTACATGCTGTCCACCTTCAATTAAGAATAGAGAGAGATGCCTGTCAGCAATCAGTATCTGATATCAGGATTTGTGGATTTGGAAAGAGAGGGGTTGGCAAACAGAATTAGATCCGTCTAATGAGCAAATTAACTGTGCTTATTAATTGCTACTTTTTTGTTCTAGGAGGCTTTCAAAGGTGCTACCAATCAAAATCAAAGCTTTCCTTGTGATAATCCCTAATAACATAAATAAATAGAGGGTTGGTTTGAGCAGTTTCACTAGAGAAAATGTTTTAACAAGGATGTTCAGAGTTATGCACGGAGGCATCTAAAATCCCATTTAATTTTACATTCTTCTTCCACTTTAAACTATAGGTGCATGGAATTGTTCGCAGATCTAGCTCTTTCAACACAGGCCGGATTGAGCATCTCTATAAGAACCCTCAGGCTCATATTGAAGGAAGTAAGGCTCTGTTTTTGTAACATATTATTTCTGTCTCAGTTTTTTCATGATTTTTTTTTCACAGGATGCCTTCCCCTGCCAGAGGTATATAAAACCTAACAAACAATTGTGATTCTAAAGCTTCCATCCTACCCAATCAAGACTGAAGATAATAGTAAAACTTCCATTAACCAAGCAAGCATTCCTTCTGACTTTCTGTCTCTACCTCAGTGAGAAATGGAAGCAGTATGTTTTTTTCTGATCAAAATGTGGTATAGTTATTATGTGTGCTCCTCCATGGTATGAGGTAAAATACATGCAGACATAAATCTTCAAGTCCATTTAATTGAACTGGGAAGGCGATGGTATTTTATATTTTATGCAAATATTGATGTAATCTACAAAGAGTTCACTGGTTCAGAAAAAAATAATGGATAGGTCCTGCAAGAAGCTGCAGATTGGGAAAGCTTTGAGCAGCTGATGATGTGAAACGGCATTGAGCCAGTATAGAAGACGGTCATTTTAACTGTAGATCACTTGAATTTAGATCCTAAAATGAAGGATCCAATTAATTTTTCTCTGGTTCTATTCAGTATTTCTTTCCAGAAGTAATATAGTATTACTTCCTTACATCTGTTTGTCTTTGTGACCTTTCTGTGCAGTTTCAGGGGCTCAACTGTACCACAGCCTAGTCCTGGTGACTGATGAAATACTCTGGAAATGCTCATATTAGTTTAGCTGTACCTTGTAACTGCTAACATCTGCATCTTATAGATTTCAGTAAAAGATTTGGTCTTTATCTTTTGGAGTGGATATTTTTGACACTGAGATTTAGGAAATGAAATGCTTTGAGTTATGTTGTCAGATACTTTGGGTGAGTCTCTCAGTACTGCATCACCTTTTTTCCTCAAATCAGCTTCTAGTTAAATCTTCCAGAGTCTGACAGAGAGGTCTATATGAAAAAGCAATAACTGACTCGGCATTAATAAGACATGATTGATTTGTTACAGTGGGAAGAACTGAATATGAAGACAGCCCCATCTCAGCCTTCCATTGGATATGCACCTACTTTTTGAAACAGTGTTTCAATCTGGGTATCCCACTAGCTATGCCATTGCTCTGCAATTTGAATGCCAATGGCAGGTTGAATGCTGTGTGCAGGTCAGAGGCAGAATTCTAGATACCTGCGGCTTGTCTCTGTTTTTTTGGTCAGAAAGCCGAAGCCATTCCTATTTAAGAGGTGTGAAAAATTGTTACAGGTGTACACTAAGCTTGCACAGTTTATATCAGAATAATGAAATTGGAATCAGGCATTTCCAGCCTGGTGGAAAAACTCAGTCACTTAAAGGGCCTTGTCTTTGGTATCTGACCCCCTGGATGGTTTAATGACAGCCAAGTTTGTCAAACTATGTAGAACATGACACAAGATATATATCTACAACATTTTTGCTGGTGCTTATTTTTAAAATTTTTAATTCGTGACAAGGACAGCAGTGTTCAAAGATACCCAATGTGGATGGCTCTGCTATTTCATAGTGGAGTATTATTTGAATAAAAGACCAACCTGCATAAGTAGCCCTCCACAAAACAGTTGTTACACTACCTTCCTGAAGATTGCCCTTCTTAATGTTTCCAGCCAAGACAATAAAAGAATTTGGTCTACTATAATTGGAAACTCATAGTGAAGTAAACCAAAAGAAGCTAAGCAAACCTGTGGTTCTTGGAATACATTCTTGGAAATATGAAATGGAGGAAAAAATAGAGCAAGTGGAAATAGATGCCATTCTTCACATTCTTCCTTACAATTATTGCCCTCTAATTGAGGAACGGTTACTATCTGCATATGAGATGGAGGATTCAGAAGCAGAATGAGGAAAGACTGTTCTATGGTAACTGTATTGGAACAATGGGTCCCCAGGCAGTACTGGAGGAAGTGAAGAAGCAATTGGGTACTTCTGTTCTCATTGGTTTTTAAAAGCTGTGTGGATACCCTAAGCATTCTTTCCAGGAAGAACTAATTTATGTTTGAATACTGCAAGGGAAGATGTCTCCAGAGGCAGGCAATAACATTTATAAAATTTAGCAAGCCTGACTAGGTTGCAACTACATGTCCAGAGTAGAGCCTACAGCCATTGCATAGTAAGAAGACTAATGGACTGGAGAGAGATGTATTTATATAAATTGGTACCAGTCCAAAGGTTTGTGCATTTTATAGATATGTGTACACAGGAACACCATTTCAAATGAAGATTTTTCTGATTTAGCTTAGTATTATAAAACATGCCTTTTCCTCAAATAATGTCTTTTATCTCTTATCCCAAATAGTGCATCTTTCAAGAAGTGTTGCAGAATTTAGAGGCCTTGTTATAAGCAGGCTGAAGTAGGGAGCAAGTTTGAACTTGAGATCTCCAAAACAGAACCATTCAATCTGGAAAAGTCTGTTGTATGTAGTCTAGCTCATTGTGTAGTACTGCAACAGTGATGGGAGGATGGGCCTAAGGCTGGAGTATCACACTCTTCTGATGTTATGGGGCTGGTCCACAGGCCAAATCCAGAGCATGGAGCTATGTCATCTGTCACATGAAGCAGCCCATGAGTCCAGAAATTTCGCAGCAGCATCATTAACTGCATGTTCACAGAGTCACAGCAGCCTCTGCTCCTCTCACTGCCTGATTTCCAGGCCTGTGGGCAGATCTGCAAGGTCACATGGCTCTGCATTTCTGATCCAGCCCACAGGGCAACTTATGGGGCCAGAGATTTGGTGTCTCAACGAGAAGTGGCAACATTAATTGCCATGTTTCCCATCCAGAAAGAAAGTGAACTTCAGCAAACCTTGAAGACAGTTTCCAAAATGCATGGTTAGTTTGTGTTATAGTGACTTGTAATAAAGTTCAGGTGTCATGACTAGGGATATCAAAGGTTACATGTTTAACTGATAAGATAAATAGTTAGTTTACCAGTTATCCTTTAGCTGCAAATGAGCAGTCTGACAGGGAACAGGGGAAGGGAAGCTGTGTGGTGCCCTGGCAAAAATCAGAAGGCAGCAGGGCAGGCAGAAGGAAAGGAAGGGGTGGGGATGGAGGAGGGGCAAGGGGACTAGTACCCATAGCTAGAGGAAAATAGGGAGTGGCCTAATGCTCATTAGCTAAGCAGTTAGATGCTGATTTGCAGGTGCCCTGTCCCTCCCAGGGCAGGGCTTCAGGTAGACTGTGTTGTCTGGCTGGGCTTGCTTCTTCCTAACCTCCTCCCAGTCAAAGGGCTTTGGGAGCAGCTCCCAGCAACAGCTGTGTCCTAACTGCTATGCTGTTGGCAGGGAATCCTAGTTTTCTCTACTTATTCACAAATCTCACAAATTCTCGTGATGATAAAAAAAAATTGCAAATTTTCTGATTTAAAACCCCTCAAATCTGTGTTTTTTCCACAATTAAAATGAAACACCACTATAAATGCCACCCACCTACCTGACTTTGGGCTTTGGGAGCTGGGAGCAGCTCCCAGCAACAGCTGTGTCCTAGCTGCTGTGCTGTTGGCAGGGGATCCTAGTTTTCTCTAGGGTGACCCTGCCACCCACCTTTTGGGGCCTCCACAGCCTGGCGGGCATGGCGGGGCCAGGCAGAGAAGCTCATTGTGGCTACTGTGAGCCCCACCCTGCCCTGGTGGCACACACCGTGCCTCCCCCCTCCCCGGTGGGCAGGGACACCGTCTGTGCTCCCGAAGACACACACACACACTGTACCCTCTCCCCCCCCCAGAGCAGCAGGGCAGCGGCATGGCAGCAGTGGGGGAGGAGGGGAAGGTGGCTCCTGCCACTGTACACACCCCTGGAGGAGGCATGTGTGCCCCACATTTGTGCCCAGGCTGGAGGCAGGCTGTGTGGCTCAGGGCTCTGTGCCCTGCTGCTGTTGGCCCAGGAGCCATGCAGTGCCATGCTGTACCTTCTGCCATTGGCCAGGCAGCAGACACACGATACAGCCAATGCATGGCTCCTTGGGCAGAGGGCACACAGAGTCACAGCCCACCTCTGCCCTGCACACAAATCCAGAGTAGAATGCAGAACCTAGACTTGAAAAACTATAAAGTGTCTTAAAGATTGTCACCAAGGATATTTTTTTCAGGTATTTGCTGGTTGACTATGAACAAAGATTAGTAGGCTATTGCCACGTTCAAATAGAATACGCACCTTCCCTGCTCCTCCCAAGAAAACTAACTCTTGGAAATTGAAATATGTGTTTTAAATGAGCAGAAGGCCCAATCATGTGAGCTGCATGGCCCCCCTTCGCAACTTAGCTGGGCAGACAGTGACATCTGCTGAGTCAGCTGAAGGGCCCACTCGCTTGAGAAGAGTTTGGGCCGTTTCATCCTTCAGTTGACTTGCATTTCACAGGTTGAGCCAAGCTTCCTGGCCGCTCTTGTTTTTTAAGCTGAACTGGGTGGACAGACAGCAGTGCCTGCCAAGTCAGCTGAGTGCCTGTTGCTGCTGGAGCTGAACTGCCCAGCTCCTCTTCTCCTGAGTGGGTGCTTAGCTGACTCTACAGGTGCTGTTAGTTAGTATCAGGCCATTTACTCATCTGGAAGGTGCTGCTGGCTGCCTACTGATCTCAGTGGAGGAACAGAAGAGGGATCTTGTAGTTTGGCACAGCCAGTAGTGTCAAGGCTGATCTCTTTCTAAATGCATTTAGAAATGGGAGACTATAACAGACAGCCTGGAGATTTCTGTTCCTTTATGACAGAAGCAGCCCAGAGAGGGAGATCTGCAGCCAGGCAGAGCTCCCTGTCTGGGCCTCAGCTGCTGCAGGTCACCATAATAACTGGGCAATGAGGCCAATTAGAAGACACATAAGACTGGGGCCCTAACTAGCAAACTAATCTAGCCCTGCAAGCCACAGGGGTAACAGTTTGTGGCCAGGGGGCCTAGCAGAGAATGCTGTAGGTAGAGACTGCTGTGCTGTCTGTGGATCCCCAGTGAGGCTTTTGGAGAACTGGGAAGCTATTCTGGCACAAAAGGTAAGGGAAAGTTTTCCCTCTTAAAGTGTCTGTGTTGGTAGGTCCAGAGGGGACTGTTTGTATTATAGCCCAGAGGCTTGCTGTTTAGGTTGCAGTTTAGCACTAGTGGTTTGGGTTGGGACCATAAGGGGCAATATAGAGAGGCCCCATTAGTACCTGAGGGGCATGCAATTGTCTCGAGTCCTGCTAGGACTCAAACAAATGTTGAGCACGGAGCGAGGCAGAGCATGGGGCCACAAAGCCAGATGGGGGCCGGGGCCCAGTGCCTGAGAGGGGAGCAGCCAGACAGGGGCCAGGAGTCTGGTGCCCAAGAGAGCTGGACCACATCTGGTGCCTCAAAACCAGGCCCAGGACAGTGCGCCTGGGCTTAGAAGGTCTAATTAAGAGGGAAAGGGGCAGTGGCAGTCAAGGAGGCTGAAGCCCCAGCAGGAGAGTAACAATACAGCAGCACCCACAAGGCTTGAGGTGTGGTATAGTGGAGGAATGGAGACATGCAATTAGCCTTCAAGGCTATAGGGGCCCTGCAGTGGCAGGGTCAAAAGAGGCCTGGCGAGGAGCTTGGGAGTAGCGTAGTTGAAACCAGTAGGGTGCCAGGGAACCCCAGTGGGGATTCAGCTGGATTGGAGCCCACGCTAAGACCCATGGGCACCCTTCCTTTTAATCCTGTTATTACATCAAGGCGTGATGGGTGAGACAGAAGGGAAGGCAGCCTATGGACAGAGTGGAGCATAGTTGTAAAGCCACCTGGGGGAATTACAGCTACCCCTGGTAACCCAGTGTGCTACAGGGACAAAGTTGGTACTTTTTGCTATATTGTGGCATTAAATTATATTGACATGACCATCTTTCCAGTGTAAGGGGCGGGGTGGTAATGAATGTTAATCTTGCAGTAACAGCTCTGATTTGGATTTTGAGAATTTTCTCACAGAAAATGTAACACTGGGCTGCATGCACCATTTTTTTTTACATGGATGATGAAAGACATTATTCGTAGCTAAGAGAAGTGACAGACGCGTAGGCTATTAGCTGATTGCCCTTTGCAGGAACCTGGAATTCTAATTTCCAGCTGTAGCTCTAGCTTTGATCAAATTAATGTCTTCCTCCTAATAGCCCTGTCTTCAGTGTTAGTGTAAATTTACTTGCGTAGCTCATAGTGAGGAACAGAGATTACTGGTAACAGAGTTCTTTGAGGTGCTTTGTCCATTCTCACTGGGGTTTTCTGTGTGCCTGAAACACTCAATTAGACATTTCTTTTGCCTTGGGAGTACCTGTGAGGTGCACCACAGCACTGCCCTGTCTTGTGGCTTGCAAAGAAATAAAGGACAGTGTGCACTTCCTGCTCCTCAGTTTTTTTTCAGCTGCAGAATCTAATACTGCATGCAGTTCTGTCCAAGAGGGTGGGGTGCAAAAATGTGTGCAGATTAAAACATCTAGAAAAACTCCAGTTACTAATAAAGAACTTGTCTCTTGTCATTATCCATGTGAAGATTTTTTGCTGTAAGTGATCAGAGCTCATCTGAGTGGCCACCAGGGTCATGATGGCCATCCCTGGGGCCTGGTCCTGTCACAGTAATAAACCTGTTTTACTTTATCACTGACAGGACCAAGCCCCAGAGGTGGCTGTCATGACCCCTGCTAACCACTTGGCTCCTGCCCTGCCCCAACTCCTTGGGTACCCTCCCTTTTCTCTTGCATGCCAAAATCTCAGTGGAGTTATTTTATTGAAAAAAGGAAGCTGCCCTAGGGTCCCACAGCATATCTTTGTGATTCCAGTCCTGCTTCTCAAGCACCAAGTGGTTTAATTGCACAAAATAGCTTAACCAGAAACATGTATAAAGTAATCATCACACAATAAAAATGACTATCTGACTATAAAAAGAGTTAACTAGCTATAAAATTAGTGCTTGAAAATGTGTAACAATTCTGTAGTTGATTTCTTTCCAGCTTTAATTTGAATGTGTAGCATGGCCCTCTGTCAAAAACTCTTTAGTGGTGACTTAAAGTTTGGCTATGTTTTGGGGTTTTTTAAAAAATGTAAAAAGCAAAGCCCCAAATCCACTTAATTAGAAATATTGCAGTTTAAATGTTAAAAATACAAACTAAATAGTTTTGTGTTAAAATTGAAGAGCAACTGCTCAGTTTTTATATACAGGTTTCCCTTACTTTATGCTGTATATGTGTTCCTGGAAAACAGCGCAGAACTTGAATTTGCATAAAGGGAGCCCACTTTACAATGTAACAAATAGGGATACGTTCCAAGACCATGACTGTACTGACCCCCAGACCCATTTCTACCATTTTTACAAGATAATTTTGGTACTCACAAACAGCAGACAGCACAGGGTGGAGGTGAATATTTAGTCGGTGTGAAGAGAGGGTAGTGAAAGGTGTTAGTGAAGCTCTCTTGCACTTCATTGATGAACCAGGGAGAGGGGTAGGAGATAAGCTAATGCAATGCTTAGAAGCCATAATGGGGATGGCAACTATAGAGACACATGTCACAGGCAACAAGCAAGGAGCACAGATTCACACAGGAGACTATATTTTGGTGTGTGTCACTCCCACAGTGTACCACACAAAGCAGCTGACTGCGGTCTTCCACCACACCAATTCCATAAGAGTGAATTTACCTTGCATAAAACAAATTTTTGGTATAAAAAGGATCATCACATAAGAGCGAATTCACACATACAGAACCTGCATAAAGTGAGGGGAAACTTGTATTCCATTTTTGATGAAGTGCAAAAGTACTCGTTCCCAATTAAATCAAATGTTAAGAACAATAAATTCACCATTGTATATGCAACTCTTGTAAAGAAAACTTTTTAAAATATTAATTCTTATTTAGTGATTTTGTTACCCAATTAATGGATTGGACTTTAAAATAGTAGGATCTTATGGTTTTGAGAATTGTAGCAAGTATTACTTTCTTTGGTCTAATTGTATATTCTCAATCTAAAGATATGAAGCTGCACTATGGGGATCTCACTGACAGTACTTGCTTAGTGAAGATAATTAACGAAGTGAAGCCTACTGAAATTTACAACCTGGGAGCCCAGAGCCATGTCAAAGTAAGAAGCTTTTGTTGTTTTCCTTTTGAATGGTTTGTGACTTGTGTGACTGTCACTGATTTTTAGTGTTTTGCAGTTTTCAATATCTGACCACTTGCTTTAAATCATTTAGGACTTGCCATGATGCTGTGTTCTGATCCACTTTCAGTACTGAATGCATAATTAAATCCCATCCTTCTTTATAGATGAAGGGAAATCAACATTGCCAACACAATCCTCAATTTTTGTATAATTTCTTTGTCATTAGAAGCAAAATTGCAGGTGCAAGATGTTCTGCAAATAAACCCTAAGGGAACAGCAGCAGGCTTGTATCTAAACCAAAACAGGATTTAAAAATAGACTATTTTTAGCTGGCACATACGATCATTTATACTAGAGATGTGCATGAACTTGAAGGGAAAAAAGTCTTAATTAGCTGAGTGTTCCAAAGTCTAGTTGGAGGCCTTTGGGGAGAAAAACTTACTTCCAGACCATCCCTCATCCCAAGCCTCTAAAGGTGCTGGCAGATGGTAAGGCAGTTGTGCACTTTGGGCCTGAGGAATTTTATGCCCCATTCCTCACTTGTGTGACCTGCCTTGCCAGACATACATGGCAGGTTGCATAGTTCTGGGAATGGGGCATAAAATAACTCGCATCCCAATTGCACAACTGCCAATTGCCAGTTCTAGGCAGGGACACCTGCATTTGGGGAGCCCAAAACTCTCTGCTCCTTTGCTGCACCCCCTCCCCACACCCCTGTGCATGTAGAAGCAGCAGCTAAGGGGGCTGAGTGCTCCTCACAAGCCACTTCCACAGGTTCCTGGGAACATAAAAAAGCAGGTGTACAGTTGGGACTCTCACCTACACACCCACTTCTAAACATCTGGGGCACAGTGACCCCAACACTAGGGAGCCTTTCCCTGAGGCTGGGCTCAGTAACCTGGACCTTTTAAAGTGGGTGTGCAGCTAGGAGCTTTGGCTGAATGTTCACCTGAGCTTTTTGAGTTCCATGGTTGCCCATAAGCTGAACATCACTTGTTGAGCTTAGGGTGCCCCCGATTTGGTACAAGTGGGGGTTGGAGAGCTCCCTGATCCCCTACTGCCCATGTTGGTTTAAAGAGGCACCCAATGCTAATAGTGGGAGATGGGAATTCTTCCCCAACCCTGGTTGCTCATGCTAGTTACCCTTTTTTTTTAAGGGGTACATGCAGCTGGGGATGGGGAAAACTTTCTCATGCTGAATTGCACATTCCTGGTTAGAGTTACATGGCTCATATAACTGGGGTGGAGGGAACTTCCCCATCTCATGCTGCTAGCATCAGGCACCTCTTTAAACCAGCACATGCAGCTGGGGATGAGAAGCTTCCCCATCTCCAGCTGCATGCCCATTTTTAAACAGGTATGTGACATCCTCTGGAGACAGTGCAGGGGGCAGCTGAGTTTGGGATCCCAAGCTGCCCCTAGCCTTATCCTATCAACTGGGAAGGGGGTGGCTTTGTTTCAGACTCCAGGGCTGGCTGGTGCTGACTCCTGACCCTCAGTTGAGCAGTGGAATTTGGAACTGGGCAGCCCTCATCCTGGTTCAGACCCAGGGTTGGTCCATGTTTGATCCTGAAGATCCTGGGTCTGAGACCCCAGAGCTGCCCCATATCTCAAGGCTGGCTGAGACTTGATGCCTTAAAGAGCTTTCAAGGGAGGGCTCTGCAGGGAAGGCTCTTTAAGGTGCCAGGTTCTGGCAAGTCTTCACCCTGATGCTGACAATCAATGATTTTCAGCATCAGGACCACTGCAGCCTTGAGCCAGGTTCCAGAACTGGAGCTGCCCAGGTCCCAGTGCTGATAGTCAGTTGATTGGTGGTATTGGGATGATCATGCATGCCTACCACATGTTGAATATATGATGCCATGATATTTTTTTTATAGCTGGCTGATACATTTTGGTCCCATAAATGCGATGAATGTGTACCATGTTCCTGTTAACTGCACCATAAATATGTTAATTGAGTGAAAATGTAATGAGCACCAGGGGCCTAACTGTCAACCTTCTGACTTGCTCATCCTTCTCTATCTACCAGTAGTCTGTTCAGAACAACCCTTCCTTTTTGATCAGACTAGATTTCAAAGTGCTGTGGAGTGGTCCTTGGCTTTTCAGATACTCATGTGTGTAAATCTGAGTTTGTGACTAGCAGATGAGCAGCAATTTTACCATGTATGTGTAATAGGTGACATAATAAACAGTATAAATAGTTAATTATACTTAATTTTGTTCATTCTGACACTAATATGATTTAACTTTCTCTAACATGGAGAGACTGCACAAATAGGCATTTCAGGGTCTTTGCAGTCCATGGTTTGTTTGTTTGGTTTTTTTTAACAAGAAAGGAATTAAACAGTTCTCTCTCTGATAATTTAACTCCTTTATACACTGTTATACTGCAGATGCTGACAGAATGCTGGCTATTACAGAATTGATAATAGCAGCCATCTTCTCAACTTTTTCTAATATATTAAATTTATTCATGATATACAGGGCATTTGATCTGTTGATAGTTGTCTTGGAAGAAGCTGCTTAAAGTTAGTCTGGTAGCTGGTCTCATCTTTCTTCCTTCATTTGCAATCAGTATGTGTTCATGGGAAGTGAAAGTTCCACTTTACATAGCACAGCTACAACCTATATCTCTTTACATAGCTGTTTTCCAAGCATATGTATACAAATGTATAACTTTAAGAAAAATTCTTCTTGTGCTATTTCTGATATCTATGGTGTCTTCTGAAATAAAGTGACTTACAAAGGAGGGGAAAAGGCAACACTTCTTTTATGAGCAGAAAGTGAAAATTTTAAAATAGTCTACTCCTGCTACAAATCAGTAACTTAACCTGAAATAACATTCCTTTAATGGAGATGGATGGTAGTGATAGAGATGAATTTGCTGTCAATGGGATGGGCAGCTACCTAACATGCACAAAAAGTTATACCCAGATCCCAGAAATATAAACAACATGTTATTTGCAGAAAACTCTTTAACAGGTAAAGCCCTATTTACAATGGAAAATTATCATTTACTTCTGTTTTTTTTTCAGTTCATTCTTACAAACTGATCCCCATAAACTACTCTGCGCTGCTCAGTAGTAAGCTGTCATTAGAAAAAATGGTAGATCATCCACCATTTCCTAGTCCTCTGGATAGTGTATAATACCCACAGGCATTAGAGATCCCTGGCCCTGAGCTCAAGCAGTTTGGAAACAATGAGCAAAGACCTCGTTGCTTTCAAGACTTAATTACTATTGTTTGTAAACCAGCCAACTGAAATTCATGCTTCAAAATAGCATCTATTGAGGGGAATAACGATAGAATTAAAACATGAAATGAGAATGCTTGCTTTCTAAATTGCGCTGAAAGAATGATGCTCTAGACTAGTGTCCATGTGATTTAGAACCAGTATAGCAATGCTCAGCTTCTGACACCGAGCTAGGAAATAGGACCACCTATTATTAGGAGAAAACTTGTGCCTTTGTAGAATTTTTTTGGTGAACTCGTGAATATCATCCTCAGTACATGTTAAACATTCTTGCTTTAATTGTGGTCTATTTAAATTAGCCCCTTTTTGTGTGTTGTGCTTTTTAAGAGAAAGGTTTTAATCTTAGTTTACTGCATATCCTGGTCACTTTAAGTTAGTGACATCTACAGTGTTATTAGATGTTGTTTGTGTTGGCCTATGTTTATGTGGAATGAAGTGTTCTATCACTCTCACTTCCAGTTAACTTCGTGAGCTATGCTGAAAGTAAGGAAAATAAAATAATAGGAAGTTGGTCTGGTTTCCTGTAGGAAACCAATGAAGATGAAATTGGTTCTTGGAATGAACCCATAGCAGTCTGGGAAATACTGACAGAGAAGACATTTTTCTGAATCATAAATAATGAAGATTATGACTCACAGTGTAGGTCACAGAGAGGCTGATTTGATCTTATGTGGGAGGATGAGACGACTGAAATTTACTAGTTACTAAAAACAATTGACTTAACAAAATGACATCATCATCCAAAACATATGATGCAAGTCTGCAGTTCTGTTTGTTTTCAGAAGAATGGGGGTTATCCAGTCATTCTATAACTGCTAAGCATGCTGTTCAGTAACAGTTAGAACACTCACGTCAGAGCTATTTTGCTAGTACAGTGATGCCCAACCTTTTGGCCCTGCAGGCCTGGAGAGTAACATGGGACCAG
This sequence comes from Crocodylus porosus, assembly GCF_001723895.1. Classification (NCBI taxonomy): domain Eukaryota; kingdom Metazoa; phylum Chordata; order Crocodylia; family Crocodylidae; genus Crocodylus; species Crocodylus porosus. Next base: position 145,788,269 of record NW_017728886.1, read on the forward strand.
TCTGTGGGCTGGATTCCTTTCGGGGTCGGCCTCATGTACCTGGATCAGGTGCCGCACTTCCCTGGTCCTGCACTTCCTTCACCCAACCCCATGTGCCCAAATCAGGTTCCACACTGGTTTGGTCCTGATCTACTGAATGCATTCAGAGCCTTGCTCTTCAGCCCATTGGGCTCCCCTGGGTCCAGAAATTTCAAAGTGAAGCACAGCCCAGCAACACTCTAGTGTATTTTGTATTTTAGTCTTGTTGACTTGAGTAGATGAATTTGTTAAATTGTGAAATCTCTCTCTGCCCTCACGGGTATATTGCCACTGTACTAAAGTGGAGACCGTCAGTCTGTTAACATCTTGGGGTTTCCCTGTCCTGTGGCTACAAAGTCCACCAGCAAAATCTTTGCATATCTGTCTTTCTGGGAGCTGGTCATCTTATTGACCCATGTGGTTAAATGACTTGCTCAGAGTTGTACAGTTATAACACAGTTTCACTGCTAAAGGTAGAAATAGATATCGCCTTTCCTTGTCTTTGTGCTGCCGTAAAAACTTTTCTGCAATTGGATGTCCATACAAATTTGGACATTTGTGGCATGACAAAATGAACAGAAAGTAGTCATAATTTGATCAGCTTTATTGCAGTGAACTTTGCATTTTGCATATTGCATTCGCTTTGTGGCAAGAGAGTGTGGGTAGCCTGGGTGCTGCCTGTGCTCTCCAACTGCCTTGGACTGGAGCTCAGGGGGTCTTGGACTGGACCCATGCGCAGCATGCAGTGTGCATCCTGAACTGGCCTGTGTTTTGTGTGCAGCTCACATTGTGGTCCTGCATGCTACAGTGGCATGTGGGGCCTGAGCTGGTGCAGGCACTGAACATGCAGGACACAGGGCTGGTCTGGGACACCACAGGCTACATGATATGGGGCTTTGTGGGGCCTGGTGAGTTTTGATACCCCTACTTGGGAACTTTGCAGAAGCCAAAAGCGCTTTGGAAAAATAAAGTAGTTTAATATTTTACCTTTTGCCATTCTCAAAATAGTTTGATTATTCCATGCAGCAAGATCTAGGTCACTTAGAAACCAGAACAATGGCACCATTATACCTGCCCAAGAGAAGTAATAATGGATACAGGGAAAAATAATTTAATATGTCTTAATTTTATGGAATTTAAATGTAACAGTTGTGTTTCTTTGTATCACAAATCAATATTAAATTACCTAAAAAATCAACTTAGTTTGCATTCTAAATTTGATCAGCTAAAATTGGGGTTCAATCTTCATGGTTGCAGCCATGGAACCGTAGATACAAAAGGGCGCATCCCTTCCCTGAGATGTCTTGGATAGTATTTGAAGGGGTAGATTAAGGCACCATATTATGCAGTCTGTTTTCCTTACATTTGTTAGCACACTGTGCTCAGCCACCAACTCTTGGCTGGAACTTCTTGCTTATTGCAGCTTGTAACACTAACCTCCTCACCACAGCTTTTGAGGAGGTGGTGTGTGGGGGCCAGTGCATCAGCTTATTCTGTGTCTGAACAGTGTCTTTCACAGCACATCTCTGTCCCTTGACCAGGACACCATAAGAAAATATTAATTAAGGTTTTTTTCATTGCATGGTATATTTGTGAGAAATGTAACACCCTACACATGGTAGCCAACTTATCAAACAGTTAGAAGATGGCAGAGCAGTTTTAGGCAATGTATTTAACATGTGGTCTTTATTTATATATGCATACATATATACTTGCTTATAATAATTCTCTCCTCTTATGCATGCATGCATGCATGCATGCATGCATGCATGCACACATTCACGTGCCCTATGTAGGAAGGTTCTCTACTTGTATTTCCACAAGAGGAAAGGGGCTACTTGTATCATCTTATTGCTCTCTGCATTAGGGGCTTCTTTCTATAGGGTACTGAAGAGTGTCATTCTATGGTGCTCAACCATTTTATCTAGAGGGCTGGATTGGTAATGCCTGGTCCATCCACAGGCTGGATCCAGCTGGTGTTTCTGATTCAGCAAGCTTCATGGAGGGGAGAGGGGACAGGTCAACCCCAACACAACCCCACAGGGAATGGAGCCTGACCCAGCCTTGTGGAGAAGGAAGGGAGCATGGCTTGGCCCTGCCGGGGATGCAGGGGTATGGTCAGGCCATGCCTGGCTCTTGTGCTTGACCCAGCCCCATGGACACTGGGCTATGGCCTGGTTCCTGGGTGGGGGGAACCTAACTCTGATCCAGAAATGGGGTTGTGGCCCAGCCTCTTAAAGGAAAGGCCTGACCCACCGTATAGGGCTTGGGGTTTTTGGAATTTGGCAGAGGGGAAGTGCCCCCCACCACCAAATTTTCTGACCTGGGGGGGAGCCCCATAGGCCAGATGCAGTGGTTCTGTGGGCCACATTTGGCCTGTGGGATGGAGATTGAGCACCCCTGGTCCAGTTCCAATCCAGCAAAGCACATAAAAATATGTTTAACTTCAGGTTGTTAGGATCCATTTGCTGGTGTTTAAAAACTTCACTGGATTGGGGCCAGAGTGCTGGTACCTTGTGGGACAGAGCCCTAGTGTGGCAGAGGACAGAATAGAGCTCTTGCTGCTCCTTGAGAGCTTGTGTGTCATTCAGTCTGTCTGACTGGAAAACTCTCCTTTGTAATATTAAGCAATCTATTTCAAATGAAAAACCACTTAAAAATTCCTTTGCACTCAATTAATATTTCATGTGGGAGGAAACACCCTCTCTGAAAAATCCTACTGTACCTGTTCAAACAGATTGCTTTGTTTTATTAGGTCTAGGAGGAGTTGTAATGTTGATAACGGCCAATAATTTGATTTTTTTTAATTGGTTGACCACACAAAGATCTAGTTGTTACATTTCACACAATCAGCCCACTCATGCTCTCTGCATTGTAAAAACCATAGTAAATTAAAAGTCAAATATTATTTTTATAACTCAGTGTAACTGTTATATGTAATAAAGAGATTAATGTAATTATTAGCTAAACATACATGTTGGACCTGCTTAATGATGTAAATACATGTAAAAGGATGATGGGACTATATACTGAATTGTACCAGTATGTATCAGGAAGTAGTGCTACCAAATTCTTCTCTTTTCTAAATCAGAAACAAGTATTTTCTACACCCATGCATTGTGAACTGAATTTAGATATTACTTTTTTGGGAACCCCGTTGCAGCAAAAATCTTCTGTATTCTCCTTCCTTACATCCACTCCACAAAAATCCCAAATTGAATTCTCATCTTTCCCCACCAGTTCCATACAAAACTCACCTCCTGTTTTTGAAGATGCAGGAATGCTTTTTTGGATTCTGGTAACTTTTGTTTGTAGGTCACACGGACAGTTTTTAGATTTTACTTTTTTATCTTCTGTGTTTTTCATGTGAAATTACTGGGATAAACACTACGCTGATTTATACTACTTGGTTATTTAAACTTACCAGGAAATCAAGCAGGTCAAAATGAAGCCTGACCACTTGTTGTATACTAATCAGGGGTGTGAAAAAGATGGTGTCGAACTCTGAAACATAGAACTGTTCGTACAGTTACATGGCAAGGTGTGTATTGTCATGCTAATCAACTAGCTAAAGATGATGTGCTGTATTGTCTTGCTTATTTGTAACTTGAGCAGTTGTGTTTTGAGTCATATTTTACAAAAGCTAGTAAAGGGATTCCAAGCTCCCCCCTTTTGCCATACAGCAGATAGAGAGAATTAAATGTCTTCTGGTGAGTTGTTTTATCTTTGTGATCCTGATAGAAATAAAAAGCCACCTCCTCACTATCCCACTTTTAGCATGCTTTCAATTTTAACACAGGATAAATTTTGAACCTTATGATGTTTGAAATCAAGAATAATGAATGAGACAGTAGAGTTGTATTCACTTGCACAGTATTGATATGGGTCTAGACTAATCTAATCAAAACTAGAATAGGCTCTTTATGTTTAAGTTACTGCAAATAGGTGCAATTAAATCCCTTTGGAAGATTGGTAATGAGATATGTAAATGTCCTGTTTTAAGATCTAAATTGAAGCTATTAATTTCAATTTTAGAATTCCTATTAAAATGCAGATTTTATTTGGATATAATCTATGTTTAATATCCAGTATTTTGGTTTTAAATGTACTTATTCAAGTGGAGAGAGAATGCAGGTTCTTTGTGGGGCTCCTCTGTGTTCTTGTGAAAGTGAGCAAAAATATTTTAGTATTTTTCCTTCTGGCACCTGGGTCAGTAGAAAGAGAAGGAAAATGGTTATGGTGTTCCTGCTGTTCTATTTCTTCTGTCAAATAGGTGGCAGCAGAGTGTTACAGACAATGGTGCAGCTGGGTCCTATAATTGTAATGAAAGACGAGTGACACTATATGCTGTCAACTGCAGCCTTGTATAACTTGTAGTTAAACATAAAATAAGAAAGAAAGCTACTATTGATAATGAAAGACCATAGAAGATGAAGGGTGTGAGATGCTATAAAGTACTGAATTTCTGGACTAGTCTCAGTTGGGAAAACTTAATCTTTAAAGGTATGTCATTCACTCATGCAACATGATTCAGATCAGCTAAGATAATATGTATGTCAAAAGAGACAGAAAAAGGCAAAGTGTTCATAAGTTGCAACTGAAAGTAATGAACTGCTGCCTTGGGGTACTGTAGGAGTTGGCCTTCATGTGTGTTTTAGTGAAGCAAGTTACAGAAAGGAAATGTCAGTCCTCGAATCAGGCAAGCATTCTTTGGGAACATTTGTTCAATTGTCAGCATTTTTTAGAAACAGAGCTGCAGTCTATTATGCCACAATCCCAAAATTAGATTTGCCATTCAAATAGCTTCAATAATGCCTCTTCAGGATAAGTGTTGGATTAATAAAAATGCTGCAGAATCTTACTGTTAATTTGCAGACAAAATTAATGGCTACAAAAGAGGTTCATTTGGATACTATGTATGAGCTATTGAATACTTGCTTGTACCTGGAGTTTTAGTAAGATTGTTCCCAAAATATAAGGTGAGATTGCAGCCCCAGTGAAGTTGTGGGTATATTGCAATTAACTTCTGTGTGTGACCAGGAGGTTGCACCTACAATGAGGAGGAATTTTAGAATCTACCAATCAATTTTAGTTATAATATAGAAACTGGTAGTTTCTAATAAATTGTAAAGACAAAGGACAAATTGAAAAAGACGTTAACAAGGACAATATTGTTGTTGCATTTGTGTCACAAAGCTGAAAAGAAATCAACTTAGGGCAATAGTTTATTGTTACTAAACAAATTAAGCATTTTATTTCTGGTAAGATTGTTAATATTGCCGTTCAGGTTATGCGTGTCTTCCACCTTTTTATTTTCCTGTTGAACCTTATATGGTTTACTTTTCATAAACAGACTTCTTTTTATTAAATTGCTTTCAAGTGTGTATATAGCAACTTAATAAAGGTTGTATCTGGTTAGTATGTATTGTGACAGTAACTTTTCACATAATGTTTTTCCCCTATTAAATCTGACATTCTAACAATTCCTAGCCCTATCTGGCAAGTTTAAAACTAACCGCCCTCCTTTCTCCCAGTTCTCTCCTCATGTTATAAAGGGGTGTTGAATATTTCATTCTGAAGTGTTACAGTTTATGCTAGCTGATACTTAAAAGTGAGAGCAGAAGGGAGCATACATTTATAGGGCTGTAAGGTGGTTTTTAATGTTTTTATAGTATACTGTAAGAGTGCTAAAATTGCATAATTCTGGATGCTTGTGTTTTGATAATGATTGAATTGCTGTTTACTGCATCAGTAGGTCTGTGTATTTACAATATTTTTATAAAATCAAATATGGCAACATGTTTTTGGAAAAAAAACATACGTGTAATAAAACATACAGCATATAATTCTGTTCAACCGTGGCAAAGCACTGAATGTGTCTGGATTAAATGCATGTAGTGTATGATGGTATCCTGCTCCTTTCTTTTTTAACTTTCTTATTATCTACCATTTATTACATATTTTAGAAACTATTATAAATAAAGTATTTTTTGTCTTTTGGTGAATGCTTAAGAGTCCAAAGCAAGAATTAAGTTTGAAATCATGCCATACTTGCATGCAAATAGTAATGGGGTTGCTCTGATACTAGATGGAAACCTGTAAGTGTGTACAAGTATATACCAATACATGGATTATACAAGGTCAATATCAATACAGGTAGTAAAACAAGCATTAGCAGCGGTCTTGGCTGGTGTATTGGATGCATTAATAACATTTTTTTCTAAAAGTATATCACGTGGCAATTTTTTGTATCCTATTAAGCAAGTATTGCCAAGCCTTACTTAAGTAAAAACTAGTTGAAATCAGTGGGGGTTTTTGTTCCCTGAATGAGGACATCAGTTTGAAAATATTATTATTATTATTAATATTGTAAAACAAAGATACTACTTTTTTGCATTGTAGCATGTACACTTCCGTATATATTGTAAAATTTTACTTTATGGGGCTGTTACTGCATTTTTGTGATATACACCTTCCCCCACCCTCCACCCCCTTTTTTGGGGGGGGGGGTGTGACTAAAATCAGCTTTATTTTCTGTGTTTAGGAACTTACTCCTGTGGTTTGTACTTTATTTAAATACATGGATTCACCCCTTCAGCTTCCATGATCCATGGAGGTGTATTACAGTATGACATGTAAAAAAAAATATAGGTTTTACATGTGTTCAAAAGTAAATAAACCACTACTACTACTGCTATATGCATGCAGAATAACTGAATATTTTACCAACTTCAAAAGTTTTGTAGTTTTTCATACTGTAACTAAAAAAAAAAAAATTATTAGACCAAACTGTTGCAGTGAAACGCATCTGAGACTACAGAACCTGTAATTATGAAATGCTGTAAGTTCAGTGATAAAAGCGCAACTTTAGATTGAGGTATCTTCATTGACATATTGTTGTGTGAGCATTGGTTGCTTTTTTTTCTTTGAAAGTTTTTAAGGGAGTGAAGGTGAGACAATAACAGGTTTTACATTGAAAACTGTACACTTGTATTGGTTTATAGCTAATGTTGCTTTTTTATGTCTGTCATACTTTTAAGCATTTAAGGTTAGGTATCATTTGTTTGTACAATTTTACCCACATTTCAATAAAATATCATAAAGAAATAAGACAAAAATATTAGGTGTAATATTTGGGAACTATGGACCTTAGAATTAACTTCATATTGGCTTCTCTTCTAGAATATACAACCTATACTGCGAGAATATTTTTAAAGCATTTACTGTTTACACGGTCCAGGCAAATTATTCTTTTATATGTATTACTGTCAATTTTGAATCATTTTTATCAATACAGCTATTTGAATCGGAAATCAACAGATTGAATATACAAATTTTTGTTCCTGTTTTAAAGAAGGAAACAAAATTTAGAAATTATTTTGAGTTGAAGAAATACCATGTAGTACCTTGAAATTTATTAAGCATAAAAAAAAATTGGTAAAGCTATTGTGGTTTATTTTCCTGAAAGAAGGATCAAGGACATGATTCTTCTGAACAACTGAATGCCACTTTATCACTTTGAAGAATTAGGCCTGCAAAGGGAAAAATATCAGTAGATATTTAGTTTGCAAAGAAATTGAACATGTACTTTGTAGCAGGGAGTTGAAAGAACATTTTTGTTGTTGTTGTTAATACAGGTCATTGTCTGAAAGACCCCAGGCTCTAAAAATTTCCCTGAGTTTTATCCTGGTTATTTCACATCCTTGTGAGTTGTCTTGAAGTTAAATCAGGCTTTCTGACCATATCCTTGGGCTTCAAAGAGAGTTTAGGCAGAACAAAGATAGGATTGGACCATATGATAATTTTCTTTTTTACTCTTGTTTTTATCACTAACAGCGCTTTCCTATTTCGTTGTTTTCATTTAAGTTATTAATATGTTGGTTTGATTATTTTGCAGTGGATGTTTGCAGAGCTTCATTTTTTCTTACAACTAAGCAACAGCATTTTCATTTCTGACTAGCATTCTTTTATGATGGTGCTTTCATGATGCAGTTTCACTGGCAGTGCATCAAAACAATGGATAAACTATAAAACAAGGTTATAAAGCTAACTTCAAGGATGCTAACATTTGAACAGTTTCTTTCAAGATTTAATATAGGTAGTATTTTTTCCAAAATTTTGGTTTCTAAAGTGTTTTTTCCCTGCCCTTGTATAGAGCAAGTTGTAAGTTCGGGGCTTTTCAGATGTTATATGTTGGTGTGATACTTGTCTTCCCTTGATATTCCCCCCCCCCCTCTCCCCGGTCTCTAAGAACTCACTGTGGCAAAGAACATCCCTGGTAAAAAATGATGTATTTTAATTACAGGGCATATGTAACCTTTTTATTTAGTTAGCTGGGCAGTAAAGTTTAATTGCAGAGCTCTAAAAAATGTTCCTGAACACATTGCATACATTCAGCACACTTGAGTACTACTTGTTATAAAAGATTCACTAAATCCCTTCTGTAAACTCTTTTAAATGCCAATGCATAACCCCCCCTCAAAAAAAAAAACAACAAAAAACCTCACTGTGATATGAGTGGAGATGGGGAAAGACACATTTTTAATATTTGTTATTCTTATGCTTTCTCAGTCTTAATGCCTTTCCTTTTTACATGCAATTTATAGTAGCAGTTATCTCATGAATTATCTGAAATAGTGTTCAAAAGGTGTAAACAATTCCTAACCAAATTAATTTATAACGTAACAAGCAGATAAGCATGGGCTCTGTTTAGATAAACTGTACAGAGCTTTTTTTTTGTTAAATACAGTTTTTCTGAACTTGGTTGTGGTATTTCTAATCAGAGGTAATACGACTTGACTGTGAGAGAGAGATCTAATTCTCTTAAATTACTGGAAATGGTATTTCATGTTGGAGGTTTTTTCTTAGCTTAGTAATACCAAGTCTGATTTTATAAAGGGTATTAGGAACATCTAATTGTTTCTACGTGTCATGCATTATTGTAACACAGTTGAACAGTTCTGTATTTTATAAGCCATCATCACTAAATGCTACCAATTCATTGAATTTGTTGATGTACTTTGGAATGGGTACCTTTTATTATTGAAAATAACACATCCTATGAATGCAAGTTCTTTAAAAATGGACTCTAAATATCAGATGCTAATTAAGATTTTTTTTTAAATCAGGTGTTAGTTTAAACTAACAAATGAATGTTGATGATCCAGAGAATCTCATACTATTTAAATTTGTTTAAATTGTGTAAGTACTTTATTACTTGTAATTCATTGCCTTTCATTTGTAGTAAAAACACGGAGCTAAAATTCCCCTGTAATTATTAACATAAAGTATTCTTTATTTATTCTAAATAAATCAAAGCATATGACTTGTGCTTCCCTCTTAAATGTAAAATAATTCATGGGAAATCTGGTGTTTAGAACGAAATACTGTTGAGTTCAAAACTTCACAGTGATAATATGCAATTGATCAATACTAATAATTGATGATATTTTGTCAGTGTAGCTTTAGGATTCTAAGAATAGCAATACTGTTGCTATTTAAAGCTTGAAAATATATGGAACAGTACCTGACATCAATATCTATTTTGTATTCTAAAAGGCCAGTTTATTTTCATTTATTTCTTTAAATTAAAAGCTTCAAATAGAAAAGTAATGAATGTACTACCTTTTTATGAAAAATCATAATCTAGTGAGAGAACCCAGGGATAAAGCAGGGTTATGTGCTGTACATTACCCTATTTGTCAATAAATATAGATTACAGTTGACTTGACTTCTGTAAGTAAGTGCTAACATCAATGATGTATTACATATGTATATTTTCTGGAACATGGTAACACAATCACAAAATGCATCATTAACAAATAGAAGCATGTAGTTTTTCAATAGCAGCTAACATAAATAGTTCTGAAGTGATAAAAGGTGGCTGATGCAATGCATAGAAAACATTGGTCTTAATGCAAGCAAGCAGTTGCACCTAATGTGGAATGTAACCTAAAAATTTGATGCTTTTGGTTTTTTTTTAAAGAAAATCTGTAGCTATTTTGTTTTTCATTCCTTCAAATCCCACATGAAATAGAAATGGTGCACATTTTGTGTTAACATTTAGGAAGGGGATTACGTTTGATCACAGGAACTATTTTTTCCATTTTTGTTTCAAGTGTAATGAAATAATACTTTAATTACATTTACAAATCATTTTTTGGGCTTACAGAGGTGTCTTCTCTTGACTATACTAAAATTTAAAAGGGCAAAGCAGAAGAATTGTTGGTTATTATCAGATCATTGCTTACATGAAACCAAGTTCTGCTTTATTATTGATATTACTTAAATTAATAAGTACGAAGAGAGTAGGAATATAATGCAGGGGCTTCAGGGCTAGAACCATTAAGGCCTTACACAATGAGGCCTTGCTCTTGATTGCAACATGTAGTCTTAAACCACAGTGTTATAATGTAAAGATACAACATACTAAAAATAAAACAAATTATAAATGGAAACATGATACCCTTAATATAAATTTATTAAGTTACTTCCATATGTTAAGAATGAGTAATATATGTCTATTTAAATGGAAGTATTGATTGATGACTGAACTATGTATTATTTTTTCAAAAGGCTTTTTGAAACTATATAGTGGTTTTTTGTTTGTTTTTGATCAGCATAACATTACAGCTGCTGATCCTTGGTCTCTGTATAAACACGATAGTATGCCTTCTCAAACTTTCAGATATTGATGGCATAGCTGGATAAATCAGTTTGTTTGGAATAGAAATCAGAAAGGTTGCACTTTCTGAAGTAGTCTTTTATAACTCATTAAGACTTCATTCATTAATATGCGACAAAATCTTAATAAGAAATTTGTTTTCATTCGTGTCTTAATGAATGGTACTGATGTCAAGGATGATGCATTTTAAACAGAAACGCTGATGAATATTCATACAACTGCTTCTTAATAAATGAACCACTGTAAATGAAGGGTTTTTTTTGCATTTTTATTTCAGTGATGACTAGATTAATATTGTATAATATATTTGGAATGAAAACTGTATCAACAAGTTAACATCACTATAGCTTACATGATGAAAGACGAGAGCAATATACACTTTCTTAAACAATTGACCAAAATTTTCAAAAGGATCATTGATTGTAATACATCTTGCAAGACTCTAATAACTATATTTTCCATAATCTGTTGGCACAAGTGAAATAGTTAATCTTACCATTTATTCGTTTAAAAAGTTATACTTACAACAAGAAAAAGAAAGGGTTTACTTACCATATAATGAAACTTTTGAAGCTAGTGCCTTAATAATCGTTTTAAAAGCATAAATAAAATATTTTGTTAATTTTTAGTTGTCTCAGGTTTTTCTCTAGTCATACTAGGAAAGCTTTTGTACAGAAGGTGCATGAAACTATTTTGAGCTAGTGATAGTAGTAAAAAGAAAGTTCAATTTACTGTTTTATTAAATTCTTTCTCCTCTTAGATATTACACCTACAGGTATATTTAGCTATGTTCTTATAACATTTTCTGTTGCTTTTGCAGCACGAATGAATTACTTGGAATCTTATCAAAGCTTCTCCTGCTTATTAATATTGCTAAAGATTTCAAATTATTTGTCATAGCACACTGTTAAATGCAGTGATAACAGTATCAGAGATTGTAGTGGATTTAATAGTAATGAAACGCTGAAAAGTACAAAAGTCAGACTGAATATATTTGTTTATTTCATCCTTCTTTTTTTCTTCCTGCTACTTTTGGAGTGAAAGCTACCTCTCTTCTTTTAAGATGGGTGTTAAGCATGGAGAATATGTAAAAATGTTATACTTTGCAACTGATTTAAAGGACTTTTTACTAGAAATATCTGTTCCCACCTCCTAATCTTCAGGTGGCTCTTGAAATACAGGCCAACTTTATCTGAGTGTCAGTGGATAATGGATACAACTAGCTATAACATGTAAAAAATACAAAATATAAAGATACCAAAACAGGTTAGAATTTTTTTAACATTATGATTTCCTAATTGAAATTTCTGGATTTTCTTATGAATCATGTTTGTAGCTTTTCCAAAAGCTTTAGCTGGTAAAAAATTTAGTGATACATGGGTTTAGCACACAAATCATGTGTATGTCACCTCAGTTACCTTTTTATTATCTTGATGTTTTAACGCAGCATCTGTAGGACTTGCCCCAGCTATTTCTCAGATCACCACTCCCTTCCATAACAGCCGGTTGTTTGGGATCATGAAGCTGTTGATGGGTAGTGATGTGATTTATAAGCGGTGAGACACAGAACTTTTCTAGCAGCTTGATGTAGGTTCTGATTTTTGACTCTTGGAAGAGACATAGGCCATAGACCTTGCCACTTTCAGTAATAGGTGCAAAACTCATTTCCTTGTATAAAATCTCTGTTGCACACAAACATGCAAGATCCTGTGAATTATTTCAGTGTGACTGTGTACGTGAGAGAGTTTTTAAATGCGTATTATAAAAATACTGAAAACAGAATGTGAAAGTGCAAAAAGTGTGTGCGCCCCCCTTTTCTACCCCACTCTGATGCCAGGGGCCAAGCATGAAACACTTTTAACAAAACACCTGTATCACCAGAGACTGGCATTCCCTCCGCCCTCCCTTCATGAGGTTATACACTTTGGACTAGCTGTCTGTCTTCCACCAGAGTGCTCCTTGACGGTCCAACACAACCCAAACTGGCCCACGTTCTGTTGCAAGGTGAAGTGTCCAAACTCAACTGAGATATACAGGCCAAGAAGTGGAGGATTTGGAAGCATTGTCAGAGGTGCCCTCTGCGATTTGCTTTCTGCAGCTTTTCATGGTCGTCATTTTGGCCTGGCCCAGCAGGAAATTGGCCAGGCAGATGACACTCCCTTCAGCTGCTTGGGAGAGGATAGGGAAGAAGTATAAAGTCTTAGTGAAGTCCAAGTCCAGAGCACCAGAGAGGGTGCTTAGGTCAGCAAACAGTAGCCACAACTGGAGGCATTTGAGGAAGGCATGGAAAGGAGTCTCTTCCACCTTTCTTACAGAAAGGGCAGGCTGCACCATAGTCTGAGTGTGTGGACAGGTGTCCATTGCGAGAGAGGGAGGCATTGATGCCATTTCAGTTTTAAATAACTGGGAGATAGTCACATGCTGTGGTGAATGCAGGCCGTCAGTACATGTATGTGCATTTATATATGTGCATGTGTAAATGTACAGGTATACATGTATGTTGTATAGGTTTGTGCACATATATGTATACTGTATATACAAATATATATGCCTCGCTCCTCACATACACACATTAGGTGTTTGTGTAGTGTATAGTATTTCTCCATACACATATTAGGTGTTATATTGTATACTAAATCTTTCTATACTTTGTATATGTTGTCAAGTTACTCTGTTGGTGAAAGTACCAATGTGCAGAATACGGGTGCTGCAGAAGTGGAGTTCTGAATAGTTGCTTAGGCTCTTTCTGCCCCTCATGACAGTGCCTGCTTATGTATCTTAACCTTATATTGCTAATTAGTACTAACTGAATAAGATTTTACAATCTCTAAGTGATTTTTTTTTTTTTTTTTTTAACCAGTAAACTTTGGTACATGACTTACAACTTGCTCCTGAATTTTGTGTTGCTTAGCCATACATATTACCTTGCTGTACAACTAAAGGCACTTATGCAGAATACCCAACGTCTCATCATGATGACTTACTTCCATGTGAAAATACAGCCCTGGTACAAATTGATTTTTTTTTTTTTTTAGGACTTCTCTTGCCTCCATCCCCCGCATCAAGTTAGGAACTGGCCAGCATTCAGCAACTGAAACTGGACATTAGCTTGCTTCCTTTGTGTTCTTCCACTGTTGTGTCTGTGTCTTCATTCCTGTTACTCCTTGTGATCAGTCTGCCAGCTATTTTCCTGGATTCCAGGTGTTTATGCCCCTGTATTGTAAGCAGGGTTCAAATATCTCTCTTTTTTAACCACATTTTTTCAGGTTTATTCTGAGCAGACTTTGAGATGGCATTACACCTGACTACCATCCCCAGCATCATTTAAACTTTTGCTAAAACCTGTAAAGCTGCATTTAGTTGACTGTAGGTGAACTAGTGGTACATTTTTTCTTAGTGCAAATGAAACTTTTACTGAAAAACAGAACCCTAGACAAAGCTATCCGAGTGCATATTTAAAGTATTTAAGCTGAGAGTGATTACCAGTCTTAAATTCAGCTCACAGAATGCCAGTGATTTGTGTAAAGCCAAATGAGCTCTAATAATAATACAAATAAAGTATTATAGTGGTACTAGATCCATGATGCTAGTATACTTTTTTTGTGTTCTAGGAACTCTGATATTTATCTCTTTGTTTTTTAAAACTGCCTAGAAAAAACTCATACTTTGGCTTTTGTGTGAAGAATTCGGACTTCACAAAGTGATAACGACTTTAGAGCTATGATCAGTCATAAGCTTTCTTGTTAGCACTATCCAGTCAGGATGCAGCTGTTCCCCAGGCTAAGGGAGACGTATTTATTTTACTTCTTGTTATCACTAAAACTTTTAGGCTTATTTCCTCTCTAGGGGAGACCTCCGTTTCTCATTGAAGTTTCATAGACACATGGGACTTCACATCTTGGGTCAGATCAGGAGTGTATTTTTTCTGGGTTCTGTACCTCAGTGGTCAGTGCCAGGTGCTTCAGAGGAAAGAATAAAGGAATTTAAAAAAAATTGATATATGTCTCCAATGGAAAATAGACCTGTTTACTATTGTACTATATAGTATGTAGGTAGCAATAATTTGCTTAGTGAGGGTTGAGGTTCATGGGATTCTTTTTAGGGTAAAAAAAATTGAAATCAAGTTGACAAATCTATTTGTATACTGAATATGATAATGTTAGCATTGAATATAAAGCAGTCACAGACCTAAATACATCTAGCATAGAGCCGGCTGGTATTTGTCCCACTTCAAAATAGTGACTGTTGTGCTGTTAAGTAAAGTACTCTTGTTAACCAGTAACTCTTTATTAAATAGCATTTAGCTATTTATAAATGCTTTCATATAAGCTTTCCAGTCCTGTCTGAAAGTTTGGTAACTTGTTGTGGCTGTATAAATATCACTGCTATAGGCTTTGTAAATAATAGGGAAAGAATTTCCATAGAACTACCTATCCTACTGAGGTCTGTTGACATGCAGGGAATTACTTTAAAAGTTGATCTGATCAAAATCAGGTTTGTCATCAGAGTGTTCAGGACAACTCAAAGTCTAGAAAGTGAATGAAATTTCTTCAAGCCTTGCTTGATTATAACTGGGTGTGTCTACACGAGATGCTTGACTTTAGCAGACTAATTTTCTGCACAGTAAGGTGTCACCATTTATACATATGCAGCAGTTAGGGCACAGTAGACTAATTTACTGCACTTTTGGATAGTCCCATCAGATGCAAGGGGTATCTAGCAGCGTAGTAGATTACTGAGCTTAAATGCACGTGTAGATGGTGATGTTGGGATTAGTTTACTCTGGCTTGGATTGAGTCGGAGTATATTTAATTGCATGTATAGAGCACCCACTGTGTTTTAAAAATAACGTGTTAGGAACAAATATATTCTAACTTCATCTTGCTGAAATCTAGCAAAGGGACACTGATCTTTTTAATTGAAAGGAAAATCCTACCAAGCTGTTAATAGTTTTGAATTACTCTAGTGCAGCCAAAATACTGAAGGTGCTATAGAAGAAGAAATTGATGCCCACTGAATTATTTTAGGGACTATAATCACTGACTACCAACTGTTTGATTCGGTTGACTTGTTTAGTGTTAAAATCCCTCAACACTGATACAGTGAAACCAAGACTAAGGGATAACTCTGTGTATCGGTTACAAAAAGTTTTATAAAACTACTTTGAGATGCATTATTTATGGATTTTTTCTCAAGTCTGCAAGGGAAGTTTTAATCTAGATCGATACAGTACTAACCATAACCATCTGTAAATTAGGTGACTCAACTATTATGTTTTGAATCTCAATCCTTTGCTGTTGAAGCCTAGGGAGGTGTAGGGGGCAAATCCTGATCACCTGGTGCAAGTAGAACCAGTGAATTAATCTGAGTGAAATGGAGACAGTTTGGACCTTGGTTAAAAAATGGAGGTGAGAAAGATGGAAAAACCAAACGTTGCTGGGGATTTTTTGAATTTGGAGAGCAGAGTGTGTTGTTTATTGCAGTTTAGGGAGGGGCAGTAATCTGAAATCTGGTCAGGGTAAAATTTGTCTCCTGAAGTTTTTTTTTGTATGTTAACACCTGCCCCCAGAGATGCCAGCCTGATTGTTGTTGTTTTATAATTGCCTTTTCTGGTTGGTTGGTTTGTTTGTTAAGATGGCCGCATCCCCTTTTGGAGAAAGTAGCAAGGAAATATACTTTGTTCTACTACACATTTCTGATGTGTGAAATAACTTTTAAAGCATCAAGGATACACAGTTATTCCTGTGTTTTTGGACAGCATTTGATTGATTGACTGAGTTGCCATGATCAGACTTCTGATTTGTGGGCTTTGTGTTGTTTCATCAGGGCACATTAAAAGCAAGCCATAGCAGCTAAATGTTTTCTTGATCTTCTGTACAGTAAACCAGGAAACAATTTAGTTGGCGGCACAGAAGTGGAATGCAGTATGAAAATGAAATAAGATAAAACTTCCTATGGAGAAGTAGTCCACATTTTATACCCTTAAGGGGTGAATGCTGATACCATACATAAAGCACTTCTTTATAAAATCCTGTAATTTTAAAATATTTATTATGGCAGTGTATTATGGCTAAATTACATAATAAATATGTTGTAATTTCCTCCTTTCTCTGCTCTCAGTATGCCTGATAATTCAGTCTTAAACAAAATTCTGCAATGATTCCTACACTGACGTTACATTGTGATATTAATGCAGCTACAATTGAATTACATGAATAGAAATGTATAACAAAATTGAAAAATGAAAGAAAAAGGAGCAAAATGTTAGGTAAGGGTACAGTATTCTGATCAGTAGAAAGAACATATTCTAAGGGTTAGTAGATCTGTGTTTTAATTCTTCCCCCTGCTCCTAACTTGCTGTAAAAACTTGGATAAAATCATCATGTATTAACTCAGCTGCTTCTGTCCATTGGGAATGCCAGAACCTAAAGTGCAGTGTATTTTTTTTAAATTTATTTGAGATTCTCAGTTTAGAGATGCTGTGGAAATTTATGCTATATAAAATACTTACCTGAGAAAAATCAACATGTTATTGCAAACAGCATATGGACTTCAGAATAGGCAGACAGAGATGGCACAGATGGAAGTACATTATTCTTGGCATACGAACAAGCTCCTTGGAAACTCTTCAAAATTGGTTCTTTTATTTCATTAAAATGTAACATACACATGTTCTTTGGTGATCTATTTGGAAAGTATAAACACTGTTAAAGGCTAGTGCAGGTATTTTGGCAAATGGTTTCTCTCCCTTTCAGATTATTTTTGGGAACTTTCTAATTTCTTTCCAGTAGCCATTGCACTACAAGAGAGCAGCCCTTAAGCTATTGGCAAAATTGCAAATAAAGCGTTCAGTGGAACAAAATGTAGGCTTGTCTAGATCTAATAGACACAGTATATTATGTTGATCTTGCCTAAAATTGTATCTTGACCAAAATGGAAGTACTTTACAGTGTTTATAAAACCACCTTGGAGTGCTCTGAAGATAATCTGATAATCAGTAGAGAACAAAAGACGAGCAATAAAATAGTTGTTCTTTTAATACCTGGTATACTTAGCATGCATAAACATTGATAGAAGAGAAACAGACCTAAAAAACATAACCAGTGTGTGGAAAAGCCCTACCTGCTGAACTGGAACTGGCAACCTGTCTATTTTGTTGTATTGCATATATTTACCTTACCTGAGTAGCTATTTTGTGCTTCACAATCTAAGCTTTCATTGGAAAAGAAGTAGTAAGGACTAAATTCACTGGTTCTGCAGATCCATTTTGTACTAAAGACTGCAAAGTGGAGATGACTGACTACTGGAGAATTCCACACCTAAGCACCTCTGCTGCCTCCTGTGCCAGAGCCCCCCTTTCCCCTCCCCCACTTCCACCATAAAAGGAGAGAAAAGATGGTCCTTCAAAACCAGTCTTAGCCCTGTGGCGAGTGCAGGGATCCCACCTCAGTAAAACAGCTGGGTATTCGTATCCCACCGCTAACACCACGTGAGGCGGGCCAGTAGGGGGCGCTCCTGCATTGAACTGCCCACCTCCCTGCGCCCAACCACCTTCCAGGCTCCGAATGCCTCCCTAGGGACACCTTATGCTTGGCCGACCCCTCTCCCGGAGCACACTCGCTAGTCTGGGGGTAACAC
>NW_017728886.1:145806879-145817791 GCF_001723895.1 Crocodylus porosus
CTAAATATCTAAGCAGATCTCAAGTAGCTTACTCACAAGCATCTTCCAGAGGCTGGTGAAATTCCCCTCTGTAAGCAGGCAGTTTCTAGCTCATGAGTTTGGGGG
Organism: Crocodylus porosus; assembly: GCF_001723895.1. NCBI lineage: Eukaryota > Metazoa > Chordata > Crocodylia > Crocodylidae > Crocodylus > Crocodylus porosus. The sequence continues at coordinate 145,806,985 of NW_017728886.1, forward strand.
AGAGAGCCAACTTTAGATGGTAAAGCTCTTCTGTGTCCCCTGCATGGCTGCTGCTTCACCTCATGGCCGAAGAGAGTGAACCCATCTCCTAGCCCATCCTAACTTATATAGCCCCTGTGACCTCAATCACCTGGTCCAGTGGAGGTCAGCCCCACTTGGCTATCAGCCAACCAATTTGAGATATATCACCTGTCACTGGGCAGATTCCAGCTCTCCAGGTAGAAACCCCTTCCCCAGGTAACTGATGCCAGTCACATAGGCAGAGGGAGCGGGTTTCCCCCCTCCCTCAGGAATGCAGCCAGCTCAGGTTACCTAAAGAGAGGCTGAGGTGTGAATTCTCTGTGCTGGCCCATCTAATCACATTGTCACAGGGCAGAGATTTTGGGGAGAAACCAAGGTGGTTTTCTGCCACAAGCCCCATCTTGACTTTTTGCAGGGCCAGATATGATATCCTTTGTACACCTATTTAACACCTCCATTGAAAAAGTTGGAAGAAAGAAGAACCCATTCCTCTGTCCACATAAAGGTCTGCTGTCCATGTAAATGTCTGTCGCTATTGTCTCCTAATAGTTCTTCACATGGCACTATGGGATTTTGATGATTCAGATGCATTTACCGTCCTGTTCTGAATTCCTAATTGCAGTTAGTAAGAAAATGGGGGGCGAGGATGACCCATGCTAAAGAAACAGAAGTTGGAATGCTTATTTCCTCAGGAGTGCAGTGAGCCAAGTGGTAAGTCACCAAGTTGCCTTGGACTTCTGTCTAGAGAAGGGCTGGGCAAAATACATCCTGCGGGCCATGTCTGGCCTATCAACTGACTGGATCTGGTCTATAGGTCCTGTGGTGCTCAACATGGGGCCGAGCCCCACCCACTCCTGCTGGGGCAGCCCATACTGCTCTTCTACCCAGGCCTGCCGGCCCAGGCCCAAAGCAGTGTGCAGCTGCTCTGCTCCCTTTGCATCCAGCAGGAGCTGCCTGGTTGAAGCTCCTCCCTGAATCCACCTAGAGCAGCATAGCACGGGCAGGAGTGGGAGCAGGAGCCATGGCTGGAAGTGAGGGGAGCAATGCAGCACCCAGCTGGCTGCAATTACACCAAGAACAGCCCTGCCAGAGGCTGTGCACACTAACTGGGGCCCAGGCCAGCAAGGCTGTTTTGCTCCCCTCACTTCCAATGGTGGCTCCTGCCCCTGCCCCTGCTATGCTGCTCTGGGCCAGGGGACTTCTGCTTCAGTGTGTGGAGCTCTCACTTCAGCTTTTAGCTGCTTCCTGCCCACTTGGCATAATGAACAGCCACCTGTGGGTGGGTGGAAGGTGGCTGGGAGTTTGAGCCAGAGCCCTGCATGCCGTACCAGGAGCTGCCCCACTGAAGTTCCCCCTCCTCACCCAGAGTGGTGCAGCAGGGGCAGAAGCGAGGACAACAGAACAGACCCACTGTCCCAGACCCAGGCCCTGGCCAGTGCACAGCTTCTAGTGGGGCTGGGGCTGTTCCCAGTGTGGCTGCCAGCCAACAGAATGCTGCTGTGCTCCCCTCCCGCTGCAGGTCCTTCCCTTGTTCCTGTCCCTACTGTGCTGCTCTGGGCAGGGGAAGATTCAGCCAGGTGCCTCCCTCTGGCGGTGAGGGGAGCAGAGCAGCACCTGGCCAGCTTAAGACACTGGGAATAGGCCTGCCAAAAGCTGTGCACTGGCCAGCACCAGGCCTAGGACAGGATTGGCAGGCACAGGTGGGAGAGTGGTGTGGGCTGTCCCAGGTGGAGCTTAGCTTCACTCACAGCACTTTGGGGCAGCCACAGACCAGGTGAACTCTGTTGCATGTGCCCCCTGCCTCCCCATTCCTCCCTCCCCCCATCCCCAGCTGGCTCCTGGGACCTAGTTCTCTGCCAGCTCCCCATCCCCAACATGCATATGCACCCCCACCACACACCTGTACACTTCTTCCTGCCATTACAGAGCAGGGTGTGCAGGGAGCAGTTTGTGCTAGTCCCACTCTCAAAATTTGGTCCCTGCCTGCCCAAAGCCCCATAGGGAGTTTTGGTGAGTTGTTTTGGGGGCAGGACGCTGACTCAGCTCACAGCAGCTCATCAAAACTCCGTGTGTTGCCTTTGGGCCCAAATAATTGCCTACCCCTGATCTAGTCAGACAAGTTGGCAACCCTAATATTGTATTTAATTCAACAGAAAATGACCCTAATTATAAGACGGCCCCCTAGTAATCAGATTGTATATATGGAAAGTGGTTCAGCAGGGAACTGTTCAGTAAACTAGGTCACAAAAAGGAAGCTTATAAGAAGTGGAAACTTGGACAGACATCTAGGGAGGAGTATAAGAGCAGTGCTCAGGCATGCTGGGATGAAGTCAGGAAGGCCAAAGCGCAGTTGGAGTTGCAGCTCATAAGGGACATAAAGGGTAACAAGAAGGGTTTCTATAAGTATGTTGGTAGCAAGAGAGGGATCAGGGAAAGTGTTGGTCCCTTACTGAGTTGTGGAGGCAACCTTGTGACAGGATGTAGGAAGAGGCTGAAGTGCTCAATGCCTTTTTTGCCTCAGTCTTCATAGGTAAGGTCAGTTCCAGGCTGCTGCACCTGGCAGCATAGTTTGGGGAGGAGGTGAGCAGCCAACAGTGGCAAAAGAACAGGTATGGGACTATTTAGAAAAGTTGGATGCGTCTGTGGGGCTGGGTGGGATCCACCTAAGGGTGTTGAAAGAGTTGGCTGATGAGATTGCAGAGCCACAGGCTACAACCTTTGAAAACTCATGACAATCAGAAGAGATCCTGGATGGCCCGAAAAGCAGGCAAGAAAGGGGAAAAGCAGGATCCAGGGAACTACAGACCGGCCAACCTCACCTCAGTCCCTGGAAAACTCATAGAGCAGATCCTCAAGGAATCTATTTTTAAGCATGTGGAGAAGTAGGTGATTAGAAACAGTCAGCATGGCAATCCCATGTACACTACAGGCTGGGGGCTGACTGGTTGGGCAGCAGCTCTGCAGAAAAGGACCTGGGGGTTATAGTAGATGGTAAGCTAAGTATGAGTCAGCAGTGTGCCCTTCTTGCCAAGAAAGCTAATGCATACTGGGCTGCATTGGTAGAATTGTTCCAGCAGGTAAAAGGACATGATTATCAGGGATCTTGGTTTTCTCTGATTAAAAAACAAATCACAAATTCCCTGTCAAAAATCACAAATTCTCTGACAACCCCCAAAATCCATTACTAAAATTAAAAGCCTCCTGCAACCCCCCCTAGCCCTGCTGGTGCCCCTCACTTGCCCCCACTGCCTCCTGCAGCCCTGCTGGTGCCCCTCACTCACCCCCAAAGCCATCCCAACCCTGCTGGTGCCCCTCATTGCCCCCACAACAGTCCTCTGCCCTACTCATGCCTCTTGCCCCCACCCACAGACTTCCCAAACAGTGACAGTGGCCTCAGCTAAAGACAGCTTTTAGAGTATGAATCAAACCAGGAAACTCAAATTGAAAAACATGGACTTATTCCTTGGTCTACTCCCTTTTTGAGGACTGCCTGTTGCCCTTTGCTGTTCAAGGTAGCCTCTTCCCCAGCATCAAAGTTCTTTCATCAAAAAGAAACACCTCGGTAGCGGTTTTAGGTGGAGACGCACATAATAGTTAAAACATTTCAGATGTTGTGTTTCAAAGGGCCAATTGGACACAGGCACAAGCATTTAAAACATTTTAAAAATAGCTGAAATATTCTACCTTGGGTGCTTGTATACGTGACGAAAATTGGCCATTTTTTCAGTTTAATTGCAGCAAGCTGTACACATGCAGGGGTTTTTAATTATTTAAATGAGTTTGTTATATTGCAAACTAATTCACATCTGCATGTAGCTTAGTTTGCAGTGTAGCTATTTGTAACATTGCAGCCTTTTGACAGCTGCCTCCCCCTCTGCTACCGCAGAGGCAGGCTGAAGGCGGAAACAACAAGGGGGTGATTTTGTTTTGTTTTTCCTGTTGAGCCTACCCTCATCTCCTGTTGGGGGGTGTGGGGGGAGAATGGGGATACGTGAGCTGTCAGCAGGCCAAGTGGGGGGGGGCAGTCCTTTCTTCCATGGTGGCGGCACCCCCAAAGCCACCTGGGTGGGCTGTTAGTGGGCAGGTGCTGCCCCAGCTCAGGCACTACCCACCCACCGGCTGCCCACCCAAGGAGCACTGGGGGGAGAGGGCACTGCTGTGGTGGAGGGAAGGACTGGGGTCCCCCATAGTTCAGGGCCCACCGGCAGCTTTCTCCTTGGCCACAAGAGAGGCAGGCAGGCTCCGGGGGTCGGGGAAATAAAGATCAGGCCCCACACTGCTGCTTTTTCTTTTTTTTTCTTTTCTGGTGGAGCCTGTCTGCTTGAGCTGCCGCAGGTCCAAGTGACCTGTGAGCTTTGGGGTGGTCCTTCCCTCCACAGTGGTGACTCTGCCTGAGCTTGGTGCTAGCTTTTCAGGTGCTGCCACAGCTTGTGGGCAGCACTGGCCGGATCCAACTATTCCCCCAGCCCACACAAAGTGCCTCGTGGGCTTCCAGCTTCCTGCACAAGCTTAGGGAGGAGTTGGATCTGGTGGGTGTTTTCTGCAAGCTGGGGCAGCACCCGTGCAGCTAGCACCCTACCTAGGGGGGGCATTGCCATTATAGGGAAGGCCCAGGGCTGCTCAGGCTGGCAGCAGTTTGCCCAGGCAAGCTCTGACTGGGGGGGGTGGTAGGAAGCAATGAGGGGCCCAATCTTTTTTTTGGTGGAGCCTGCCTGCCTCTGCTGTGGCTAGGGGGCAAGCTGCTGGTGGGCCCTGAGCTGCAGGGAGGCTCCGGTCCTTTCCTCCGCCATTGTTTTGCCCCTTGGGCCACAGCATAGAAAGGTTGGGAACCTCTAGCTTAGGGCCCTGTATGTCATAATCCAGCCCTGAATTTAGGAGACTAAACCCATGTCACGAACACGTGCCCAAGAGGACTACTTTACATGAAGTTTTTACTTTGGAGTATTTTACTTTTGGTAACCTCTGTCCAAGAGTGCATGAGAGAGGAACTGGACTTAGCCCTTCCACTCAGCCAATTACCTCTTCGCTCTGCTTTCATAGATTTCATAGACATTCCAGCTGGAAGGGACTCCAAAGGATCATTGAGTCCAGCCCCCTGCCCCAGGGGCAGGAAGTCAGCAGGGATCGTAGGATCCCAGCAAGATAAACATCCAAATGTGTCTTGTGAGTGCTTGAATCACCTCCGGCAGCAGTCTGTTCTGAACTTTGGGGGCTTGAGCAGTAAAGTTCTTCCTTATGTCCAGCCTGAATTGGTCTGAGACTGTTCAACCTTGTCATCCCATGGGGCGCTCTGGTGAACAGATGTTCCCCTGGATCCTGGTGAACACCCATAATAAATTTATAGCTGGCCACCAGATTGCCCCTGAGCCTGGTTTGCTCTGCTCTGCTTTCCTTTCTGCTTTCCTACCTGTCCCTATGAGGGGAGGGTGAAGAGGAAACTGAGAGTGGAGCCTCAGTCTGCTGAAACCTCCCTTAGCATCCAGTTTGAGTGCCAATAGAGAAGCCTACAGCAGTGTTCCAGCCGGAAGAGCACAGGGATATATGTGTGCCGACTAACTGAAATGTTTCCTTTTTGAAGAGTTTCCAAGTGCATTTCACTAGGAAAATTTCAGTTGTTACGTCTGTCCTCACCCAGTAAAAGGGTTCCTGGTATTTGCCAGTGCTCAGAAGACAAAAGGACTTTTCCATGTTATTGAGCAAAGAGATCTTGGTTTTTGTTAAAAGTTGTTCAGAATTCAAAATGGTGATACTGGTTTCTGATGTTAAATTGACAGCTTGTGACTGAGAAATGAGGGCTCCAGGTACCAAGACTTCTGGCAGTATGTTATAGGTTTGCTACAAAGAAGGAATTAGGTGGTGTTACAAAAGGAAGAAGAGAATAGAGATGGGTCTTGTAAATTGCAGTGAATTAATTAAGTTTAAATATATTATTTTTAAAACTTTGCTAAAGTGGTGCTGTCTCTTCTATTGGACACTTGCTTATTCTGGTTTGAGGGATATACTTTAATATTAGCTTAAACTGATTCCTCATCAGTCAGGGCTAATGCAAAATAAGTATCTATGCAGGGAGTTTGCATCCTTTTAATTAAATGCGTTTAAAATAACATTTTAATTAAACATGTCAAGTCTCTCCGTATATGGATTATGGACCTCTTTTTTTTCCTCCTTTTTTTTCAATTTGTCTTTATTAAATGTAGGGTTGTATCCTCTTAAATGTTCTGTGAAGACTGTCTCGAGTTCATACCTGTTAGATGTGATGTGCCCTCATGTCTTTCCATTTCATAAAGAGCACTTCTGATGATTAATTTGCAGAAGAAGGCAGTTTCCCAAGAGGAGGCTGAGTTGGATCACTTCCACAAATAATACTCCCCCTCCACCCTGTCTTCTTAAATAAGTGACTGATAAATCCCCATCTTGTTCAGATGGCTATAGCTTCAAGCTTGCAGTCAGTAGACCATTAACACTAGCTGAGGATCTGCCTTCTTGTTTGATCCAGGATCCTCCAGAGAGATAAGAACGGACTCTGGCCATCTGATGGCAAAATGAAGGGAGCATTTTACTGGGAAGCTGTTCTCAAGCTGAAAGACACTTGCTCAAGGAGATGTTTAATTCCAGCCATTTTTTGGATTGAGCTAATTTACACTTCAGATGATGTCAGCTGTCTATCACCAAACCAGTCCTGTGGATTTAATAACTGGATTCTGGCTTCAGTTGAGTATAAAAATTGGTTCTATTTACTACAGTGTTCATCAACTGCAAGGAAAAAACTTGTCTTTGAGTGTACATCTACTGTATACTAACAGAAAAGAACTCTTTGGATAGCTAAATATTAGCTTAGTTTATTGCCCTTTTATTTAGCACACAATCTTTATAATAACTCACCCTTACAACTGTAATAACTTTGCTAAAACTTCCCATGAATTCCAGGCAGCAATCCATGCTTATTGTTAGCATCACTTCAAATAAACAATATCAAATTGATACCTTCATTTAAAAGAATCTTTGAGTTTCAGCTGCCTTGATTTTCATAAATCATATTTATGGTAATTACTTTTTTATTGTTTAGATCAATAAAATTAGTAGTTTAGATAGTCTGCCTTATGGAAATATATGATTGTCATGAAGAGCACAGACATACATATTATTAACACACTCTTACTACAGCAAACACAAGGCAACAATAACACACACACAGAAACAGAACAGTCAGAAGGGGTTTGATGGAGAATGTCTAGACTATCTCCACCCTTACAATAATCCTGACTGTAAAGATATTGGAAATGTCTTTGCATTAATCTGTACCACTGACAAGACAATAGGGGAAATAAAAGAAACTTGATATATACTTAAGGAAAAAGAAATCTCTGTCAATGTCAAACTTCCTCAAGTTTCCCATAAAAAAAAAAAAAAAAGAAGAAGAAATTCAGAAGAAGATTGGAGAAAAATGAAAAGGGACTAATATTTCACCGTTGTTTCCTTCATAAAATTGTGATCAGCCATTGAGAAATCTTACTTTTAGTTCAAGTTCTGTTTTAATTTGGTATTCAGGGGCTCATTTCAAAACTTGTGCTTTGTAAAGCATTATGTATCTAATAGCTACAATATAAAAAATGCTTAGGTGGTATTCTGTGTGTAATACAAAATAAATATGAACCTATAAAATAAGCAATCTTCTTCAGTTCCTAAAAACCCTTACTACTCTGTTATGAAAAATTAGAGCCCAATTCTTGGTTTCCTAACATTTTTAAGAGATGTCATTGTACACCTTTCTCTAGATGTCCAAGCTTTAGGCTTTGCACCGAGGCCAACAAGCTCAATGCATTCAGGAAATAAGATGTTTTGGGTTGGGTTAGGGCAGGAACTCATTTCAAAGCAGACAACCTTTGCGAGAGTTTGACCATCTCCTTTAAACCAAAGGGGCTCCAACTTGGGTGCCCCAGCTGTTTCAGTTTCAGTTTCGGTTTCAGCAGTATATTTCTGAGAACACGGGCATCTTTACATGTGCTTGGGAGTGTGTGTGTGGGGAGGGGCATGCACTTTTAGCCACTCTAATTATTAAAGTCCCACAATCTCACCTATTCAGCATCCCATGTTTCAAAATGCTGGCAGCGGTGCTTTAACTAAAGCTCATTCACTGAACATTAAAGTGTCCTAGTGTCGCTGAAGCATGGGGATGCTGAATACATGAGACGTGGAGGCTGCTGGAGTGTATTAATTAGCATGGTCCAGCAGACTTAATCAAGTCTGCTCCAACACTCTGTAATTATAGTGGAGCAGCATCCCTGCGTGGGTACAGGCATCTAATGGTAATAGTCCCATCTAAAGCCATTTAGCACTTTATAAAAAGGTGTCAGAAGTTAGGTCGGTGCTTTGAAAATCCTGCAAGAACTCTGATCAGAAACCATCAGGAATCCAGGGACCAGAAATGATTGGGCACTGGTTATGCTAACATCAAGTAAATCATCAAATCATGGTTCCACCCCTTCCTGCACCTTCGATATTTTTCCAGTCTCTCCCAGGTTTACCTACACAGATGACAGACTTTTCACCTTCATCTCTATATGGGTCAAGTCCTACTATTCTCCCACTCTCAGTTTAAGTGCCTGGCCTTCAGAATCCTGTTAATCACCTCTGATTGATTGTTCAGCTGGTCCAATTGTGTTTGACTACCTATAAGTTCCCTTCAGGAACAGTGACTAGTGAGAATATTAGTGCTGAATATTCACAACACTAATAACAAAACATAATAGGAGTTTTTAATCCAATCAGGTATCCCCTAATGTGTACTTAACCAACAGAAGGCACAGAGATCCCTTGGCTGTTCTCCTTGACCTATAGGCATTGCTTTATACTATCCAGATTCAGCTGTACCAAGTAATTCTCATCCAGCTCCCAATTTCACCCAGGTAGACCATCATCTAGTAGGTTGACAGGAACTTGGGTTTTCTCAGCTAACTCTCTTACTGTATAAGACTGGAGAGTAAGTGGAACCCCATGCAAGATGGCTCAGTGGTTTTCAGGAAGAGCTTTTGCTCAAAACTAGTTCCTGGAAACACTTGGGTTGAGAGAGATGAGCCGTGTTGCCCAGGAGCAGCTATATTTGCTCCCACTAAGATCTGTGGGTAAGTCAACAATGCTTCATGATCAACGGTACTAAAGGCTGCTTCTGAAACCAGTAGTTCTATTATATATACCACATCTCTATCTGTTGTTATGAGGAGGTCATGCATCAACATAAATGGTAATGTCTCTATTTTGCTCATATCATATAATATCCCCATAGTCTGGAATAATAACAGAAAGTTAGATAAAGAAGAGGCAGGGGAAGCTGAACAGTACCTGGACAGCTACATCAGCGGTACTGCTGGGAAGCTGTGTTTGCTGGCTGGGGCCAGGGCTCAGGCGGTGGTGTCTGGCAGGTGTGGGGCAGGTGCAGGTGGGAGCACAGCTCAGGCTGCCCCAGGTGGGCAGCCCCATGCGGGCAGCCCCATGCAGAGTACTTCAGTGGTAGCTTGGCCCCATGCAGAGCACCACAAGGGTGGCTGCAGGCCAGATGTGGTGAGGGGGGGAGGTGGACTGCACCACCTGGGTGAGCTCTGTTGCATGTTCCTCCTGCCCCATTCTCCTTCTCCCCTCCACCCCCAAACGGCTCCCAGGACCTAGCACGCAGGCAGCCTCCCACCCATGTCCACATCCACCAGCCCACACATACATCCCACACCCCTTCCACACAACCACCCTCACTCACTCCCATGCCCCCCACACATGCTGGCCCCCCTCCCCGCAATATGCAAGAGTAAGAATTTCATATCTATATTTAAAAAATTAAAATCAGGGCAAAAATAGTTTTTTGATATTTAAATTATAGTATGTTATAGTAAGTTTGTTTTTTAGCATGATCTGTTTTTTATTTATAATTTGTTAAAATGATATCTTCTGAAAGATTTCGTGTGTGGCCCTTGACAGCTCGCCAAAACTTAAGTGGCCCTGTAACTGAAATAATTCCTGCCTCTCTGCTTCCCCACCCAGAATAGGGCAAAGTGTGGAGTAATGTGGATGTTGGGGAAGCAAGAGATCCCCCTAATGCTGCATGTAACTGTACAGATGTTATATGTAATGCTTCAAAGAAGTTCCTGTTTCAAATGAACATTTTTATACCACTACATGTGGGGTGTGTCCCTGTACACCCAATTCTTGTAGTGCTACAAATATAATATCCATCCATGGCTTGAATGTTCCCATTGAGGGCAGATTGCACACCAGGTTCAGGGCTGACAAGACAGTCAACTTGATGGGACTTTAGGGGCGTGTCCAGATGAGCAGGCACATTTGATATGGGGCACCGCAGACCCGTCGGCCACACTGCACACACAGGCATTTCCTGCACTATTAATTTGCAGCATGTTTTTTGTTTTGTTTTGGTCTCTTTTTTTTGTTTTTGGACACCAGGAGGTCCTGGTGTCAAAAACAAATAACCCCCCCCCCAAAACCCCACACAAAAAAAACCCCACAGCAGAAAAAAGCAGGTGTATGAAGAAGGTTTTGTAGTTTTGTATTAGATTCAATTATTAACACTTCTGTTTTTTTCACTCATATAATTCATTGTTTTCCTCTGTGAAAAACAGTTAAGCTTTTATAGTATTAATGATCTATACAATGTGCTAATCGCACTTTAAAATTGTCTTTAAAAATACGATTTTTAGCTAAATCTATTCCAACACGGAGGAAAGGCAGCAAGAAGGCACAGCAGCCCTCCTGGCTCTCCAGGGACCTAGCGGACCTCCTG
>NW_017728886.1:145817891-145819996 GCF_001723895.1 Crocodylus porosus
ATGTAATCTATGATTAGCACAAAAGAAAATGGAAATAAAGGGGAGTAAACCAAAACTGTAGGAGAGGACGGAATAAAGAAAGTGTGTATCGAGAGGGAAAAGTAAGGGAGTTTAAAACAACAGCTACATATGTATAATTAAAAATGTTGTGCGGCTTGTTAACTTTGAACTTTTCTAGCCATTCCTTTGGATTGTCGGAAGAAACATAAGAGTAAATAAACTCCCTATTTATTGGAGTAAATGGTAGTGAAGCAATGGCTGATGTTATTGGTTGTCATTAGACCATTTTACTTTTTACTGTATTGCTCAGAATCCGGAATGCTTTAACTTGGTTTGTTGGGCAAAGTTAAGGATATAGTTTTGAACACAGATCAGTTGGGTGATGCAAGAGTTTTAAAGTAACATTATTTATTAGATTTATATGCCACCCTTTCTGGGGCTCAGGGTGGTTTACAGAAGAGAGAAAATTAACTTATAAAACAAGAACAAAATATAAGAAACAAAATCATTGAAAAAGATAATATTAGCCTGAAAATCTGATATTTAAGAGTATTAAAATAAGAGTATTAACCTAAAGAGCACATTTTCTGTAAATAATATCCCGTCTTAGCCTCACTTACCAAGTGGCTGCTCAAATCAGTGGTCTTAGAGCTTCTGAAAGATGTCCAGGCTCAGGCTCTGTTAGGCATCAAGTGAGAGGGAGTTCCACAGCAGAAGGCAGCTATTGAGAATGACCTCCTATATGTTTTTGTCCAGTAAATTTGGTGCATTATAGTACTTGCATGAGGTTGCTTTTGGTATACCTTAGCAATTGTGAAGGTACAGAAGAGAGAAGGCAGTCCCTTCTGTATCTTGGGTCCACATCATTTAGGGTTTTGTATATCAGAACCAACACCTCAAGTTGCACCTGGAAAGCTGTTGGGAGCCTGTGGCAGAGTACAAGTTGTGCCTGCCACTCTAAAAGGTTTAAGTAGGCTGTGGAGCAACTGGCAGGTGTGGTCTGGCCCAATTAGGTGATCACATGACTGTACAGGGGGCCACCTGATTGGATGAGGGCTGGGCAGCCAGGGTATTTGCCCAGGCCCTAGGAGCAGAGCCAGCAGTTCTGCCCTGCCACAGGCAGCCCCACCACACCATCCAACCCCAGCAGGGTGCAATCTCCAGGAAATGCCACACCTGTGCCTCCCCAGTGAATGGAGAGAATGGGGCACCATAAAGCCTTAGCCCTGCTGCCTTATGGGCATCCTGTTGATGGGAAAGGCGAGGGAAGAATGCCTTTATAACCCTTGGGCCTCAGGCCCCACTCAGTGAGTCAGGCCCATAGAGTGGGGCCTGAGACAGAGGTCAAGACTCACTGACAGGGGGTATAAGGCCCAGGAGCCCTGTGAGGGGAGGAGCAGTGACCCAGAAAGGGGCTAGAGGCTGAGTTTGGCCTGGTGTGCGGCAGAAACCCAGAAGCTGCATAGAGTAGGCCCTGTGAGTGGCCTGAAGGCCTAGGCATAGGTTGGCCAGAGTGTGTGAGTGATGAAGTCCAAAGCACCCTGTAGACTAGGGCCCAGGTGGGATCCAAAGGGCTGCGCAGGTGAGGCCCAGTAGCGGACAGAGTGTTAGAAGCTTCCCTGGTAGTAAAATAGCATGGCAGAATAGCTTGTCATCTCTATCTAATTTGACTAAAGCTGGGTTAAGAGAGTAGCTAAGCATCTGCAAAACTAACAGAAGACAACGGTAGCAGATAAACTTCAGGGTCTCCAGGGGTGGTCTCATATTTTGGACCCTGCAATGATGAGGATGCACAGAGACACAGCGTAGTCATCGTTTGTGCAAAGTATTCTCCTGTTAGAGTTGCTGAAGTAGGAAGGTTATCTGGACCCAATAGTGGTTGAATTCACTTTGAAGAGACTCTTCCACTCTCTCCAACTTTTGCTCAGATATTACAGATACTAGCATTATGGCAGCATGTGTAACAGAAAGTATCTTCTACTCCTTTTCATACACCAAGCAGGGGCAGGTAGAATCTAGCCCTTTTGGGGTGTTTTCCTTGTATGGGTAATCTCAGATGTCCAGCAGTTGTAATATTTAAAAAAAAATACTTTTTTTTTTTTTTT
>NW_017728886.1:145820797-145833775 GCF_001723895.1 Crocodylus porosus
TATTTTCTAGCATGCAGGAAAGTACCTGCTTTGCTGTATACTGTGTTGTAATGACTTCATACCCATCTTCATGCATAGTAGTATAATAATTTTGGCTGCTTACAGGGGTAAAAAAAAAAACAAACCCAAAAAATAAATATCATTTTACTTTAAACTCTGCACACCCCTGCGTGAACCCCAGCACATGCCCAGAAGAGGCATCACATTAGTTGGACCCGGCTCACCCAACATCTTTATAGATTGGGTGCTTCAGCAGGGCTTTTATGGCACTTTTATCTAATGGATGATTGATTGGCTATTATATAAAAGCACCAAAAAGCCCCACTGAAGTACCTGATCTATACAGATGCTGCAGAGCTGGGATGAGCTAATGCTGCTTCTGGTAAAACGTGCTTTTTTTTTTTCTTTTTCTCCCCCCCCCCCCCCCTTTTCATATCTGTCAGTGCCCATAGAGGTACAGTAGAATGTAATCTGGGTTCTGCATGTGCTAACTATGAATTTAACTTGACTATGATGCCCTACTTTTAAATTAATAAAGAAGCATGCTTAATTTTGAAATCTTTTTTTGTGGTATTTACAGGGTTTTTTTCTGTAAAAGCAGTTAATATTTCAGATTTTTGACTTGTAGTTTGCAGCTGAATACAGGTTTGCTTTCTTAACCTGGCTTCTATGGAAGAAATGATAGAATGTAAGAGAGATGTGGTTTTCTTCTCTCTGTCTAAATTCATATGTTAGCATTTGAAATTATTGATAACTCCAAGGATTCCAAAACCTTCAGAATTTTGAGTCCAAAAATATTTTCTTTTAATAATGGCTTGAAAAGCAATACAGTTTGCTTTCAGTTTGTATTCAACCCAGCCTTTTAAAATTTAGATTAGAAATTTACTTAAATATTGAGGTTTTCAAATAATCCCATGGTTCTGGAAACTGAAACTTCTTCAAATAGTAATTACGAATGAAATTTTGAATTGACAAGATGTCACTTTTCTGAAAGTGATTCTGATTGTACAATCTCAAGTCAGGTTGTACAATCTCAAGTCAGGAAAATGGAAGTCAATAGACTTCCATTTTCAAATACCTGCTAAGTGTGGATTCAACCACCTTCTAAGTGTGGTTAGATATTAGGAAAAATTTTCTCACTAGGAGGGTTACCCAGAGAGGTTGTGGAATCTCCATCGTTGGAGGTTTTTAAGACCTGCTCAGACAAAGCTTTGCCCTGGATGAGGTAGTTGAGTATGGTCCTGCCTTGAGCAGGAGGCTGGACTAGATGACTTCCTGAGGTCCCTTCCAAACCTAATATTCTGTGATTCACTGAAATAATATGTTTTTCTGTCCCACAGAGATTATTTTTTGCACGTATTTCCTGTGTGTAAACTTGGAGCATGCATTGGCATTATGCTGGTCTGCCCAACCAAGATATCACAGAGGCCAAATGAAATTGGATATGTTTAGAAAGAGGCATCCAAAAAAACCCAGAGCTATACCAGAGGTGTTCCTGTGTATCCAGCATGAATATGGCATGTGCATAAATTACCGTGAGTGGCTGCAGGTGGGAGTTGTATTAATTTTCTCTGTGCACTGACTGCCTAATCTAAACATTCCAACGTGGAAATGAAAACTGTTAGTTAATATTTCAAGGCAAGGGTCAGTGAGCCCCTAATCGTAATAGGAATATAAAATGAACCAAGAAGCTCTTGAGAGAGCTTATGTAGAATGTAAAACAGGGTAACGTACTGTTCATACTTTCAGCTAGCTGAGGTGGTCATAGGTTTGTGTGCAAGTTCTCTTCTTTTGTTTTTTTAATCTTTAAAAGGGCTTTGTTGGGAGAAGGGAGGGAAATTTAACATGGTGAGAGAAGAGCAAAGTGAAAATTCTGCTCTTTTCAGCAAGTTTTGCAGATATTTCAGTCTGTTTTCATTTGCAAAATCCTGATGGAATGATCTTGAAAGAATTATGCCTGTTGTTCTTGGCATTTAGTGATCTTACTCCATGCAGTGTGAAGGACCTGCTGCTTGTCCCAAAAAGTATGAAACTGAATGAAGATTGATTTTGGATGTGTTCCAGTATCATTCCTTAAAACATATATTCTATGAGCCTGTTCCCTCCTTAGGACAGGGGCCGGGGTTTTACTCTGTCACATGTCCTTTTACAGATACAGATAGACTTGTTCAAATAATGTCATGCCTTTATGCATATCATTCTGTTGAGAAAGATAACTTTATTACCAAGCAGTCCGTCCCCTGGATTATTCTTATTAATGTGTAATCATATAGCATTCATGACACTGGGGGATTCCTGTTTTATTGTTTAATAAGGGCTATTGATGTATTTAGTGAAAGTACGTGTGTGTTTATGTATGTATGTTTGTGTGTTTGAATGCAAATGAGATTATTTGTAATTAATTACAAGAATCTTTTAGTGTACTAATATCTCTTATGATATGAGCTTCCTTGGATTAAAAGTATAGGTGTCAGAACCTCACAATTTACCTTTGGAGTTAGCTCACCCATGTCATTTGTGAGATCAGATTAATTCCATAAAGGATATGGATATACTGTGGATATGAATTATTTGCTGCATTAGTTATGGGCGTCATGGTCTTCTAAATCTTTCCAGTTTTCTTTTTTTAATGGAGTGCTTTGACCTTCCTAGTGAAAAGAGTGATGAGCTCATTCAGTTCATATATACCTTTCATCTAATTTACAGATTTACTTTCCTGGTTACTGTCCTTTTTAGTTTTTTAGTAAACACAAAAATATCTATCGCTGAGCAGTTGTTGATATTGTGAGATCTAAGGTTTTCTCGTGCTATACTAATTAACTTCTTTACTGGTTCACAGGAGAAAAAAGTGAACTTGTAACAATGTGGCTCAAATAGCCATTCTGGGTCTGCCTCTAAATGCAGCCACAGTTCTGTTGACTTTGACATGCATCCTTTTCACAGATATTGTTCTTAACTCCAGTATTTATTAGTGACTCCTTTCCAGAGACTGTCTGCTGATTAATTTCTAACATTCTCAAAATATTCTAGGCAAGACATACAACAACAACAACAACAACAACAACAACGCAACAAAAATAAAGGATTTAACTGGTTACAAAGCAGTAGGCTGAGCTCAACTTTGACCTTTAATGCAGGAGTCAGCAGCTGATGGCCTGTGGGCCAAATCTGTGCCTTGGAGCCATTGGTTCTGGCCTAGCTGGGGGCTTAGACCTCACCATGGCTGGGGTAGTGGGGTACTTTGTCATTGTGATTAGGAGCTTTGTCTGTGCTGCAGCCAGGTGCTTGGATGGTGCCATGGCCAGACAGGAGAGCGAAACAGTGGTGGCAGCAGGTCCTGTTGCCAGTCCATATCACATCTGAGCTGGGTCACTTTGTCCTACTGGGCAAAAATGTTGCCAACTGCTGCTGAAATGCATCAAATAACCGGCAAGTGATGGACTGCTCACTTTCAGTTGTAGCATCTTCAAGAATCTGTGTAAACTTTTCCGAATTATTTTGCATCTAGGGTTGTCCTGTTAAGAGTTTGAGGAGATGTGCTGTCAGTACGTTCATAGTAGAGTCTGTCTTCCCTGACCCCTCCCCCAAAACAGGCCTGGCCCTCGTATCCCACCACGCCCTGTCCCAGAGATCTCGGCTGCCTCAGCAGCATAAGCAGTGGTGGGGAGAGTTAAAGCCTGGTGCAGCCCACAGGCCATGTGTTAACCCTTCACAGGCCAGATGCAGCCTTTGGGTAGCAAGGTAAACAGTGAACAGCTCTAGTTTGAGAAATCCTAGAAGGAGGGAAGGTGAGCAGATGGTGAAAATAAGATAAATTTGAATGCATACAATCTGTTCTGGTGTTTTTTGCTGACTTACTATGTTAGTTCAGGCTAATGGAACTCTGTCTCCCTGTGCTGTAGGTAATCCATTCATTTATGGCTACTGTGCTTATGTTCTAGTTATAGCTTCTTTCATGATGAAGTACTGACTTCAGATTTATTCATAAGGGTTAGGGACATACATTACACATACAGCAGGTTAAGTGATTAAAAACTGATTTAAACCTGTAACAGAACAGATGCTCAATGCATAAGCCAGTTTAAAAATGTCTGAAACTGGTTTGAGATAAACCTGGTTGAATATAGTAGCAGACTTAACTGATTTGGGTCAAACTGGTTTATGCAATGTCTGTCCCAGACCCCTTCCTGGTTTAATGTAAGCCAGAGTCCCCCAGCATCCCAGATGCTTTGCAGCCCTGGGCAGGTCTGTCTGCTCCATAGCAGAGCTGGACCTGCCTCTCTGCTCCCTCTGAAGCTCTGGTGGAGACTGCAGGTACAGCAGCATCTGCCTGGCTTCCCTTTGCCCCACTCCCCTCACCACTGCCTGCTCAAGCAGGGATTCCCTCACTTACCTCTCCCACAGCGTGGACCGTAGCCAGCATGTGGTATGCTAGCGAATGCTGAGAGGTGTCTGTGCAAGGCAGACAGGACAGTGTCTGCTTAGGGCTTTTTGGGGCTAATCAACAGGTCAGCTGGTAATGTCCCTCCATTCTTTCCTTGGAAAAAGTTGTTTAAGAAGCGTTAGAACCAATGAAAGAAGCTTCGGTTTTTTTGTTGGGGTGCTAAATGCTCTGTTATCAACTCCCTACTGGCTCTCTGGTCAGGAGCAATTGGGGGTGACCCTTCCCTAATCAGTGTTGTGCCAGGGCCCCCACACTCCTGCTCAGCTCAACCCTGCGGAAGGGAAGGGAGGGCTGCTCTAGTGCCCCACGACATCTAGCCTGAGCCACTGCAGGCATGTGCTTGCATTTCTTTAGTCCAAAAGGAAAGTTTGAATGGTTGCAAAGCAGTTCAGCCTAGCCAGGGTAGACTAACCTGCAGAGATTGAATTAATTCAGGTTCAGGCTCTTTGAATGTCTATCCCTAGCCCAGAAGCCACGGACTTTGATTGTCCCCATCCTAGGTGGCTTGCTGCTGAGTTCGTGAATATTTACAGATTTAGCACTGTGTGTGATTCTGGTCTGCATCAATTAGATGCACGGTACTGGACTTGAAAGTCATCGGTTGAGGAAGCTGCTTAGGACCTACTGAGAATCTGGTGCAACTTAGCCCTAATGTTCTGTGGAAATTGCGAGTTCTGTGGGCCAGAGTTCTGCCAGGCAACTTCCAGATACTGCAAGCTGCCTGTCCTCCTCCTCCTCCTCCTCCGTTTCCCTTCTTATGCCAGGTCTTTAGAGAAAGTCCTTGCGTGTCAGTCTAATTACTATTCTCTTCTTGAACCTGGAACTTTGATGCCTTCTAAGCTGTTCCAACCCCTTTACACCAGAGAGAGCAGCCCTGTGTGAAGATGAGGATCCCTCTGGTGCATTAAGAAGAAAACACTGATTAAACTAACTAGTTCAGTGTTAAGCGATATAAAAATATTTATTGTAAATTGAAGCTTAGTTACAACCCTTCATGCTTTCTATGACAAATAGCTTAATAATACTTTTAATTTTTTTTGCAGTAACTTCCTTTTCCAGTTGAAATTTGGACTATCTTTGCCTTGACAGCAACATATACTAAGCACTGTTCATTTTGTATGCTGGGGCTTACAAAATGCTGTATGCTGGGGCTAACCTCTGTAAAAATACTTTGATATGTAAAGGTACAGTATGGCTGCATTGGTTTCATTTAAATCTTCCAGTTTAGATTTTCCTAATCTCCCAAGTAAAGTGTTGCATGGTTTCTCCACAGGAATAAAGTGACTGTGGTAGGTACCATTGGATGGACTTGTTTGACTGTAAATAATCAAAATCTGACTGATTACCAATGTCCTTATTTATCTCATTTTATACTGAGAAAAAGCGATCTGCTGGGTCAGTTCGTATCCAATTTCTACATCTGTATTTAAAATAAATAATAAAATAGATTTTTTTGTTCATTTAAAGAATACTTCAGTTTATATTACAAGTTCATATTTTGCAAAAAAAATTACCACATTGAATTATAAAAGTTTTAATGTTTTCCTGTCCCTCCCTCTGTTTAAGAAAAAATATACTGCTATAGACAGTGAATTTATGTGAGCAATGGAAAACATGAAGGATTAAATTTCAGACACTTATTTTTAGGTCCAATTTGTAAATTACAGATCATTTTTTAAGCTGTGGCATATTTTCCATGCCTTGTGTCATCTTTTATGTAACCTTGATATCTAAATTTGTACATTACATGTGTATGTGTAACTATATTTATAACATCTGTTAACCAAAATTCTATTTTTGCACATAAACACAAAAGGTGGCAAGAATGATTGTTATTTATTCGTTGTTTTTTTTAACCTCTCAAAACTCTACGCTCCAAAAGCTTAGGGTTTTTTTTTCCCTTTTGCTTGAAGCACATTTGACACACAAACAAAAGTGACTTTTGTCTTGTAATGGAAACGTGCCAAGCTGTTTGACATAATGACAGGTGGGATATTATTTAGTGCTACTAAAATTTGGGTTGTATGGGTGCTTTGTTCTTTCTAGATTGTGTTTTGACTTGCATGTTTCTGACTGCCATTGTAGCATTAACCTTCTTTATTGGACTTGGAACATGCCTGCAAGAGTTAGTCTTATAAATGGCATAGTTTTTTCCCTATGTTGTTAACATGTTTCTGAAACAAATTGTACAACAGTAGTTAAAAAGAGTTTTTCTTTTGTATTTTTTTCCATAGTGAATTATCCATTATACTTAAGTGTATATGTGATGGGAATATTTAATAACAAATAAAATATCTTACAGGTAAAGTTGTAACAAATATTGAAATTACTTTTTCCTAAGTAACCTTCATAAAAGGTCCATGTACTCTAACTAGGGTGAGAGCTTGGTGTTAACTTTGATTCGTCTTGCAAAGATGTTTATTTTGCTCAGACATCCCATCAGGCACCATTCTGTGAAGCCTCAGTTACTGCAACCCCTGCTGAAGCATAGATCTGGCTTCTAGGAGTTCAGGCCAGTGTTGCTTTTAATTTTGTGTTATGTGTTTTCAGGGTGATATCATGGCACTAGATATTTTATTTAATGCTCTGTTGTTTAAAATGACTATAAAGAAATATCCAGTGCAGTGCAGTAACAGGAAAGGATTTTTTGAAACTGCAAAACAGTAAAAGGAGCAGGCTACAGTTGAATCATTCTTTACCCTAGTGTGATGGAACCACTGTTTTCTTAGTTAGCCTGTTACCAAGTGAAGCTGACCAGATGCATTTCCCGCTATATATTACTAGTTATTGGTCCTTGTGCTACCAATTTTCCTTTCAAGGTAGATGGCTGGAAAGATGAATAACTTTGCCCTCTTAGAAAGATTAGCTTTCATAGAGTAGCAGATTGCAGGACATTTAAAAATTGCTATACAGGCAACCCCTGCTTAGCGCTCTTAATTGGTTCTGGGAAAACCGAGCACTAAGTGAAACAGTGTTAAGCAAAACCCATTTCCTAATAGGATTTAATGCAAATAAAGATAATTGGTTCCATGCCACTTGCTGGCCCAGACACTGCACTCCTGCAGCCCCACCGTGGACCCTACCAGCCTAGGCCTTACACTCCTGCCGGCCCTGGGTGGGCCGCTCCTGGCAAGGCACTGTGCAGGCTCTGCCAGGGAAAGCATCAGCTCCTCCTGGCCTCATTGTTCCCCTGCTGCGATGACCCCTGCCAGCGTGCACCCGCCGGCCACCAGTGCACCTAAGCATGGCCCCAGCTGCCCCGCCCATGGGGCCTGAGTCAGGGACCCACCTGCCCAGTGGCCAGAAGGCAGCAGAGCTCTTGGTGCAGGGGGAGCAGTGGGGCCACCCACCTGCCCACGCCCCACTTTGCCCAGCTGGGGCTCCCTCCAGGTCACCTGGCATTGGGATGAGCTGCCACTGCCAGATCACTGTAGGCTTGGGACAGTGTCTGCATCCTGTGTGTGAGCATTGGCTTCCACCAGCCCAGGCCCTGCAATCCTGCTGGCCCTGGTCTTGGGCCCCATGCTCATGCCCCCCACCCACCCCTTCTCACTGCCGCTGCCGCTCCTCCCTGGCTGCTCCAGCACCACATGCTGGAGTAGACCCTGTGCTCCTGCCACCCCGCTGGGCCCTGCTGGCCTGGGCCCCAAGCTCATACTGCCTTGCCCCTCCCCGCCCTCGCTGCTACCATTCCTCCCTGCCCGCTCCAGCACCATGTGCCGGAATGGACCTTGGGCTCCTGCCCCCCCTCCCTGGGCTCCTGCCAACTGACACTCACCACTTCACTTGATGCTGACTCTGCCACCCCTGCTTCTCTCCACCCCCGTGCTGAGTGTTATAACGAAACATGCTGAGTGAAACCAGGTAGATATTTTAAATGAGAGCTATAACAAAATGGCAGTAAGCAGGGGTTGCCTGTACTGAAATGGGCCCAGGGACAACCTAGTACAGTACAGTGAAGAGCTGCCAAAGGAAGGGGTCAGAATCTTGCTGCAGACAAATCTGCCCTTTCTCTCCACCTTGCCTGCAGTGTAGTGTAGGTACAGTACACTGGCTAGTAAGCTTGACCTAAATTCTAAGCTATCTCCACAGACTTTATGCTACAGTGGAGCACACTAGAAATCTTGTGGTGGCTTTTGTTTAATGAAATGGAGGTTTTATAATGAATTACAGTGTATAAATAATGCTACCAGTACAACAAGTTAGCAACTTACTGAGATAAATAGGACAGTTGGCAGTTCTCACGGCTATAGTTTCAGAGTGTCCTGAAGACTCTGAGTGCACTAGCTTTTACCCGCTGCTTCAGCTTAGATTTCAGTTCATGTTTTTAATATTAAACTCATAACTGAGAACTAGGTTCTGGTTCAAATTCTGTTGTTGCATAATCTGAAAATACAGCTAATTTTGCTTATTAACAGAGGCTGTGCAGTAAGCTAAACACATTCCAATATTTACATTCATAAATATATCTTTTTTAAAAATGGGCCCAATAATAGTAGTGAAATACAGAGTTCCAAATTACTTCAGTTGCATGGGAGTAAACCTTGAACAACTCTTGTAGTCAAATAAGCTACCTCTAGCTTTAAAGCTGTGAAGCCTTGCAGTACAAATCCATGCAATTCTAATATTATAGAAGCCTCTGTCTGTCTGTCTGTCTGTACATAATGCTTTATGCACGATCTGATTTGCTGATGGAAACAACCAATCAGAGTGTTCCAAGTGTGGAGGAGTGCTGCCATGATTGCGAAGCCGCACTGAGGACTGGACATAGGGTGTGGGAACCCAGGCCAGCAGCACTCCCTGCAAGAGGCAGAACAGCAGCAGCATGGGGTGTTAGGTGCTGCACTCCATCCCACCAATCATTCTTGACAGGCAATTGGCTAGTTCAGGAATAAAAGTACAAGGGTTCACCCACCAAATCCTACTCCTTGTTCTTGATCTAGTCAGCCTTTCTGTTAATATCCTTCTGTTAATATCATGGAAGTCTGCCTGTATAAGGTACATAAAGCCCCCCAGAATGTCAGTTCCTTGTGAAGGGCTGGATGGAGTTATAGAAGCCACCCTCACCCACTACTGTTTATTGAAATCGGCTCAGGAAAGACTGACATCCATAAGATAAAGCCAAAAAGGGAAATTAATAAAAAAAAAATGCGTCTCTGAGGCTGAATTTAAGAAGAACTTGTTATATTTCCAAGTAAAAGGGGGCAGTTAAAGAAATACCCTACAATCCCAATCTGCTAGTCCAGGTACTCTGTAAGACTATAAAAGACAGCTGTAATGTATAGAATACCCTAGTACCAGAGAAACTAATATGTTAAAATGTGCTAGTACCAATCTGAGAATCTCAGACTATGTAAAAACAGGGAAATGTCAGGGGCGCTCATTTAAATTTAGTTAAAAAAGAATACCTTTCTTACATTAGTAACTGACGTGGACACAGTGCCAAAAATAGCAAAGCTGAATGAAAAAGCACACAATAAGCATAACAAATCAAAATGTAGCTTTCGTATTAGTAAAGGTATGAAGACGAACCATATTGAAATATAGGGGAAAATATTAACTTTTAGTTGTAATGTGTGAAAATCAGATAAATTCCTCCCTGTAAATAATTTCAGGCATTTGTTTTAATGTTTGTTTTAACAAACCATATGTATCCCTCAAATACATTAATTTATTTTACTGTGTTTAGGTGTGAAAAGGGTGTATAGGATATAAAATGAGAAGAACAATGTGCAGGAAATAGCAGATAATTGGATAATATATTAAAAATGAGTATAAAATGCTAAGCCAAATAGTATGTTGGATGTCAACAAAGCATTAGAGCCAGTAAAAACAACACGGGGGGTAAAAATCCTGGGGAAAACTTAACAGTTAAGCCAAGAGTTTCTTTCAAATATTTACTCCTTAGGAATAGCTCACATGCAGCTTTTTTAAAAAGAACCTCTTTTACTAGTCAGGAAACTACTGACTGGAGGAAGTTTGGCTTATTCTCGTTGTTTCTCAATATTTTATTGTATAGTATTTGTCTGTGTGAACATGAGACTGAGGCAGCTGTGATCCTTGTTTATTTTTCACTTAAGCAGACTGCTTTCAAAAACAGCGCATGTCCAATGCAAAGTATTAATGCTACTGGTTTTAACTAGATTCTTGTTGTGAAACTTGGATCCAAAAGTTGTGGCTAGGGGTTAGAAGCAGGCACTCAGTTAGTTAGCCATTCTTGATATAACCAAGAATGCTCTGCATCCAAATAAAATGGATCTTTTACAACAAAAAAATTAGTCTACACTTTACTGCGCTTTTGTTGTGAGAGGTGTCAAGTAGAGATGAGGCATGCAGAGATGATTCAACACTTAGAATCATAGAAAATTCGGTTTGGATGGGACCTCAGCAGGTCATCTAGTCCACCTTTTTATACTTTTTATACTGACCAGCAAACTCACTCAAAGATTGGTACAAAAACAATCTAATTTACATATTAAATGTGCATATTTAAATTTAATCTTTGCATATTTAAATTGGATTTTTACATAGTGGGGGATTGTAAGAGCAGCTGGGTTTGGCTGGTAAGTCTGTTGTGGAAGGAGGGGTATGGTGGGTAGTTTGAGGCCCCAGTGGTGGGGGAGGAAGTGAGGCTGAGGCTGCCCAGTCAGGGAGGGGCGCTGGACTGAGCTGTGCGGGGGAGAGGGGTGGTTCCCCAAAATTTGCAGGCTCCTTGCAGGGGTTTCCTTCTCCCTCAGCAGCTGCAGCCCAGGCTTGCACCCCGTTGGGGCAGCTCTTTGCCCCAGCATTCCCAGCACTGAGTTCTCCCCTCCCCCCATGCAAAGTGGATCTCAGGCTGCCTTGTGCAGCCCTGGAGGATCTTGCTGCTGGGCCCCCACATAGAGTGGGAAGGAGGTCCTGCCAAGCTGTTTGCCCTGGCCACCTTCCTGCTCAGCCCCATCCCACAAAGATCCAGGGGCACGTGTCCCCCCCCATACTCTCCAAGGGTGCATGTAGCAGTGGGAGCTGCCTGCATCCCCGAACAAGCTGCAGCTCCCCTCCCCTCCCTTTCTACCACACCAGACTTACCAGCTGGACACAGCCAGGG
Organism: Crocodylus porosus; assembly: GCF_001723895.1. Classification (NCBI taxonomy): domain Eukaryota; kingdom Metazoa; phylum Chordata; order Crocodylia; family Crocodylidae; genus Crocodylus; species Crocodylus porosus. The sequence goes on from NW_017728886.1 coordinate 145,832,329, forward strand.
CGGCACTGACCCAGCCTGCCGTGCCCCATGTAGATCTTGTGACACGCACCTCCCCCAAGGCCTCCCGGACAAGCGACAGGAGTCACCGTATGAACAGATGAGTGCCAGATGAGCGGCGTGCAGTGGCAGAAGCTGCCTGTGCTTCCCGGATGAGCCACAACTCCATCCTGCATGCTGCCCCGGCCTCAGCCCGCCCTGCGCAAATCCGGGGGCACACCTCCTGCCCATTCCCTCCCAGGATGCACGCAGTGGCAGGAGCTGCCCGCACCTCCCGGACAAGCTGCAGCTCCATCCCATGCCTGCTGCAGCCCCAGCAGCCCCGCTCCCTCCCTCACCCTGGAGGTCTACAGGAAAGGGGCTTGTGCCACAGCCCAGCAACCAATCCTTCATGGCTTGGTACTGGGTCATGGCCTGGTGGTCGGGACCTCTGATCTAGTCCAACCCCTTCCTCAAAGCAGAACCAGCCACAACTAGATCCCAGCCAAGGCTTTGTTTAGCTGGCTTTTAAAAACCTCCAAGGATGGAGATTTCACAACCTTTTTGGGTAACCTGTTCCATTAGTTTGTATATAGTGCAAAAGACAAATTTAAAATTCCTAATGGAATTCTTCAATCTTTCAAAATAAATTAGTAGAAAATTGCCCCACAGTTGTTAAGTTTGAATATATATGTGATTTTTCAATATATGACAACTCTTTTTAAATTATCTCTCAATTTGTAAATGCTGAAGACTTTGGAGAGTCTTACCTAAGTAATATTTAGCGGAATGCTATCAAGTGGCTGCATAGGAATTTTGTGAGGATTTATTTTTAACCTACTTCCATGGACATTTAGCCTTTTTGTTTCTGTTTTAGACAGTAAGTTCAAACAATATCTCTTTTCACTTTAACTGAATTTGGTGGATATGGATTTTGTCCGTTTGGAGACTGTTGATCCGTATAATATAATCCCAGTGTATAATAATCAGTTCTTCCATGGGGCTATACCTCAGATTCATTCATGTGGGTGGAGATTAATATATTTGGATATATTATTCCAATAATGAGAAAATGTAATGGTAATGATTTAATAAAGTCAAGATGCCAGTACTTCACTGCTAGCCTGAATTATTTTCTAGCCCCACAGTTGAAAAAAAATGTTGTTATTTTTCAGGTATAGAATCTAATTATCAGAGGGTTGTCTTAAGTTTGCACCCCCACCCCTGCACTGCTACAACAGGGAAAGCACCTGCATTCCTCTACCCCCAGCTCCCCAAACTCCAGCTCCCCCACCACACTATCAGATGCTGCTGAGTAGGGCTATGCAAAGCTTCGTGTGGTGATTCAATTTGGCCCAATTCAGTGGCCGAATCTCTGAATCCATATCGAATCAAGGGACCAATTGAAAGGTCAGAATCATAGAATCAATGAGTCGGAAGGGACCTGAACAGATCATCTAGTCCGACCCCC
>NW_017728886.1:145834711-145905801 GCF_001723895.1 Crocodylus porosus
CCATGGCTGCCCTGCCCACCCCAGCTCCTGGCCCTTTAAAGAAAAGCCTCAGTGATCACTGGATGCTGCCAGGTGGAGGGGTGATCCCTGCTGACCCCCACTGCCCCATGCTGCATGGGGGGTTCTGCATGAGCCCACTGCCCCCCTGCTTTCCCAGCCACCTTCCCATGTCTGCCCTGTCAACCAGGGCTTCAGCCCTTTTAAGAAAAAAAAAAAAATGGAGAAAAGCCCTAGGATTCATTGCTTCTGCATCCTTGGGGCTTTGGGGGGCTTGTGCATACCCCCCCACCTGGCACAGGGCAGTGGGGATCACCCCCCGCCAAGCAGAAACAGTGAGAGCAGGGGTTTTGCTCGGGTTTTTTTCTTAAAGATCCAGGTCCACGGCGTACAGGGGAGCCATGGGCAGGGCTGGGGCAGTGGGGATAACCTCCCCACCTGGCAGCACCCACTGAGTTAGGGCTTTTTCTTTACCAAGTGCTGGGAGCTGGGGCAGGCAGGGCAACCATTGCTGGGCTGGAGGGGATGTGGCTGGCTGATCGAATTGGTCAAATCTGAAGTGAATACTAGCCACTTCACACAAGCCTGCTGCTTAGGTTTTGTTCCCTGCTGGGTCACGGGGCACAGCACTTGGGAAGCCTAGCCCTTGCCAGGCCATGCAGCAGTAATGCTGATTGGCCTGGCAGGGGTTGGAGTTTCTGTAGGCTCTGTACCCCAGAGGGAATCCAACCCAAGCTAGAATTGAGCTGCACCTGACAGTAAGGTGGGGGGGAGGAGGAGGCAGAAACTGCAGAAGACATATGGGGGTGAGGGAGGGAGCAGGTGGCTGCTGTGGGTCTGACTCTGGCCCCAACTGACTCTGGGCTCAAGGCCAGTCAGAGCTGCAGCAGCCACCTGCCCCCCTGGCTCTCCCCTCCATGCTGATGTGGGGTGGGGAGGAACCTAGCCTTAGATTCCAGTAAATACAATATAAGTCTTTTGTTTTACAAATCATTAGTTTTACTGTAACTTGGAAATTGCACACTTTTTCCTATAAAGTACATGGAATAAATCTGTTTTATCCTAGTCTTAAGTTTATATAACAACACTGAAGTGGCAGTGATCAATTAGAACTAGAAACCTGAATCATAAAACTAGCTTAGGTTTTTCTACATCCATTTTAGTAATAATTTCATATCTGTGAACATCTTAGTATTAGTTGTGTTTTCTTTCTTTAATAGTAATAGTATTAAATGAAATAGTAAATTATTCTAGAAAATGCTAATATTTGTTTTATAGTTGGATCTGATCCTTAAGTGTTAATCATTCCTGCAGTGTGTGAACATACATGTCTTATAGTACATTTTCCCTTAAATTCTCTACTCTTTTGATTCTTTTCTAGTTCATTTGCTCTTGATATTAAATTATTTTACTATGGAGATCAAATATTTGGAGGTATAAGTATAAGACAGTTTGCTCAGTAAATGCTAATCAAATAGTGGTCTCTCACTACTGAGGATAAGCATATCCTGAAGATTATGCTCTATATAAATCAAGGAAAATATTTTAGAAATGGTGAATTAAAATGTATTTTATGCAAGATTTTAAGTCATCTGCTTGTAAGTAAGTCTGGTCTTGTATCTTGGTAGATACATACTGAAACACCTGTACTAAAGTGAACCAAAGGTACTTTTCAACACCTCAAACAACCAGCTTAGTTCTGAATCTCTGGGCAATGATTGTAACTAAAGGGCATGATGTCATCATTGTCTTATGAAGGTGCAGGGATTAAAATGTTCTGCTGTAAAGAAAGAGGGGGAGAAAGGAAGGGGAAGAGTAAGGAATCTGTCATCCTTGAGGTAGGATTTTGAACAGTGCAAACACCAGAATCATTATACCCAGACATGACAGCATGCGGCAAGATTGTTACATGAAATCAGACATACAATGCACAGTGGATTGAGTGACAATAAAGTAATTGTTATAAACTGAGAAATGGACTGCTTACACTTAATACCTACAAACATTCTTTGTGAAAAAGGTGCACATAAAGGCCACATTATGTGCTAGATTATAGGTTGTTATGCCATAAGTGCTGAAATTTCTGTTTGCTAACATGCCAGAATGGAAGTTTATTACTCTCATTTCATTCTCTTTGGTGCTGTGTGTGAATTGAATTAGGTCTTTTTGATATCCTAACTTCAGAATTTTGACCTAAAGATTGTAAACTAGATTCCCTTCTTCAGCGCATGACATTAGTTAATAGGCTGGATATTTGTATAGGTTACTGGTCCCGAGAATCTTGTGGCTGTTTTTTTTGTTTTTTGGATTTGTTTTTGTTTTAGGTTTTCAGCTACTTAATTCTGCTGAGAGTGAAATGCCTCCAAGCAACTAATTGTTGGATTTTAATGCTGCTTATAGTCTAAAGAGGATAAAAGAAAATAGGACATTAATTTGTCTATTTTTTCTCAATTAATTGGTCTGCCATTTGCAAGGATTTTGTTTCTTTTTCTGGTCAAGCTTTTATCTGACCATTGTACAGTAAAGGTGCACATACTACCTTGCTAAGTTTGAAGTCAAACTTATGAATCATGTAATGAACTTGCTATGACTGTGTAAAACTATCTGAAATCATTGGCTTAGAAGGGACCTCCATTAGTATTTTGTTCTACCCCCTTAAAAAATTCCTCTGTTATCCCAGACAAATTCCTGTAATGTATAGTATGCCATTTGTATGCCTACATATACACACACTTCTGCACAAACATACATGTATATTAGACCTGTGTGAAGTAGCTAGTATTCAATTTGGATTCAGCCAGTTTGGGGGATAGTGATTCAAATCGGCCATCTCTTTAAATCAAACAGGCCCCATCCCCTGCCCACTCCCCCAGCTCCGTCAATGGCTGTCCTGCCCAGCTCTAGCATTCCAGCTCTTAAAAAAAGCCCCCAGAAGCCCTGACGGCCGCTACAGCAGCCAGTGAGTGCAGGACTTTGTTTGGTTTCTTTTAAGAGCCAGGATACTGGGGCCAGGTGGGGCAGCTATTGAGAGCATATCAGGGCTGGGGGGCTCATGGCAGATTGGGGCAGTGGGGGGCAGCAGGGAGTGCCCCCCCCGGCCTGGCAGGAGCTGGTGAGTGTGGGGCTTTTTTTTTTAAAGAACTGGGAGCTGGGGTGGGCGGGGCAGCTATTGAAGGAGCTGAGAGAGCAGGTAGGGGTCAACAGGTGCTCAGGGGACTGGGGGAGCAGGCAGGGGATGGGCCTGATGGGGGTCCCCCCATGGTCCCCTCCCCCCCAGAAGCTCCGTCCTCCCCTCCACCCCCTATTCCCTACTTACCGGCATGGAGTCCAGGCCCAGCTCCCTGCAGCGGTGAGTGAGGACTACCCAAATCTCCAGCACTCTCTGAATCTTTTCCAAATCAATTCAGACCTTTTTATTGGTCTACCAATTCAATTCTGATTCAGAGATTCAGCTGGCAAATCAGGCTGAATCTCCTCTAAATTGAATCAGCACCCAAAGCTTCGCACAGCCCTAATGTATATCTGCATGTCTGAGTTGCACAATACATATTTCTACATAGAATTGAATATTCTGATTGAATTATATGAATCCAAGCTGCCAGAGTGGTGCACTACTAACAAGCAAGAGCATCATGAGAGATTTTTTCATCCACTGCTACATAAGCAATATTAAATGAAGTACAATTTCTGAAAGATCCCATTATGTAAACTATGAAACATATTTAGTAGTGGAGAAAGAATGAATCATTAAGTGCAGATTAAAATAGAATCTATATTTAATATTTCATGTCACAAGAATAAGAATTGTATGACCATAGTGAAAGTGAGTCTGTTTACTTGCCTGTTAGTTATGGCCTTCATAATGTTATATAACATCACTTAAGCCTCCGTCACAAAGGTCATGGCTAGCTTGTGAGAATAAATTTGATATTTTTGGCCAGACTGAAGTGTCAAACACCCTTTCTGCACACAGGGTCAGTTTCTGGTCTCATCTCCAGAGTAAACTGAAGTTTAATTTAATTTTCTCTGGAATTCAGGTGCTGTATCTACATTTCAAATTCCATATTGGGCATCTTTAAAATGTACCTTTTTAGAAGACATGAAAATATTTCTTATCTGTTTCTGGTTTGCAAATGTTTTATGCATTTTTCTTATATAATGCACATGAAAATAATGCTGGAAAACTGGAGTTAGCTTTACTGTTTTTCAGTCTGATTAAGTAACTCAAGGAAGGGTGTATCACATTAATTATACCTCTAATTGAGAAAAATCAGTAATTTGCTGCAATAACTTGGAATCCTGTATAAAGTTACTGAATGTCAGACAACTTCAGACAAAGCATCTAATTGAAACTTCATAGCAGAAAAGTGCTCTAATTAAAAAATTATTTTTCCTCATTTTTTTTGTCCTTAATGCTGCATTAAGGCAGTTGGGAGTTGAGTTCAGTTGCTTAGTCAAATTACTGTCCTCATAGTTTTACTGGAACTTTTATTCCAAAGGTATTTTTATTTTCCAATTTGTGGTTTGCGCTGTATTTTTCCAGAGGGTTATTGCTACCTCTGTACAGCAGTCGATATACTGTACAGCTGAAACATCAGATATACACTTGATACATCAAGTGTCTTTTGTTGTAAAAACATAACTGGCCTTCTGCTCATGGGAAAATTCCCTGTTAGTTGATAGCTTGATCTTCCTATTTGATTTGTTTTTTTTTTATTTACTTTCAACATTTATCTCCTGATAGCTTTAGCCAGCTGACTGCCATTTTAAGGTACCTTGCACATAACCATACAATAATGTTCAGATTTCGTGTATTTTCCTGCTGTTCTTCGCATGGGACTAGATAAAGGAGTTTTCAGAAATGTCTATAGAATCATTCAGCATCTCATGGAACTAATTATTAGGATTTGGGGCTTTCTTAAATATGTTTAGTCTTCCGAACGAAGCTTACAAAACCTCTTAATCTCTGCAGGAGCCCCACATGAGGAAAAATTTCTGCATTCCAATAAAAGGCATGGTTTAGGTTTTTTGTTTTGTTTTGTTTTTAAGGGAGATAGACAAAAATTACTGGATGTTGCTTTGATGTACAGTATGTCTAACAGGTCATGTTGTTTTCTTTTTTTTACAGGCTTGCTAGTTGTCAATCCAGTATAAAGAGAGACTTTGAAAACAGTAGTCAGTCAGACACACAGACTGTTCTGAATTAATGGTTACTAACTATATGCACTACTGTTCACAGAAAAGAAATGTCATCTTGTGTAAAATTTTCCATAAATCATATAAGTTGGAATGCAAGAAGGGAATTTGTATGACGGATTGAATATATTGCTGGCAGTTCTTTCTTTCTTGTCATGTTGTAGGACTATATTTAAAATAACAGGACCAATATCTTGTAAATCCCTCCCCTTGCTGCCAGAAAAAGGCCTGTGAGACGGCCCTAAAATCCCACAAATTAATATCAGTATGGGTTGTATGCTTCTGTTTTTTAGAAGGGATTAACTCTTACACTCCAAGAACAAAATTAAGTAAGTATATGTATAGAGGAGCAGATCTGCTTTTGTGTTCCCTTAGGTTTGGTTAGGATTTGTAATCAAAATTTCCTCATAAGAATAAACCACATTCAGTTCAGGTATATAGAAGTTAACTTACCACATCACTGGCAAAAAAATTGGTATTGCTTATTTTTGTATGCATTTAAGAAAGGGTTACTTATTTTTCTTCTCACTTTACTATATGCATCTCAGAAGCATTTGAGTAGTCCCATAGTAAATGTATACATTCATACCAAAAGACATTATTAAAAGTAGGAGGCTAGTTGTGAATATCTGGTTGATTGACTTTCTTCAGAGCTATTCCCAGTCTGGTATGAAGAAGATAGCTTTGGTTTACAAGACTGAACCTTAATATGGAATAAAGCAAATTTTCAAGAATGGTGCCAAAAGATGTGTGTGTTATTATATGGACTCTAGCCAATGTCAATTGCATAAGGGCTATAATCTGGGGTGCGACTAGGGTATCAGTTTTGTTACATGCTCAAATACTTCTGATTTTTTTTTTTTTTTTAAATACTTGGGATTTGTCCAAACATAACAAAAACAAGCAATTCATACTCTGTTCAGCCTGTATTGCCAAAAACTCCTGTCTTAGAATGGGAAGACTGGTAAAGCCTGGTTTCTTCTTTAAAGTATTCTCTGTTGGGATTTCCTGTAGGGAAGGGAGGGAAAATGCAGTTCCTGCTCTGGAAGAAATTGTGAGGATCTATGTCAACACTTTTCGAAAAAACCCTGCTCCTTCAATCACTGAACATTGGTTAGGGAGATCCTTTTACATCTTTGCACTGGCCTCTCATTAAGGGTAGGGACAGACATTACACACAAACCAGTTTGAGTGATCAAAAACTGGTTTAAACCTGTAACAGAACAGATATTCAGTGCACATAAACCAGTTTGAAAATGGCTGAAATTGGTTTGAGATAAACCTGAACATAGTAACAGTCTTAACTGATTTGGGTCAAACTGGTTCATGCAATGTCTGTCCCAGACCCCTTGCTGGTTTAAGATAAACCAGACACCCCCAGCATCCCAGCATGCTCTCTTGGCTGGGCAGGGCTCTCTGCTCCACAGCAGGGCTGGCCTCTCCCCTCTGCTTTCTGGCTGGAGCTCCAGCAGACTGCAAGGTGCTTCCCCCTCCCCCTCACCACTCCCTGCTAAGCAGGAATTCCCCTCCCCATTGCCTTGCTGAGGAGGTGTCTGTGTATTAGATAGCAGACCACATGCTGGCTAGAATCACTGCTGAATCAACAGGTAGCTGGTAATGTCCCTCTCTTTTCTTAATGGGGAGATAAACACTGAGTTAGGGGGTGATAAACACCATTATCAATCCCCTGCTGGGCTAATCAGAATCTCCTGCTAGAATCTGGCCACACATCCCTCAGCTCAGTGCTGTGGAAGGCGGGGGGGGGGGAGTTGGGCTGCTCTAGTGCCCCCCCCCCCAGCTTGTAGCTTGAGCCACTGCAGGCATGTGCCTGCATGTCTGGGATGTCTGTGCAATTACAAACGTGTTCAGCCTAGCCAGGTTAAACTAGCCTGCAAAGATTGAATCAATTCAGGCTCAGGCTTTTTGAATGCCTGTCCTTAGCGTATGGGTTAGTGTACATTGTAAGCCTACCGTGATTCTGTGCAGCAACAACCTGTCTCTTCAGGGGGATGAAAATTAAATTTCGGAATGAATCTCCCTGATTTGCATATTGTTTTCATTAAGCAGATCCGCAAACTCACCCCAACTGATTATCTTTCTAACATGTGCGCAATGTTAGCGTTTTTAAGAGAAATAAGTTCTTTTCATTCCTGATTCTGTCTCTTCTCTCTCGCAACTTTGTGAAAAAAATATTCTTTTGGGTCTAGAACACTTAAAAAAATTCCCTGCACTTCTTCCTAGTCTGATATTTAGGATTTGGGAACATTTAATAAGAGGATTGCAATGGAAGAATATGAATTTATAACACTGCAAAGCCATACTATTGAATATTTGGAAATTAGAATGAGGGATGGTCATGCACCTAATTCACCAGCCTTCCATTCTAGTGTCATAACAGATTTTTTTTCTTTTCATGTAACTTTTGCTTCTATTGTTATGTGAATTGAATTGAACAGGTTTGGGGGTAAGGGAAGTCTGTAGAAGAGCAGATGCCTAACTCTTATAGCTTAAGGACAGACTGTATTCCTAAAAAATCAAGCAACCATAGTTGCTACTTCACGGGATAAAACCAGCGGAAATCAGCAGGTTTCCTGTTGGAAGAAAGGCACCCGTGGTTAGAGAGAATGTGTGGCTTTTTTAACCAAAGACTGACCTAGAACCAGCCTATTCTTTCCCTGCCATGGCTTCTGTGGTATGCATTAGAGAAAAATCTGACTGAATCTGGCCAGGCTTCTATATTTTGGTCCCTCCCAGAAAGTTTGTTCAGCATCTCAGTTGTTCCATCTTTAAAATGGCGAGAATTCTAGTTGCCTGCTTTTTTAGTAGAGATGTAAGTTCTTGCTCAATAACAATGGCTAGACAATGCACAGAATTGCCAACCACAAAGAGAAATGAAACTGGAACTCACAGGCCATGTCTACACTGGCTGACGCTTACTACACAGTAGCTTGTTAGTACTGCATAATAGTGTCATCTGGCATGAAGCATGATGTGATGCTGCCAAACAGTAGTAACAAACTACTGCTCAGTCAGCATCACCGAAAAGCCATTGAAGGACGCTTCTGCACAGTAACACCATGTATTCAATTAAAGCACAGTGCAAACTAACCACAGAGATGGTCTGCATTCAATGAGTAACCTCTTTGAGACTAATTCATCCTTTTTACGACTCCTTCTCCATATTTATTGTGTAGTACATTGTTTGAATGTGTGGCATGTTACAATTTATTGAGTGATTAACCAAAATGTGTTGGAGGGGTCTTATTGGTGACCTTTAGCTAATTTCTTTTTGCTTTTCTGAATTGTTCTGAGCCATTATATTATTTTACCTATTCATTTCCTTTTATCTCATCTTTTCTTTACACAAACTTTGGTCAAGCAAATACAAGAAAATACAATACCACATTACCAGTAAGTAGCTTAGGGCAGTGGTGTCAAACTCTTCCGAACCCATGGGCCAGATCAGTTGTGTGGGGCTGGTTCACAGGCCTGATCTGGCCCATAGACCTCTACCCGGGTGCCCGATCCAGTGCATGTAGCACTTGCCCAGGCTGTTCTGGGATGCTTGTAAGCAAGCTCTGCCTGTGGTGCAGCCTGGAAGTGGCTCCAGTGGGCAGTGTAGCCCAGGACCTGGCCCCAGTAACAGCTGCGTGTAGTGTGAGGCTGGTCTGCCACAGCACGTGTCAATGGAGCAGAACTGGGGACTGGATTATGAGGCTCCTCAGGCCACATGTTTGACACTCTTGACTTAGGGTTTAATGTAGTCTATAACATGTAAGTGAGTGTAGGTACCTAAATGTGATCTTACATAAACTTCCTTGAGTCCCCGAAAGATGGGTAGCACCTGGGTGAGCTCTGCTTATTACTTTTTGTGGTCTGATCTTAAGGTGAAGGTAAAGGTAAAGGTGTGTTACAAAATTAGACACGTTAATATTTTTTCAGGGAATTGAGGGTGAAATAGAATCACACTTATGTGCCTAAGCATACTTAGGCATGTAATAAAGAAATAGGATTTGCCCTTATAACGAAGTAAAATCTGAGTATATATCCTTGGAAACATCAAAAGACCGTAGGGTCACTTTGCCAAATTTCAAGTTTGTGTGTGAAATCCAGGAGGGAATAGAACTCTTCAAAGAAAGTATTATTTTTGGTTTTCAAAACATTTGCAAAATTGTTTGTAACTTCCTACCTTCGCTCTTGGAAACATATGAACTTTTTTGTTTGAAGCTTTCAAAAAATATTCAGCCTGTGGCAAACATAGAATTTAACCACTTAAGTCTATCAGAATTAAAGCAACTGGACATGGGGTCTTAGTGGAATATTTTTGGCAACTTTGAGAGAGAGCAACCTTGTCTGCCTGTAACCAGATTAGAAAAACTAAACTTTTAAAATGAAACTTTGCGTTCTGTCATAAGTGGCAAAATGGCAGTGTCTAGGTTTCTAGGTCTTTCTAAAGGACTGTGATCTAAGCCCCAAACTCAGTAATGATATTGCCAGTTTCTAGGTAGTAAAATTTCTAAGGTCATTTTTAAAGAAATGTCCATATGGCTTTGTTGTTATAGTGCCATCTTAACAATTGACTGTGCAATTTAAAGATAGATTATTAAATACAATTTTAAAAGGATTTCAGTGAAAATTAAACCCTAAATATCTTGGAGGATATTGGCCTTAATGACTTAAGCACTTGTGTAGGTAACTAGGATAGTGCATAGAATTTGCTCTGGGTATAAAAATAACTGTTGTTTCTTAGCTTTTTATCTTGCTGCATAATAAATGTACCTTATATCTAGGGCCTGATCCTCTATTTTCTTGTGCTTTGTGTGCTATTCTTTCCACCATGGAAAAGTGAATGTGAAATACTGCCACTCTGATTTGGTATCATTTTTCATCCTCTTCTTGCTTGCTTTGTAGAAGAGAAGGTCCAAGGCAAGGCATTATTAGGCCCACAGTTTTAAAGCATCCAAAAAGTGACAGGGATAAAATAATTATAGAACTTTGTTCAGAGATCTTTCTGTTAGAAAAAACTACAAAATTTGTATATTGGAGTTTATCTGCTGTAACTCTGGAATACATTCAGCCCTCTGTTATATCTCATAGAATTCAGATTACAATACGAATGAAGGATTTGTTATAGGCCTGCTCTACTTAGTGCTCCAGTGAGTAAGGCTTTGCTGGGAGTAGGTTGCTTTGACAGTCTTAATCCAAAAAACATAATATATTAAAAAATAAGTTTAAACTAAGGAATAAATGTATGTTGGTACTTAAAATTATTTGGAAATAGCTCTGAGGTCAGAAATAAGGTAAAGATAACAGAGTATGTGTAGTAGTGACACCTTGCAAGTTGAACATTGGCGATACCTGTGTAACTTACTAGGCAGTAAACCAAATATATTGATGAATGCATTCACATGATCTATATCCATATCTAAACTGTGGGTTAAATTTACTTTATAATGCTCTTTGAATTGTTATTTCCTTTTGGGGAAAAAATCCAGGAAATATACAAAAAGTAAGAAGCTTTATGTGAAACAGATTTAAAAACAAACAAACAGTATGAAGTAAAGATATTGGTCGGATCTTGGATGGTGCTCCACATCTTCAGGTCCCCAACATTTTAGCAAGTTTACTATAATGGAATTATATGTATTCTGACTTCTCCTAGTTCTCGATGCACACTGAGACCATCTGATAGCTTTTTTCACCACTTGGTTCTACAATCTTGGAGGGCATTTTGACAGTTCCTATACATGAATTAATGCAATTCAGTGAAAGTAGCTCCATCTGGGAAGGTCTTCTTTATTGTGTATGTTTGTGTACATTCCATGTAGGATGCCTCTAGAAATGGAATTGTTCTCTTTGTCCCCTTATACTTATAATAAAGCTGTAGTATTGTGTCATACAACAAAAGGAAGTACAGCTGAAGTTGACTCAAATCAATTTGTTTAAAAAAAATAGGTTTTTCAGATTTTTGATAGATACACATTTTAAAAAATTTATTTACAAACTCAGCGTTTAACTTATCAGAGCTAGAAAACTCTGGATAAAGTCTGGCAGGGCTGTTAGCTAGTGTGTCTGATCTTTTGTACTTTCATCAGAAATGCAGCATTGGTGGTAGAGAGCCTCATTTTGCAAGCTGAAGTCTAAAGTGCATATTTCAAATCCAAGCATAATAGTGTCGTCGATAGAACCTTTGTGGTAAACTTTGAAGACTGGCAGCTGAAAGACTTGCACTTTGAAATGTTGGAATCCAATAGAGCACTGTTAACCTTTCAGTGCATGAATCTCTTGCATTTCAGCAACACAAAGTAGGCTAAGGAATCTGTGGAAAGAGATGTTATCAGAAGGATGTGTTCACTCTTAAATAGCTGAAGTTTTTCCAGGGGTTATTCAGTATGTAGATGGAAAAATTCTTTTCAGTTCTTAAAGATCTTATTTCCCTTTAATATGCACCCATGTAGTTTTCATTTATGGAATGGCAGTTAGCCACATCCATTGAGAAGAGGTTATGCATCTTAGCTATGCATATTTTTTCTCTTTTACTGCAGTATTCCTTAGAGAGAGGCAGCAGGTCTCAGTTACATCTGTTTTCTTCCAGTGCTGTTATTCCTGTTTCTTGAACTTTAATTTGAACCTGTGCATTTGTTGTTCACTGGAAAGTAGATGTACCTAATCTATGCTCCTGCTTTTCCTGTGGAGTGCCCAACTCTTTAATAAATTGAATTAAATCAGTTTTGTAAAAAATGCTTCACCATTCATGAAGCATCTGTAATAAAGTTGTGTAGAAGTAGGAATATGTAAAGGAGTTAGGAAGCAATAATCCAAATCCTAACACCAGAATAGTATCTAAACCTGCAAACAGGCCCTTTTAAGTTGATGCGTCTAGTGAGGTAAGTAATTGTAATAGATTCTGGACCACACAGATTTACTTTGGGGCCACGTAGTTAGAGGCATTAAAGAATCTGAAAAGGCAGAGAAGTGCATGGGGCAAAATTCAGCCCGGTCCCATACTACCTCCACATTAGATGACATTGCCCAAAAATTAGGTGTTTTTCCCCAGGAAGGTAAATCAGAAAAATAGGTCCTAGGCTACTTGTGCAGTGAACGGGAAGAGTCTGATGCCTCTGAAGGATGGTTCACAGAGCTCACTCTGAAGGGAAGCTGCCAAAAGCTGATGAAATGAAACATAAGCTCGGTGATATGTTTGAGCCCTCACCTTTCTGGAGCTTAGGAGACCCACTCAGGATTGAAGTTTACATGCTTCAGGAGCATCGAATTGTCTTCCAAAGGTAAGCACCTTTCTGAGCATAGCTCACTGTTCAGAGTGATTCTTGCTCTCTATTCAGTGCTCGTGAAACCTCACCTGGAGTACTGTGTCCAGTTTTGGGTGCCACACTTCAAGAAGGATGTGGACAGTTTGGAAAGTGTAGTCCTGTGTGGGACATTAAGAATAATTAAGGGCTTGGGAGGTAAGACTTATGAGGAGAGGCTGAAAAAAATAGGGTTGTTTAGCTTGGTGAAGAGAATACAGGAGGATGGTGAGGTATATTTGATAACAATCTTCAAATACCTAAAGGTAGATTGAAGAGAAATGGACTTTTCTCTCTGGCTGTAGGGGACATGAGTAGGAGCAACAGCCTTAAACTGCAGCAGAGGAAATTTAGGCTGGAGATTAGGAGGAAATTTCTGGTTATGAGGGTGGTCAGGCATTCAGCCAGGCTCCCTAGAGAACTTGTGGAATCTCCATACTTGGAAACTTTCAAAAGCAGGTTAGGCACACACTTGGGTGTGATGGTTTAGTCGGGAATGATCTTGCCTTGTGCAGGGGGCTGGATTAGGTAATCTTGTGATGTCCCTCCCAGTCTTAATTCTGTGATCTTTCAATCCTAGGACAATTTATCCAGAGACCCTGAGGAAACCTGCTTCCTTAACCACAGATGATTTTTAGGGTCAATATGCCCTGCAGGGTTGCTGCTGTTTTAACTATAGTGCAGGGATGGGCAAAATATGACTCAAGGGCTGGATCTGGCCTGTGGAGGGACTTCATCCTGTCTGCGGCGGGTCCCTTGGTCCCACCTGGGTCTGGCACTGTCTGGCCCATGGTGCATCCTACCGCTTCCAGGGCAGGCTGTGGGGCTAATGTGACTCCACAGCTGGACTACCTTTCTAGGCAGCCCAGTTGGCAGTGGCTTCTTCCAGCAGCTGCAGCCGCTGGCCCCAATCCTGCAGCACTGGTGGGGACCTGTGCGCAAAATCCCTGACCCTGGCCGATGTCTACTCTGGACCATCTGGCTGTGCCAAGCAGCGGCAACAGTAGCCATGGCTGGGAAAAAGCTGCTGCTCAGTGCAGGGAAAAAGTGGCCCCTTACCGCTGCCGGGCCCTTCTTGCTGTAGCCTCCCAGAGCCCATGCCTGGGCTGCTGTGCCGCTCCTCTGCACTGCCACTGCCGCTCCGCTGAGTGTCCTGGAGGCAACGGCAGTGAAGAGGAGCAGCAGAGCAGCCCAGGCGCGGGCTCTGGGCAGCTGCAGCAAGAAGTGCCAGGCAGCAGTGAGGGGGAGAGGCCATTTTTTCCCCTCACTGAGCAGCAACTTCTGCCTGACCGCTGCTGCTACTGCCGCTGCTCAGCGTAGGCAAGTGAGTTGAGCAGGTGTGCAGTGGGACAGGGCTGTGCGCACAGGTTCTGGCTGTTCTGGAGCTGCTCCTTTGTGCCCTGTTGAGTCTGGAGCATGAACGAGTCAGGCCGGTGCTAGGGCTGTGTGTGCAGGTCCCCACCAGTACTGCAGTTCTGGGGTCAGCAGTGGTGGCATCCTGAAGGAACCACTGCTGCTGCCTGGGCTATCCAGAAAGGTGGGGTGGGGCTGTGCACTGTTGTCAGTGGCATGTTGGCTGCAGTCTGTTGTAGTTGTGGGGAGGAGTGCAAAGGGGTGCTGACCAGCCCATGGCAGCTCCCCACAGCTGCCTTGGGCAAAAATAATTGCACGCCCCTGCTATAGTGTGATCTTTTACTTAGCTGCTACAGCTCTGTTGGTGGAACTTTGCAGTGCAAACAAGGCTTTCATATCCATGTAGGGTAGAAGAGGACCTCTGTTTTTAAGGACTCACTTGAAAGCCCTAGATACCAGTGAATTACTTGGTGCATATAGACAGGTACAGTGATTCCAATTATTATTTTTTTAATTATTTTGAAAGATGCAAACTGTTTGAAAGAGACTAGATGAAAAGCTCTATGTGCCTTTAGCACTGCAACACAAAATCTCCCCTAAAGAGGTAGGCAGGCTGTGGTGTCTAAGCCATTTTTGTGTTCTTTTGACCTTTGGCAGCTTCAGAATGTAGAAAGGCCCCCAGATGAATTCAGTACTTTTCGTCCAATCTGCATTTCCTTAGCTCGTGAAAGAGGATGTCATGGGAGACTGTCAAATGCCTTGCTAAAATCAAGGTATACCACATCCCCTGCTCTCCCTTCCTCCACAGAGTCTCAATTTATCACAGAAAGAAATCAGATTTGTCAGGCATGGCTTGCTCTTGGTGAAATCAGATTGAATGTTCCTGATCACCTTGTTCTCCTCTGTGTTTCATAATAGATTACTTGAGGACCTGCTCTATGTTCTTTCCAGGTATTTAGGTCAGGCTGACTGGGATTTAGTTCCTCCTATCCTCCTTCTTCCCTTTCTTAAAGATGGCACCATGTTTGCCCTTTTTCAGTCACCCAGGACCTCATCGGACCTCCATGAGTTCTCAGAAAGGATAGCCAATGACACTGAAATTATCTCAGCCAATTCTTTCAGTACCCTTGGTTATTGTCCCACTTTTAGACATTGATGTACAGAATACTCAGACCTTTGCATGATTGGATGCTATACAGTGAGTCTTCTGTTGCCACATAAAATGTAGAAGTGAGGTTATGTAGTCTTAATGCTCCATCTGGTGTTGTTATACTATGAAGGTTCTTGTTTCAGAACACGCCACGACAGTTTCTTTTTAGATACCTGCACTTTGTAAAAGAGGGAGTGTTTTATTATTCTGCTTAATGCATGTTTTGTTCAAGGTAATTCATAAAGAGGTCACTGGGTAAAAAAAAAATCCTCATCACCCTTTGATAAAGAAAGCAAAAAACCAATAAAAAGTAAAAGTTTTTTAACATAAACACAAAAGGCTTGCAACTCAGATGTCGCATGCTTCTCTAGAGGGCAACTACGCTTAATCTACACTAATGCTTAACTATGACATTCCTGCAAAAAGTGGCACACTTAATATAGATAAACAATCTCTGACTACTTACTGTAAAGGTAGCAATTAGCTATGTTCTCTTTTGAACAGTTCCTTAATGGCCAAATTCAAATCCTGTGGCCTTTGGGCGTGCCTAGTTTTTTTTTTTTTTGTTTTTTTTTTCCTTATTTGGAGGATATAGTGCTATCGGTATTACCCAAATGTTAATACTTTCAAATTGGTAGAACAATTGCATCTAGAAATACATTTTATTTATCTGTGTAGTGATTATTTTATTTATTTCATAGTTTGGTTGAACTCAAAAAGGAAAAGAAAGCATATAATTCAGTTAACCAAACAATTTTATAATGAAGTGGTTGAAGAAAATAAATCCTTTACTTTTGAGTGTTTCAAAACTTGGCCTGATGGTACTGTTTCTACAAACATTGCTGCCGATTTTACATTAAAAAGTTCTTTATGTTGTGGAATTGTTTAATATTTTAAGAATTGTTTTGTTGGTTCATGACTAAAACAGCTTTACATTTTTATTTAGCATTGTGCCTTACTCCATAATGAAACCAGTCTGCATGTAGTATAAAATTAAAATATAAAAAGGATAGGCAACATTTTTTGGGCTGCAGTGACCCATCCCAGGTCAGAGGCAGGCAGGTGGGTAGGCACTAAAACCTAGCCACCACTCCAGCAGTACACACAGAGCATCTGCAGGCATCCTCTCCCCCCCCCATACTACTGAATCCCCCTGTATGTGGGTGGATTCAGTGGTTCTGTGGGCTGGTTCAGCCTGTGGATCATAAGCTGTCAACTCCTGATCCAAATGATTATATACTGCTCTGCAATAACAATATAATTATCTGGGATGGTAACAAGCACTCAGATACTTTAACTTAACCACTTCCAAAATACTCCTTTTGGTTGTGATATGAAACAATCAAGGCTGAGCAGTAGTGTGCGGGGAGTATTTGCTTTGTCATGTACTGTACGTGTAACATTAACCAGTCCCTATCCCACTGTACTGAAAATTTACTCCATTGCATTTGTGGAATGGTGGGTTTTTTTGAACAGCTTAAATTAATGCTAAAATGTAAATGGATTTTATATTAGTGGGACTTTTTTAAAGTATAACTTGGGGACATATCTGTAGAATGTAATATTTGGTAAAAGATTAATATTTTTTTTAGGAAGCTTTTGAGTGACATCTGCAGTTAATTCACAAATTTATTTCCATAGGTGTTCAGTTGAAGCTCAGAAATTAATCACAAAGAATCTTTTTTTCTTTGAATTACTGTTAACAAAAAGTTAAGCAAAAATTTACCCCCATGTTTTGCTGGCTTGTGGTTGAGCCAGACAAGCATATTTCAGCAGGGAGACTTTTTTAATGCTGCACTTCTGGTAACATTTCAGATTGCCCAAAACACTTTTATAAAAGGTTGCACTAAGGGAGGTGGTTGGTTTGTTTTTTTTTAAAGCAGTTTTATATTATTATTTCCCATATGCACAGGATATTGCTCTGACATATCAAAGAATTGGTTCTGCTGTAAGCAGAAGGAAAATAAGCATATACCAAAAATGACTGAGTGGGTAAAAAAACAGAAATTGGGGAACACTATGCAAAAGATTCAGGCTGCTTCTACCAAACAAGTCAGACATTCATTCTTGAAAGTCTCAGCCCTGGCTCTTTTGCTAGTTTTCACTAGAATGGCCTGCTTATCAAAGCACTTTATCAGTGGGGAAGGGATGTGGGTTAACCACTTCAGTCAGCTTTAACTTCCCAGCTAGCAGTCTGTCACCAAACAGCTGTTTCTCAATACATACACTATGAACTGTAGAGCTCCTGACAAGAACAGCATTGTACTTGTTCTGGGTGGGGGCTGGTTTCTTATAACCTCCAAGGAAAAAGAACTGAAGATCAACTTGAGTTTTTATTTTATTTTTAAGGGGTGCGTTGTTTATTGTATTTACATTTAAAAAGTGTATGTGTGTGCATGTGTATGTTCTTAAGGCAGTGTTTGTCAACCTTTTGGGACTTGAGACATCCCCTTGTTCAACTTGATGTCCCTCTCATTCAGCTCAAGGCCCCCCTCCATAACTTTTATGAATTAAGTGGCACCCAATTTAAAAAACTAATTTATATATTATGTGCTTAACTCCTTGCACAGGGGCCAGGCAATGAGAGTGGAGGATTGGCTGGGCAGGGACAAGCTTGCGCCTGCTTGTACCTGCTTATCTCCTCACACCCCCTCCCTTATTACGTCATACCTTGAGACACCCTACAAAGGATGTGGCAGCACCCTTGGGTGCCACAGCACTCTCATCAAGAATCAGTGTTGTAGAGCAGTGGTTGTTAACATGTGATCTGCAGACCCCTGGGGGACCACAGACTACATAAGAGGTCTGCAAAAGATGACTGTGATCAATCAAAAGTATGTGAATACCCACACTTGACAATTCAGAGGGGTCCAAACCTCTATTTGAAATTTTCAAAGGGTTCCACAGCCCGATTTGACATTTTTTAGGGATCTACAAATGAAGAAAGGTTGAAAACTACTGTTGTAGGGTATTCCTGGTGTTTTGTTTCTGGTCTCTTGCCTTACACACGAGAGAGGATTTGAAGTCATGATTTTGCGGCTTCTTGGGTGAATAACTGCCTGCAAGCAGAAGGTCATGGCCCAGGAGTTCCCTTCCAGTCCTGTGTTCCTGTATGTGTATAAGTAAAGTAAAAGCTCCATTATCCAGCACTTTACAAGCTGGCATGTTCTATTAACTGTCATGCTGGCTTGTAAGGTAAAATGAAACCAGAAGTGCCCACTGTGGCACTTCCAGTTTCTCTGAGCCCCCACAGCCCAGGAGAAAGCAGCCTGCACTGCTTAGCCCCCACAGCTCAGGGCATAGCAGGCTGCACGGGGCCTGCCTCCCTGACCCACAGGGCCCATGGGAGGGGCAGCGACACCCCAGATGCGGCAGGAGAAGCAGTGGCCCAAACAGGCAAGGACGCCTGTTCAGGCTGCCCAGCTAACTGGTGTATTGTGTTATCTGGCATCCCCCATTTGCGGGGTATGATGGATAACAGAGCTTTTACTGTAATTGAGGTTCAAAAATTAATCATGCATATTTCTGAAGAGCAGGTACTGAATCTGTTTACTGTGCCTACAGACAATAAAACTGTACTATAAGCTGCTTTTTTCTTTGATGCAGTCTTTTGGCTAGTGGGATAATTTCAGCTATGCTGCTTAGAATCTTCAGCAAGCTAATGTAATAATATATATTGTATGTGACCAATGAGAATTTTAGTCATGTCTTGCAACAGATTGCATTGTGATGATATAGTCTGCTTTGCATTACATCTGTTATTACTAAAAGATGAGTTACCTACCAGTTCAGATGGATGGCTCTTGCCAAAAGTATCCCGGACTAATGAGCAAAATAACCAGTGCAGGAGGGGATCATTAGGCATATGCTGATTTTCGTCTGAGTTAATCTTCTCTTGTTCTGTCTGGTGTTTTCCATTTGTTTCTTCAAAGAAGCTGGCTGCCCTTTAACCCAAGAATAGTTAAAGACCGATGACTGAGTTGGGGGATAGCAGTTCATAGCTTGAAGATTCCATGGGCAAGCTGAGCCACCAACTTATGCAACATTTACACTTCCAAATCCAAATGAAGTGTCTAGCCTTCGTGGCTGCAAGTGCTGTCTTCAGTGAAGTATCAGTGAAATGAAGGTCAGGCCCACTGCTGCTGTTCAGAATCTCAGAATCATGTGGGTAACAAACTGACTGGTGGGTAACATGCTGGTTTTGCTTTACTGTTGCTTAGGAAAGCTATAAGCAGGAAAAAGGCAGACAACTGAACTCTCCATACAGCTAGAGCAAGGATGTCAATCTTGGGCCATGCCCCGAGTTGGGTTTGGCATGGATCTTGCAGTGGAGATGGTAAGGCAAATGTGTGGGCCAAGTGACTGCTTGATGCAACTGTGGCAGTTAGCCAAGCAGACACAGGGCAACTGTGGTTGTGTCAGTACAGCCCTCACTAAGTTGCAAATGGCCATATCCACCAGGACCCTGGGGATCCTGTATTCTGTGGTAGGCTATGCCCCCAGTTGCTCTATCCTGCCAGCAGGCCAGATAGAAAGGGCTCCATGGACTGAATCTGCCTCTCAGGCTGTAGGTTTGACACCTCTGAGGTGAGTGTCCATACAAACAGATGCTCAATGAGAGGTATTATTAGCAGAACATCTCACCGTGTAGCAACTGGAGGAGGAATGGAATAATTCACCAGAGAAGAGCTTTTGTAATGGGTTGGAGAAGAGAGAGAAAACAAGCTCCTTTTCAGTTTAGTGTCAAAGGAATATGTATAGGAGGCATGGGGGCACTGAATATGTATTAATCGACTGATATATTAGCTCCCTGGAAGGGTCAAGATGACCTGCTTGGAAGTTTCAGCAGGGTCTCTATTCTTAGGAGTTGACTGTAGGGCCTGGGATTTTTACCAGTTTATTGCCTTGGATAGAGCTGATGGGTTTACTATCTTCCTGCTCTGTTGCCAGCCCCTTCTGCCATCTTTCATACTGGCTTCCAGCTAGTATATGCAGTATAACATTTTCAAGTCCTGCCAGTCCTCTTGAGAACTGAATAAGAGAGGAAAATTGGCTGGAATGGAATGCCATTCTGCCAAGGCAAATCCCAGATGGGCAGTGATGAGGCCTGATTTGACATTGATGTCTCTGTACAACTCTGTCAGGTTGTTAAATATACATACATCTGTAGTTCTTAGAGGTAGAAGATTTTTGATTTTCATCAAAATAAATGTGGATACATGGGTCTTATGAGATGTTAATTATACTGAAAAAATGTCCTGAATATTGAGAGGAAACCACGTATAGGCAAATAATCTAAAAAGATTAGGTCTGAAGGCAAGTCATCCATCCTAATACAAGTCCATTCTATATCCTAGTTTAATTAATCTGGGCCTACACTTAGTTTAAGTCTCTCTACTTTAGTACAGTGAACATACTTGCTTCAAGAATGTAATGAACAGGGAATTTGATTTTTTTCTCAGTATTATTTATAGCATGGTATTAATGTTCTACAGAAATGATTCCCTGTAATGGCTATATTGCCCGACACCTGCTTTTGAGAGGCATTCCTGGTGTTACTATGATACATTAAGTGCAGATCTTTGTCTTGGAACTAGTGATTTTATTAACACCTTGTTATCTTAAAGACCGCCCACAGAAGGACCATAAATCCTTCAGAAAACAGCTTGATTTTATCATTTCATTTTGTCTCACTGATTTCTTTCTTTGCGTATATGAGGAAGGGGAAGGTTGCATTGACTTTCTTCATCTGTGAGGATGTCTGTTAAACTAAAGAATGTTTTTAAAAGCTCAATGAAGTAAAATGCTACCATTTTACTCTTAGTAACACAGTTAAGTTGAAAACCAGAAACAAACCCCAAAGCATAATTTGCTTCTGATATATTGAAAGTGTGGAAGACATTAGCTGAGAAAACAGTACTTCCTATTACAGAAAACTGTGATAATTTCTATTTGCTGTAGAAGATAGAGGTGGTATTGTTTTATATGTTCAACTCCTTCAAATTATTAAATAGCAGAGATGAGGCTTGAATTTTATTCCAGGAAGTCAGGCTTGAAAATAGAATTTCCTTTATATCTTAAGGAATGAACAGATGAAGGCTATTTGTTCAGACATTTTTTCAATAACTGCCATTAACTAGGAGAGGAAAGGTGGCCCTATACCTCTTTAAATTTCTTGTCCATTTTGTCATCCCTGCCAACATGAAAGAAATTCTTTATTTGACAGAATCCCCTTTTAAAAATAAATGCACTCTAATGATGCAAACTTTGCCACCTTCCCTTTAGGAAGTGCTCTCCAAATAGGCTAAAGGAAACAAGAATGTTTTGCTGCTGTGACTAAATGAAGGTCTTGTTTATTTGATTGGCCCACTTCAGTATTCATTTTTTTCCCCCCAGAAACTCTGTAAAAGTTTACCTGGGCCACAGGGCAAAAATAACAGAGAATCCCCTGCCAGCTACTATGGCTTTTCTTTTCCCTAACTGCTTCAGATAGATTAATCTTGGAGCTCTCCTTCAAGTTGGGGCTGAGAGACTTTATCACCCGTAGTTTCTTCTGTATCCTTCGCTTTGCTAATGTCCTTTACTTTTTTTTCAGTTTCATAGTTGTTAGGGGCTGGAAGGGACCTTACAGTTCATCGGGTCCAGCCCCCCTGCACTTGGGCAGGAAAGACCGCTGGGATCAGGTGACCCCAGCAAGATGGGTGTCAATACACTTTTTGAAGGTCACCAATTCCATCATTCAACTGCCAGCTGTTTCTTTCTAGCAGCCCCAGAGCCTTTTCTCAATTTCATTTGCATGTTCTGTAACATAAAATATTAGAGAGAGGAAAAAGTAGGCAGGTATATATAAAGCATACACAAATTAATATGGAATTAACAAGAAGGGAGCCTCCTCCCCCCCAACTCAACATATTTAAAAACAAACAACAATCTCTAATGTAAGGTTGTGCTAATATAAATGGGGGTTTTTTTTGGTTAGTTGAGCTATTCATTGGGACTCAGCCTCACAGCTACCCGCTGATGCACTGAGATGCCTGGGAGATGTTAATTTAAATGTGCATTGGGATCTGAGGAACTTTAATCTGGATCACAAAAATCATGTGTCCAGGCATTTAAGATATGGTATAGCAAGACATGCAATTTGAGGTATTTGGATAAAATATCTCAGACCCCAACATGCATGCAGACTTTTCAAGGCTCCCTGGGCAGCCTGGTATGGAGGAACTAGTCCCAGATTCTGGATTGGCCAGCACAGCTTTAAACTTGCCTAGGAAGCCCAGGATCATTGCATTTAATATGGAATATTTTTGTGGCTAGTTTACCATTTTTATCACACAATAAATTGGTTGAATGTCTGGTATGTTACCATTTATTTTGTGATTAACACATTAATCAGGTGATAAATGTGTAATGTCTGGCACGGTCTGAGGGACATGGATCTATTGGAAGCCCTTGATTACTGAAAAGGAGAACAACTTCTATTTCTCTTTTTTTGATTAAGTGACTTCAGTCCTTGTTATCAAGCTCGTTCTTCATTACGTTTCCCTTTGCCATTGGTTCCTTCCCTTTCAATGTACCTTCCTTCTCCTGGTACTTTCTTTGCTCCTTTTCCACCCCACCTCTCTCTCTCTCATTTCTCCCTCCCCTAGCGGGGGAGTGGCTTCTCTGATCTTCCAACATCCACTGGTTTGATTCTTCTTATTTCAGTCAGTGCTGCCCTCAGAGCTTTGCTCACAGACCGAAGGCAAAGCAGGGAGAAAAGCATTAGCATTTGTTCGAGGAGATCAGGCATCATAGGAGAGGCATAAGCAAAGTTCAGAAACATGCTGGGACATGGTCAGGAAAATGGCTTAATAACAGGATGTGCCATGAAATGTAGAACACTTGAGAAATGTGACAGCCTGTAGAACCCTTAAGGGTTGTAACATCTGTAGCAGCTTTTGGAACGCACACAGTTTCAATTACAGCTGCTTGTACTATATAAGGTTTGACAGGGACTCAACAGCTCAGGTAGCTTGCTAAAAAGTGGTTATTTAAAAGACTCAGTAGTAACTTAAAATTTCTTGTCTTGTTTTGAATTACCCCAAATCTTAACTTTTCCTTGCTGAAACATAAATGTAACTATGAGCAATATTTAGGGTCCTCTCAGTGCATCTTTCAGTCAATTTTAAGTGCAGTATTTGCTTAGTTAAACATGCATTTTGCTTTTCTTAATGTATTATTTATCTGATAGATCCTATTGGTTTATTTGGATTCTTTACAGCCTGAAGGGCAAACACACATCTTGGCATGTGTAGCAGTTTAGAAAACATGTATTATTTACCCATCAGAAAGTAATGGGTCCAGAGGAGCAATTATGGTCCCCCTTGTAAATCCTTCTCAGTTCACATATTTTTGACCCAATAGACAGTAACAGCTCTTGGGAGCTTTTGTGGTCTATCCATATTCATTTAGTTGCTGTGAATGTTCATAAAGTCTGCTTGCTGCAAATCCTTACAAATGTTTAGTTGAAAAAATTTATACAGAAAGCTGTGTTTATAAATTAAATTGCTTGGTCAAGTTTAATTTCCCTTTTTCTCCCCTTTCTTCCATAAATACCCAAAGACACTTTTATGGAAAATTATTTGCTTTGGAATTATCCAAACACCCAAAAGATTTTTATCCTAGTAAAAAAAAAAAAAAGAAAAAGTAAATACACAGTCTGACTCTTTTGGAGAATTTTTAAAAATCTTTTTGCAGCATTTTTATGCCAAGTTTTAAACTAAAAACAAAAATTTACAGCTAAATTATAGATCATGAAACGAGAGTTTATAATGGAAATGTTGACATTTCATAGCATTTGGTACATATAGTTTTAGTACAGTAACACTTTTGTATCTTAGAGGCATTTACAATTTCATCCAAATCATTGTTTTATAAACAAAAGAACAAAAATACCCACCTTTCCAGTAACATTTATGCATCAGTCTAGACTGGGCAAAGCAGGTGTTTCCATTGCTGCTGTTATCAACATGTAGAGAGCCATGCAAGGTACAAAGTGGTTTATGGTCACAAGCTAAATAAATAAATAAATAAAGAGTCTGGCCATTTTCAGCATGGGAGAATTATATCAGCATCAAACAAGTGTTTGGACTGTTCCAGCATGAGTTCATTCTATTCTAGTGCTCCATCACTGTGGAAGCAGATGCATAAGGGGCACACTGAATTTGATGCAGCAGTTGCTTTCAGTCCTGTGTTTGGCCCTGCACTTCTGTGACTGCTCTTTACTGTGGATGTTATTTCTTCTTGCCCAGAGGACTGGCAAAAGTCCTTTGCATCAAATTCTCCAAAGTAGGTTTTGTGACATAAGAGATACAAAAGCCTTGTTTTGGGCCACTGCACAAGGATGTCATGGTATGTATAAAGTGCAGGGATACGCTGCTAGTAAGGCACTCGATTGGCTCTGCACAGAACTAGCCAGTACCTCCTAAAGGCGTTTGGACATCTGTAGACTCATAAAGCCCAATTGTCATTTGACACTGCGTTAGCCTGCCTAGAACTTGGACAGGAAATCGGTCACAAGCCAGTGCTGTACAATAGCTGTTCAGCATTTTAAGCCAAAGGCCTTCTTAAAGACTGTAGAAAAATTCTTTGATCCCAAACCAACAAATTTAATGGGGTAGCTGTATTACAAACATACAAGGGAAGGTTGAATCTTGGGACTGCCCAGGGGCAATATTAAGCTAGTTTGAGTACCCTAACTGTGAATTTTCATGCTGTCAAGCTTTTGTGAGTATAACCTGAAGTTTGAATTTCCTGGCTTTTTATTTTTTTCCCCTCCCCTAACTATCTCATTATTAATGTTTTTTTCCACTTGTCCTCTCCATGTCCGCAAAGTTATTTGGGATGGTACGTGACAAATATATAAATTCTCCTGAGCCAAACTGACCTAATTGTATTTAGTCATGGGGAAAGCAACACTAGCAAATTAGTATGAAATAAGACTGCAATGGAGCAGTCAGTGGTTTTTATTTTTATTTAAAATGTATAATATGATTGCAGTGGACATGCAGTTCCATATATTTCTTTGCAAAATTTGCATTGCAAGAATCATTTCTTTGTTGCAGCTATAAAGTCCAGATTTGTAATAGCAAATAATAAACTGTCCCAAAATGATTGATTTTTATCAAGGTTAGAAAAAGGATCTGTACCTCTTCTCCTCAGACCATCTGAAGTAGCATTAGTAATTTTATTTCAGAGCCTAGCTTGAGCAAGAAGGCTTAAAGCAGTTTGACCAATCACTTTGTTGTGCAAAATACCATCTGTCATCTTTAGCTTTCACATGAAACCATCAACCAGTAATTGTAGTTCTCATCTGTGGAATATAGCAATCAGTGCTTGCTAACTCCCATTAGGCATAAGTAAATCAGCATAGAAAAATGGTAGAGGGCGTATATTTACAGTATGTTTATTTAAAGTACTTTATAGGTAATCCACCAAAAGTTGTCTTTTGCCAAAGCCAGAGAAGTCTATTGCTTTTTCTTTAGATTTTGCTTATCATTAATAGAAAGCAGCATGTGTACATCCTGCAGACTCATTTCCTTATTTAAAGTGGGCATCCTTCCTTTACTGAGATTCGCTTCCTCTTTTAATACAGGAGTGAGGACGAAGCCTTTGTAAGCTCTTAAAGTCACATCCCTTCCAAATGACCTTTTGTCCTGCACTACTAAGTTGCATTGTTTAGTCAATTCTGCGGACTGTATTAGTTACATGAGAAGTCCTAGGAAAAGAGAAAAAAACTTTTTTTTGCTAATTACATTTGGAACTATATCAGATTTTCCTATTATAAAGTATAAATGAAAGCTCAGAAGAATGCATCGTTCCTTTTTAGATTCTACTGGGTAATATGAGTTCTAGGGGATAATACAATTTTTATACAATTGTATTTTGTCTCAGAGACCATTGTACTGTATCTTTCTTTTTATTTTGATTATTGGGACATTTTAATTTAAATACACACTTTTTGCTCCTTTTAACAACAACAACAACAACTGGTTGCTTTGCTCAACAGTCCCCTAAGCCAATTGATTTTGCACTTGATTGGTGTGGAAGAGATCTTACAGGAGAGTAGTAGAGAAGAAGGTAGGTAGTTATAAAATAAGTAGTTTTTATTTAACAGCAAATACTGGATCACAGTAGTCAGCAGGGAAGGAAAAGGAAATTCAGAAAAAAATGACTGAGGTTTTGACAGAACCTTGGGGCCAGATATTGTCCTTGGATGCCCATGTTGACTAGAAAAGTAGGTAAATTGATCTCTTCAGAAGAGAAATGTAACTGTTCCAAGCCATGACTCTTAAGAACCACTTTTTTCATCCCTTCCTCCATTCTCCTCTATCCTCCCTAATATGACCAGGCACACATAGTCCGAGTAATACTTTTCCTGTGGAGCTGCAGTCCATGTAGTTTGCTGTCCTTTTTGGGAGAGAGGGAAGGAGGAAGTTCAGCAATACTTACGCATTTAATAGGAATTATACCAAGAAGTTTAATTATTTCTTCCAATTATTTTCACATACTGGACAACAGTGACTGGTAATTTTGGGGGTTTTTTAAATTGGTCACTTTATTTCTACTCAGTAACTTACGTTTCAACAATGTGTAGATCTTTTTTTTTGTTTAAGTCCTGTTTGAAACTGGAGTCTGCTAATGCAGACTTTGTGCTTGTGTGGGCACCAATTGATTTAACCAGGACTCTGAATGGAGGCAGGGGTTTGAACTAGGGTATCCTGTGGCAGAATCAGAACTCAGGCCCCACAGCTGCAGTGATGTATGCGAATTCTCATCTTCATGCACTGTTGACTTTAATACACCTAAGTTTCTAGCCTATAGATTTTATAGTCCTTGCCAAGTCGCACACCCTTTCTGTCCAACAGTTCTCTCTCTGTAAAGAGGAAATACATATCCTTGGTTTTTTCTCAGGTCTTTCTGACTGTTGCCTTGACTATTTAAATTAGAAGCTAGTCTCCAAAAAGACTGTCTCTTTAATGTGGTAGGGGTATGTCGACTTGCAGTTCAGATGGTAGCTCATGTTGATGCCAATCTGGCTTCATGTCATTTGAATAAAACTCTATAACTTTTCCATTGGAAAGTGTGACTGTTGGGGCAGGGTTAATTCTTACTTTCTGTTAAATTTTATTGCAGGAGCCCTTGGGGACTCGGTCACATTTGACACTTCATCATGCAAGTCAGCTTGTGTGTGTGTCAACACCCTGAAAGGGAAAGAGGCACAAAGATTTGGAGAAAGAAAAACAACAGTGTTTCCTTTCCCAGTCAGAGAGCTAAATGTCAGTGAGATGGAGAGTGTATTCAGTGGCACAACTCCTGCTGACTTCAATGGGGCCTTCATACTTAGTGGCAGTGGCCAACAAATAGATAGTTACTTTCTCCTAGGAGAGTTGCTACTTTTCCAAGAAAAACCATGAGTGTGCAGGTGTTCAGGAATATTCTCCCAAAGCAAAAATGGGTAGTCCAGGAGAAAAATGACATGGGAACAACAGAACTAATACCTGTACAGCTTAACCTTCTGAGAGAAGCCACAGCTCTGCACCTCTCCCTACCTTCACCAGAGAAGCACTCCTTCACAGTCTGCAGCTGCAGGGAGACACATGCTGACTGAGCAGTCACGGCTGTCTTGTCCACTGCTGCAGTCTGTCACCAAGCAGATCTGAGGTATCCTGCAGAGCATGCCAAGATGTTTACACAGGGGCCCAGCCATGCAGCTTCAGCACGGCAAGCTCTCTGCTCTTCACAGGCCCAGCATTCAAATGTCTGTTCAGGCATCTCCAAGCAACCTTTTCTATGGGGAGAACACCCCAGGAGAAATCTCTTGGGTCACAAGGGAAGTTTTTAGCAGAGCTGGAATTTGAACTGTGTCCCTGAGTCCGAGTCCCAGTCTTAACATATCAGACTTCCTAGAAACAAAATCTAAAACTAAACCTGTTGGCATACTGCATTAAGTTTTTTTTATTATTAATTTCTTGCATGTTTATTAGAAGTAATGGAGGTTTGAAAGTGCAGTAAAGTTCCAGGCATCTGCTTGCTTAAGGAGGTCATCTGTGTAGTAAGGTACTTGCTAGAAGAGTTTGTGTCCAAGCCATATGAAAGTATCAGTATGACTTTATCATAATGACAGTGCTGTTTGGCAGTGGCCAACTTTTTGCACAAGTCACTAAAAAGCATTGGGATCTGACATTTAGTTTTTGTAAATTAATGAGTGAAATTATAGGCGGAGGGAGAAAATATTATTTGGGGGGTGGGGGGACTGTGTGCACCCCCCCCCTGCCAGCATGTAAATCTGTCATGAAGGGCTTGGGGGGGGGCAGATCGAAGCTCTTGCTGTGAGGGAGGGAGTGGGGCAGAGGCAGGGACAAGGGTTGGGGTGAATGGGGCCCCAGGGACAAGGTGGGAAGCTCAGAGCCCAGGCAGCTCATCCAGAGGTGCCGGGGGGGGGGGGCTCCTGCTGCTGTGTGCACCTTGGCAGAGGCCCAGGGGGCATGTGCCACCAAGATCTGTGCACAGGGCGGAGGCAGGCTGCCACTGTGGGTTGTGTGCAGTGGCAGGAGACCCCGACACCCCTGAATGAGCTGCCCAGGCTCCAAGCCTCCCACAACCTGCCCCAGTCCCAGGGCCTCATTCACCCCAATCCCTGCCTCTGCTCCACTCCCTCCCACATCGCGGGGCCCTCAATCTGCCCCGCCATACCCCTTTCCCATGGCAGACTCACCTGCTATGCTGGGCAGTGCTCCACACACTGCCAGGCTGCTGCAGGCTCCAGCTGTGTGCATACCCCTCCCTTCCTGCTACAGCCACTGGGAGCCCATGCCCAAGCTACCCCGCAGCCCTTTGTGCTGCCCTGTGCTTGGGGGAGCTAAGTCTATTAGCCCTGGCCTTCTGCCATCTATGAGTGAAATCCTGTTAGGGCTGTATCTTTATTAATTTTGAGTGGTTTATTCTGAGGTTGTAGTTAAGATGCTTATAGTAACATGCTGTTCAGGTAATTAATGTTTTTTGAGCTGGGGTGCTGAACCCCCCAGTTTACATGCCAAATCTGGCCCCTGGCGTGGTGTTATCCAGTTTGCAGTGCTCCCCATAGGTCCAGAAATTTGTCCGCAGGAGAGCAGTGGTATCTTTCCCCTGCTA
Organism: Crocodylus porosus; assembly: GCF_001723895.1. Taxonomy (NCBI): domain Eukaryota; kingdom Metazoa; phylum Chordata; order Crocodylia; family Crocodylidae; genus Crocodylus; species Crocodylus porosus. Next base: position 145,863,890 of record NW_017728886.1, read on the forward strand.
CTAAATTCCAATCTCAGCACCTAAGGCCAGGTGGAAATGGTGTCAGGCCCCAGGGCCTAATCCTGGCTCATGGGCCTGGGCAGCACCACACCCCAGACCCCAATCCTGGCACACAGGGTTCAAGCCAATCTGTGGACTGGCCCTGCACCATTGACAGGCCTGTGGGGCAAAAGCTTGAGCACCACTGTTTTTGAGTTTTGTTTGCTTACTGACTGTATGTGGGTGTCTGTTGGTGTGTGCATATGCATGCCTGGGAAAAGCCAATGGGGTTAATGATCTTAAGCCTCCTAGAATGGTGTGCTCTTTTAAAAATGGGAGATGGTAACTCCTGGGGAGTGCAGTGTGTAGTTTCCTAAGTCAAATGCACTTTAGATTACAACTTGTGTGCCTACAGATACCTTGTTAAAAACAGATAGAAAATGTTTATCATAGAACTATAGAGAATTAGGGCTAGAAGAGCTCTCTAGAAATGACCTGGCTGAACACCCTGCTCAAGGAAGAATCATCCCTATCCAAACCATCCTGTACAAATTCTTGTCTAACCCAGTTTCATATTTTTAATCAAATGAATTGGTATGGCTTCAGCTACAACTGTTTTACAGTATTTTCACCTTGAATATCTTACTTACAATATAAAGGGTTTCAGTTTTATAATTTGAGGAAATAAAAAAAAAAAAAGCTGGTTGGTTGCCAGGTTATATGAATGAAGAGCCTTTAATATGTTTTCATGTGTTACTGCTATTGGGCAATTTGCACAACATGGTGTAAGCTGGGGGCATGAAATTATGTACGATTTGGGTCTGCTGTTTTGTATGCATATGAAAATAATATTATTTGAGTCTCCAGTCCTGGAAATACAAACATATGTGCCTAACTAGGAGCACGTGAAGGCTTCAGGGGGACTTTTTGTGTGTTTAAAGAGAAGCACATTCATAAGGTATTGAAGGATTGGGGCCTAACACAATGTCAGTTGGGCTAGGATAGCTTAGATTATGCCACCCCTTACAAAAATGACCTTGGTGTTTAGAAGCCTTTTTTACGTACCTGGAAAGATACAGGTCTGTAGGTCCAGTTCAGGTCTAGTGTAAATTCTGTCTGTATGAATAGAGTAGCATTGGATTTGGTCTGTGCATGTGAATTGTGTGGTTTTAGTTTTCAAACATGCTTTTAGTTTAACAGTTCAAAGTGACAACTCAGGAATATTTGAATTGAGCACAACTGATTGTCTGCACATAATCAGACACTGCAGTCTGTTGTCAAAACATTTTTTGAAATTAATACAAGGAAAAATGCATTTGACTGTACAAGTAGATTGCATTGGTGTAGGAAGATATTCACTCTGATACATGTCATAAAATACTTTTTCTAAAGGTATTTACTCATGTACCCCCCTTGCATTGTCAGCCTGTGCTGTGCTGCATGCCCCACCTCCCCACTGCACTGTACTCTGCTGCACAGCTTTCGTCCCTCCCCCAGCTGCCATGTCAGACTGCATGGGGTTTCCAGGTTCCCCCAAGCTCCCAAGCCACAGGGACCTGGATCTGGCCCATGGGCCACTAGCTGGACAGTCCTGTATTAATAATTATTGGATGAAAAACAGAAATAATCCTGGGAGCAGGAACTAGAACCCAATAACATTTATCCCTCCTAGCTGGAAAGCAGTTTCAACCTCTCCAGAATCTCCCCACCACCCTCAACTAACACTGACTGGGCATGTCTATGTGGGGCGGTGACTGCACACTAGCCTGATACTATTGCTCAGTAACATTGCATGGCAAAAACTGTGCCAAGACACTACTGGATAGAGAACTGGCTGGAGCATCAGGCTCAGAGAGTAGTAATCAATGGTTTGATGTCTAGTTGGCAGCCGGTATCAAGTGGAGTGCCCCAAGGGTCAGTCCTAGTGCCCGTTTTATTCAATGCCTTCATCAGTGACCTGGAAGATGGCATAGAGTGTACCCTCAGCAAGTTTGCAGATGACACCAAGCTGGGGGGAGTAGTAGATATTCTGGAGGATAGGGCTAGGATTCAGAGTGATCTAGACAAATTGGGCCAAAAGGAATCTGATGAGGTTTAACAAGGACAGGTGCAAAGTCCTGCACGTAGGATGGAAGAATCCTGTGCACCACTACAGGCTGGGAGCTGACTGACTGGGTAGTAGCTCTGCAGAAAAGGACCTGGGGGTTATTGTGGACAATAAGCTGAATGTGAGTCAGCAGTGTGCCCTAGTTGCCAAGAAAGCTAATGGCACTGGACTGCATTTAGAGGTGTAATGCCAGTAGGTGAAGGAAAGTAATTATTCCCCTCTATTCAGCAGTGGGAGGCCATATCTGGAGTACTGTGTTCAGTTTTGGGGCCCCCATTACAAAAAAGTTGTGGACAAATTGGAGAGAGTCCAGCAGAGTGCAGCATAATGGTGAAGGGGCCAGGGGGCATTACTTATGAGGAAAGACTGGGAGAACTGGGCTTATTTAGCCTAGAGAAGAGGCTGAGAGGAGACTTAATAACAGTCCTCAACTACCTGAAGCAGGGTTTGAAAGAGGATGGAGCTAGTTTATTCTCAATGGTGGCAGATGACAGAACAAGGAGCAATAGTCTCAAGTTGCAGCAAGGGAAGTTTAGGTTCAATATTAGGAACAATTTTCTCACTAGGAGGGTAGTAAAACACTGGAACCAGAGAGGTGGTGGAAGCTCCATCCTTGTGGGTTTTCAAGATCTGGCTAGATGGTGCTTTGGCTGGGATGATCTAGTTGGGACTGCTTCTGCTTTGAGCAGGAGGCAGGACTAGATGACATCCTGAGGTCCCTTCTAACCCAACTTTATATGATCCTGTGATCACTTAAAAAGCGTTTAATGGCACTACTGCGCAGTAACTCTGGTTACTGTGCATTTATTACTTATTTAATTTAAGTAGTAAATAACTGTACAGTAAAAACTCTGCAGTAGCATCTCATGTAGATGCACCCATTGACTAGCCTTTTGGGCCAGTCCTGCATGTAAATAACTTTTAGGACTTCCCTCAGTTACCATAATTCTTCCCTTACAAAGAGTTTATTCCATAAATGATAGAAGATGCTCCATTTAGGATATTCTTCCCAATTCTAATACAACTTTACACACTTCACAGAAGTAATTAAGTTATAAAGAAAAAACTCTGTTCAATATTTCTAATTTCCTATGTCCTAACCAAGTCAGCTCATTTGGTGTAAGAGAGCAATCTGTGCTATCAAGAGTACTGTCATTTCAGTTTTTATTACTGAAAATTTCTGACAAGCAGTGATATAAAAAGCAAAGACATCTAGATCATAGGACAAAATTTTAAGGTGAAATTAGAAAAAGAAAATAATCCTTTGATTCTTAAGATGTAGTGTGTGGAATGACGTTAAAAAGAAAATAATTATGGGACCCCAAGCAGGCCCTTTTAGATTAGGTTTGTGGCTCCTTTCTAGCAGACTGATGGTTAGTTGAGCAGAACTGTTAAATTTTAGGGCTTGAAGGTAAAGCGAGTGTGCATTCTGCTTCTCAGCCTGATAATTATAAATAGACATGAAAATGGCAACGAGCTGCATCTGTTGCTTCTCTTGTGACCGTTTCCAAATACTTTAAAGCAAATGATTCATGAAATGAGGAACAACAAAAAGGAGAAATCTGCCAATTTGTAGAATTTGACTCCTTCTAATCAGAGCAAGGCAACAGGATGTCGAGTTCCTGCCTTGCACCTGATTAAAGCCAAATGCACTTGAAACAGCTGGGAATAAGAGGAAGCTCCAAGCTTCCCTCAGTTGGGGGTAGGACAGCAAAAGATTTAAAAAACAACAACAAAAACCCTCCCCTTTACCTTTGTTGTTCTGTTTTTTGACTCTTTGACAGATAAGCACCTACTTCCCCTGGTACTTAAACCTTTTAGAAACCACCTTTCTGCAGTGTACAGAACATAGGAAGAAGTGAGACGTGAATGTGCCTGGCCTAGAATTCATTTTTGTCATGGTGTTATAGGACATTCCTGGTCAGCAGAGTTTAGCCAAATTGCTAACTTTACAGACTGTGATTGTGCAGGTGCCAAATTCTCAGAGTTCTGCCCACCCACCTTCAGCAAGTCAAAAGCTGTGCAGGAATAGAAAGCAGACTGAGATGCATTTTCCATCTGGAGCATTGTGGTAGTTCTAGCTGCCCCATGCACACACAGTCCCTCTAAATGTACAAGTAAACTTTCATACTTTCACTGGGTTTTTTTTTTAATAAGGTGGAAATAAACCCACATTTGAAACTTTTTCTTCTTTATACTGTTTCATCTGTGTGGTCTAGAAACTGCCTGTGCACAACTCTTAAAGTTAAAAAGCAGCTGAATGTCCTAAAATAAGGAATAAACACATGGTTATTTTTTTAACTCATTCCAGAACGCATGATAAGAATGACAAAAACACAAGAAGGCAAAGATGTCAAGTGCTTTGTAGATTGTACCTGTAAATGCTGTAAGTTTGTTTTCTTTTAAAAACAGGTATTCTCTTTGTGATGTCAGAAAGTTTCCTGAAATGTTAAGATGAAACCATTGTTAACATTTAGGAATTTGTTTCCATTATGGATAGACTTGGCAGAGTTGGTTTGTTTTTTTAATTTTGATGGTTAAAACTGATGTTTATTTTTTAGCAATTATTTCAATTGTTATCATTTGAAATTTTCAAGATTGCATTAAATTAGGGGTGTTTTATCAATTTTTTTACATGCGTACGCACCCATACATGCGTGTGTGCAGCAGCTGCTGCAGGAGCTGGAGGCCATGCTGGAAAGGCTGTGCTGGGATTAGGGGTTGGAGGGATTGGGTTGGTAGCACTAGGGAGCTTAGTGCTGCCAGCCCCTTGTTTTGCCCAGGTGCCAGCTGGGGTAGCAGCCAAACTCCCATGGAGGGCCCCAGCTCCTCCAGTAGCCTGTGTGTGTGCATGTGTTTCGCGTGCCAGTGCTCATCACCCCCTGACCTGGATTTCCTTATTCCTCATCCTGGATTTTTTTTTCCTCTACATTTCATTGATTACCGATGGAAATAGTTTTATGTCAGTCCGTGAGTGTCATATGTCTATTGATAAACATCGAATTCTGCCACGCCTAATTATGAATATACCCTATTGATGCCAGTATTTAGTACTGGCTATTCTGCAGTTGAGCTCTTGTTAATAAAACAAGCTGTTTCTGTGTGATGTCTACTCTGTGCATGGGTCTTGACCAACAGCTGACTGACTTCAGCAGTACACCTGTTGACTTCAGTGGGTTTTGGATGAGACCCCATTATTTTATACTATGTGCACTGTTATACAGCTCTTCTTTCATTTGTTACGAATCCTTCTGGAGCAACAGAGTGAACAGCATCATTGTAGTGCTTCTGAAAAGCAGGTAATCAAAGCAAACTTTGCTTGAAACACAAACTTTTAATGCTCTCAAAAAATATTTTTTTCCTGCACTAATAAATAGTTTTCAGTTTAATACATGTCCTTCTTTCTCACCTCTCACCTGGTACTGGCCAGTTTCTCTCCCTTTGCTAACTCCTTGTACCCTTTTTATTTTATATTTCTATTTTATTTCTCTCTGTCTTGGTACTTCTGTGAGCTTCCTCACTCATGTTGTCTTATTTGTAAGCCTCCACATGAATACTGTGTTTGCCATAATAGCATTAGGACTACTACTAATTGACAATAGTACCATGAGAATGGACAGCCAAAGTTTTATGACCTCCATAGTTGTCTATGTAAGATTTCAGTATATATCAAAATATGTCTTTATGTCCAACAAAAGGAAAGTGCTACTTGTATTCCTTTGTCATTTCAACTATTGCAAATATATGACCATTTAAAAAACAAAAAGATACTTCAATAAGATTGCTCTGTAAATTAGGAACTTGAGGTATGTATGCTTCTCTTCTGGCTAACAGTGAGATGCAGGAAGCTGTCAGTCACAATTCTATGGGAAAAATTTTGTGGGCATCTCCGTTTACTTTGTTGTTTTGGGCTTGATCCAGTACTAGTAGACTAGATAAAAGTTTTGATATTTACATGAAATGAGAACAAGAACCAGGCCCTTGGAGCAAATGGCATTGCATTTTAAAACAGTTTTGCTTCAGTGATTTTAAAAATATAATTTTGTTGTTACAGCTTTTAGCACCTGTTAGAAAGTGGCAAGTTACTTTCCCCTCTTTCTATTATATAGTCTAGGATGCCTATTAATTCGTAATGCGCTTGCTTAATATAGCATAGGAAACTCTATGAATTATTGTGCATATCCAATACAACAATGCAACAAGTTTTATTTACATAGATTAAGTTAAAACAGCAAAGCAATTAAACGCCTACTCACCACTTAATGTGTTTTTCCTGTCTCACAGTGCCAAAAAAGGTGTTTGAAAATATCAAGAGATGCACTAATTTTCTCTGAGTTAATGGAACTTGCCTGGTGCTATTTTGGAACACACAATCATTATGTATTCTTCAATGTATCTATATTTAAAACTCCAAAACAGATGTTGAATATTGAGACAACTTATGGAAATGTTGTGTCAACTTCAGCTTCTTTTGCTTATTTGTTTTTTATTCCTGCAAAAAATAAAATGGTATAAATGTCAGAGATTTCATTGCTTTTTTCATAATAAGAGGACAATATATGCAACTTTTGAATAAGCATCTTAGAGCTTTCCTTTTTTTTTCTTAATTTATACTATTCAAAAGGATTTTGTCTGTTTACAGGCATATTATAGATTTCAGAGAATACTGCATATTTACTATTAGGTTACTGGGTTACAGATGCATGCTATTAGTTTTATTGGTTTCTATTTGTATTAGACTGGCAAAATCTATCTTCTTGGTCTCCACATTAAAATTCTGCATTTTAAGTTAAAAGTATTTAAATTGAGTAAAAAGTAAATGGACTTGTATACAAAAAAAATCATTCTCTTTTTCTTTCCTGCTTAGTGCTTCCCTGGTCCTGTAGAGTAGAATCAGGCCTTTTATGTGCAGTCGTAGTAACTACATGAATGATCAACTTTCATTCCTTCTGGGTACCTGCTTCATAGTCTATTTCATTTAGATCCTTCGGATCCATCTATGCTGGAAATAGGTCCCTTATAAGCAAGAAGAAAACAAAACTTCCTGTGATATTATTCATTCTACAAAGGTTGATCCCAAGGGGAGAAAACTAACTGACCTTGTAACTGATTTTCCTGTCCCAAGTAGTAGAGACAAGGCTGTGGCTAACTAACAGGGTAAACCCTCGGATTAATTCTTCTCTTTATTTAAGCTAGTGTTTATTGAGAGAACTTCAGTGAGTCACTTTTAACTTAATTCGAAGTAAAACTATGCAAATTAAAAAGAAAACTGGGTTTTTTCCCCTCATTTACATATATTCAGGTTGCATTGTTTTATGGTTTTAAAGAATTCAGACTCTGAGGATGGAGATATTTTAACCATATGGTTCAAATGTTAAGTGCAGTAGAATTTCTTTTTGCTTTAAAGTTCAGGCATATGTATCTGGATTTCACCATTGGCCTAGCCTGAGGCTGTTCAAGTATAAGCAACCAGCAGGCCACACACCTTGCAGGTTACATCAGAGAGGACTTCAAGCCACATGGGCCTCACCAGGCCATGTGCCTATGCAGGTGCCTGCCCACCTCTGTGCTACATAGCTGTTCCGCCCTCACCCTCAGCTACCTGGGGCAGGGTGCAGAGGACTGAGGGGGAACCTGGAGACTCCAGCTGCTGTTGCAGACAGAGCAATGCAGTAAGTGGCAGGTGGTCAGTAGCCCAGGGGCTGCAACTTAACCCTGAGGCCTGGGTCACCAACTGGACAGTCAGTTGTCATAAAGGAGTGTGTCCCAGCGTACTCTGTAATACATTTCTCCTGTTTTAAATTTTGGACTTTTAAAAGCCTTACCATTCCATAGAGCTGCTTGACATAGGCATAGCTTTGGTACATCTTTACTGAGGCAGATACATTTGACCTACTGCTTTCCAAGAAAAGAAGTTTATTAACTTGACTGTAAATAGATGACTGATGGCTACCAGGGAAGTAAAAAAAACCCAGATTATTCTGGTAGTAAGGAAGGCACCATCTTGACTGGAGTCTGGATGAAGTTCTGAAAGGCTTAGCAGCTTCTTAAGGCCATACATGGTGGGCATATTTACACGTGCATCAATGCACCATAATTGCAATGCATTAGGTTTAGTACCTGCAATACGGGTACTAAACAGGTACTAAACTTAATGTAAGTTGCGCTACTGCACAGTAGAGCTGGCACATGTCTTACGTGAGGCTAATGTGCAGTAGACTAATTCTACTGCACATTAGTGCATTAGCACAGCTTTTGCTCTAAAGCACTCATGTGCACTAGAATTAATCTACTGTACCTCTAGCATCTCATGTAGATGCACCCAGTGTCTCAGGACTGCTGATAAAGAATGCCTGTGCTACCTTTGGTTGTGAATCTTTACTTCCTGCTAAAGCTTGTCCTGCAGAAGGAGGTGCCCCCTGTTGGAAAGAGAATTTTCTGCCTAGAACTATTGTAAATCAGATCTCTTCAGTCACATTTGCCTAGGGCTTGGGGGGTCTGGTTTCTGGGATGCATGGGGAAGCAGTGCAAAATAATATATTTTTATGCTATATAGTTACCACGTAGGAACATAAATGTATATAAATCAGTTGTATACACAAATTTGAAAGAGAAACAAATTTTCTGTCCTACCAACTAATTTAAAAACCATAAGAAAACACATTTTTCACAAAGCCAGTAATTCTGACAAAACCCCCAAAGAAACCACACTATTATTTTTTTAAACAAAAAAAAGCGGGGAGGGGGGCAGAGGAAGTCGCACACTTTTTTTTTTTTAAACAGACAAAGAGCTCAGGACTGGGGAATCATTAGCTTGCCAGTTACAGCAACTTTGTACCAACGGTATTACTTCTCTTAAGAAAGTTTCAGATGATTTGGAATAAAACAAATAAAATACCTTTTACCATCAATGAGGCAGAATTTTCATATAGTATTTAGACACTTTCTTTGATGTCAGATTCTTCTTATGTCTTGTAAATGATGACTAGGAGTGATTTCTAAAAGAAGTTGTTTATCCATTAGGTATATATGCATCATTCCCAAAGTTTACTTCTCCAACTAATCTGTATGGATTCTTTGTCAGAGTAAATAGGATTGTCCTATTTATGTATCCAAAGATCATAAGTAGGAACAAGAAGATAATATTACTTGTAAATGGCATTGATGAGACCACTACTGGAAGACAGCCATTGGTTTGGATTTCTTTAAAACATACTAAAAGGCTGGAAAGGGTTCAGAAAAGAAATATACCAGTGTTGTCCAATCATTTGGCCCCATGGAACAGATGAGTGTTATGGGCTCAATCTGTGGGCCAGGTCCCACAGCTGGATCCAGTCCTGCACACCTGCATTGGACCCCATGCAGGCTGGATCCAGCCCCATACACCCACATTGGGCCTTGTGCTGGATGGATCAGGCTCTGCCTGCATCAGGCCCCCTGTGCCAACCAGATCTAGCCACATGTACCTGCACTGGGCCCTGCATGCTGGCTATATCCACCTTTGTGCCTACACGTTGGGTTCCACACTGGCTGGATCTAGTCACATGCCTGGATCCAGGCTGCACCAGCATAGTTCTGCAGTCCAGCACAAAAAGCCACATGATTTGGCTGGTGGGGCTCTCCATGGATCTGCAGTTCTGGCAGCAGAGGAGCACTAATTAATGCTACCATACTCCCTGCTGTCAAGTTTTCAGACCTGATGGGAGCTCTGTGGCCTGGGTGACAGCTCTGTGAGTGAGATCTAGCTCATAGCCCTGGGGTGAGCACCCTGAGATACACAGTTGATATAAGGCTTGTGCTTGGCCTGGATGTCTGGCATAGGGGTTCTGTGCTGACTCTGGGAACCAAAGAATTGTGAGTTTGAGCCTGGGTTGGGGATGAGGCTTCCTGTTATTGCATCTAGTTCTGGGTGCTGCCCTTCAAGGGATGTGGCTAAACTTGAGGTGTTCCAGAGGAGGGCTACTTGCATGGTCGGGGTCAGCAGGCCAGGCCCTATGAAGATAGAGTAAAGGCCCTGAATCTATTAATCTTCCACAAGAGAAGACTGAGAGGGGATCAGGGGACCAGTGGAAAATAGGTGAGGCTCTGTTCCACCAGGGACCCCCTGGGATAACAGGAAATAATGGCCACAAATTGATTGAGAGCAGGTTCAGGCTTGATATCAGGAGGCATTACCCTACAGTTAGGGCTGCCAGGCTCTGGAACGGGCTCCCAAGGGAGGTGGTGTTCTCCCCTACCTTGGGGGTCTTCAAGAGGAAGTTGGATAGATATCTGGCTGGGGTATTATGATCCCATCTCTCGTTCTTGCCCAGGGCAGGGAGTTGGACTTGATGATCTGTTCAGGTCCCTTCTGACCCTAGAAACTATGAAACCTGCCTTTCAGTAGGAGACAGAAGAAGATTAGCCTGCTTTTAGTTCATTGAAGTGAAGATTAAGATTTATAATAATCTACTTGGAAAAGGAATTGGATGCTACACAGCTTAAACCTAGCAGGCAGTTCTACAGAGATGCAGTGGTGAAAATGGGGTTTGGCATGGCATGGGGACTAAGGCACATGGGGCATTTATAAACATACTTTTTTGTCCTGCGACGCATGGAAGATTTGCTGCTTCGGAGCAGATTGATTAATTATGTCTGCTCCACAGATGAGCTGATGCAAACTGTGCTGCACTGTGTGCAGTTGTATAAGTGGCAAAATGTGCAGCAGAGTGCAGAAAATGGCAGCAGTGCACTTTTGAACTAAAATGCCGTCTTTGTATTTTAGTTTAAAAGCGTGCCACTGCCATTTTCTCAATGCTGACATGAATGTCACCACTTATACAACTGCAAGTGATGCAGTGCCAGGAGCTTTTCAAAGTTCCCAGCACTGTGGCACTTACATGTGCAAAACTGCCTGTGGCTGACAGCCCAGAAGTCACAAGTTTGAGGCCGCAACAGAAGCACTTACAGCATGGACCTGTCAGATTCCAATGAATCTGCAAATTCTGCTAAAGTACCTTTTTGGAGTAGTTAATCCTGGAAAGACGAGAGGAAAGACCATTCTTGACCTAGTCCTATGTAGTGCACAGGATTTGTGGCAAAGGGTGAGTTTCACTGTGCTTCTCTGCAATAGTGACCGCAACGCATTTAGATTTGACATCCATGTAGGATGGGAGATGAGACTATGTACTACAGTAGCCTGTAACTTTAAAAAGGGATACTACACTAGGATAAGGAAGCTAGTTAGACAGAAGTTAAAAGGAACCCCTAAGGAAGTGAAGAATTTTCAGGCAGCATGGGAATTGCTTAAGAACACCATATTGGAGCACAGAACAGACACAGACTGCAAATCAAACAAAAAAGGGAAAGCATACCAAAAGAAAGCTAGCATGATTTAATGGCACAATTGGAAAGACAATAAACAGAAAAAAGGCTTTTTTCAAAAGATGGAAGACAAATTCTAATGAGAAAAATTTGAAAAAGCATAAACTCTAGCAAATCAAATATAAAGTCTTAATGGGACAAGCTAAGAAAGAATTTGAGAAGAAACTTGCTATAGACATAAAAGGTAACAATAAAAGTGTATAGTAAATTTCTTTAAGTATATTAGAAATTAGAAATTTCTTTAAGTATATTAGCTGAAGACCTTCCAGAGGGCACTTGGGCCTTTGGAGGACTGGAGAGTAAAAAGGGCACAAAAGTATGACAGGGCCATTGCCAAGAAACTAAATACATTCCTTGCATCTGTCTTTGCTGTGAAAGATGTTAGGGAGATTCTCTCACTAGATCCACTCCTCTCTAAGGAAAAATCATTGAAGTTGACTCAAATTGAGGTATCAGTTGAGGTCATGGAGGAAATTGATAACCAAAACTACCTCCAGTTCTGGGCACCACACTTCAAGAAGGATGTGGAGAGGTTTGAGAGAGTCCACAGAAGAGCCACTCATATGATTAGAGGCCTGAAGAGCAAGTCATATGAGAACAAGCTGACAGATATGGGACTGTTCAGCTTAGAAGAGAAGACTTGGGGGGATTTGGTGGAAGCTTACAAATATATCGGGGTGAGCATCTGGGGCTAGGCCAACAACTGTTCACCAAAGCGCCCCAGGGGAAGACCAGGAGTAACGGTCATAAACTCCTAAAAGAAGGTTTCTGGCTGGATATAAGGGAAAGCTTCTTCACAATTATTGTGACCAGACTCTGGAGTAGACTCCCAGCAGGAGTGATGCAGGCACCTACCTTGGAGATTTTCAAAAGATATGAATACAGTAGCAAATCACCAGGACCTGATGGGATCCTAGGGTCCTGAAGGAGCTTAGATTGGAAATTGCTAAACTCTTAACTGTAGTATGCAGCCTATCACTAATAACAGCCTCAGTACCAGAAAACTGAAGGATTGCCAGTGTGACTCCGTAGCAGAATCGAGCCCCAGGGTGGCTCTGATGCCTCCTGGTGATCATGTAGCTCCTATCCTGCTCCAGCTCTCTGGGTACCCTCCCTCTTCTGGCCTCTTTCCTGCCCTGTCTTGTTGATATTATTTAATTGGGAGAAAGGGTGGCTGCCCAGGGTCCCAGAGTGAGTCCTTGGCTACTATCAGTTGCTGTGTCCTTGCTGACTCCACTGTTCTTCATCCTGCACTCAAACACTAGGTGAGTCCTTCTAGCCCATCCGTGCCCCGTGAGGCACTAATTACTTTAAGAGCTGATTTCATAGTGTCCAGTCTCCCCTACCATGCCTCGCAGATGTTGACAGTCATCACTTAAGCAGGGATTTTGCCCCCAACCAGTGCTAAGCCTCCTCAGGCCCCTGTGCCTTTGTTAGGGCCTCGTCTCCCCAGCTTTAGCCCCTTCCCTCTAGCTGGGCCCTTTTGCTTAGGTGCACTATTGCAAACATGGCCTATAGGTCCCAGCCCTAGTCTAGCTTCCTAGTCTAGCCCTAGTCTAGACTGAACCCTAAGGCTTCAGTCCCTTCCAGTTTTTTGTTCCACTCCTCTCGGCTTCAGGCCTGCTATTGCCCCTCTTGGGCTTGTGCTCTGGCCCTTTTGGCCTCACACATGCTATTAACCTTTTTAGGCTTGTGCCCGGAGTCCCTGTTTGTGCCTCTCTGGCACCATTGGGTTCTTCTCCTCCCTTGTTAGTTCCAACCCAGTCTACCCATATGAATCAAAACATAAAAACAAGCAACCTCTTTGTCATAAACCATCCCTTCTGGGCAAACAAAACTTCAGGGAAACAAAAGACATACTGCCATTTGAAAAGGAACACTCTCACATGCCCCCGGAGCAGCCTTCACCTTGGGTTCTCACCTCTCTCTAATCCCTCTGCTCTGGCTTGGGGTCCATCTCACTGCTCTTTACCCTTCTGCTCCTGGAAAACTGGTAGAAACAATAATAAAAAAAAATTCTTCAGCACATAGATGAACATGACTTGTTGGGGAGGAATCAATATGGCTTTGTCAAGTGGAAATCATACCTCAACAACATACTAGAAGGTGTCAGTAAGCAGGTGGATTGGGTGATCCAGTAGATGTAGCATATTGGGACTTCCAGAAAACCTTTGACAAAGTCCCTCATTAGAAGGTTTTAATGAAGTTAGGTAAGTGCGGGGTCCCCCAGAGAGCTGTGTTTGAGACCAGTGCTGTTTAACATGCATTCACAAATGATCTAGAAAAGAGAATGAGTAGCAAGGTAGCAAATTTGCAGATGCCACAAAATTATTTGAAGTTATAAAGACAAAGGCAGACTGTGAGGAGCTACAGAAAGATAGGTGCCATTGAGAGAATGGGCAACTAAATGTCAGATGCAATTCAGTGTAGATAAGCATAAAGTGATGCACATAGGCAAAAATAACCCAAGCTATACCTACACTATAGTGGGCTTTACATTAGCTGTTAATACACAGGCAGAGATCTGGGAGTCATTGTAAGCAGTTCTTTAAAAACATTAGTTCAATGCTCACCAGCTGTGAAAAAGGCAAATAAAATGTTAGGGATTATTAAGAAGGAAAATGTAAATAAAACCATCATGCACCTTTATAAATCCATGGTGCATCGACACCTTGAATACCATGCCCTGTTTTGGTCTCCACACCTCAAAAATGATAAAGAATAACTAGAGAAAGTTATAAAGAAGGGCAACAAAACAAAGATGATTAGCGGTATGGAGGGACTTCTATATGAAAAGAAAACTAAGGGATGTAAAATAAAACTAGTAGGTATTAAGTTTAAAACTAAGAAAATTAATTATACCACTTGTAAGTCAAGGCCACTTGTACACATGATGGGGGTTTAGTCTCCTAAATTGAAAAGGTTGGTTTTTAATTGCAACGATTAAAACCCACCATTTCAATTTAGGGCCTTCTGTCACTGTTATGATGAGGGGCCCGATCCTTTTTATTCCCTACGGAGCCTACCCACCTCCCACAGCTGGGGGGCGAGTTGCTGGCAGGCCAAGCAGCCCCAAAGCTATGGGGGCCCCCAGTCCTTCCCTCCACCTGGGTGGACTGCTAGTGGAAGGCAGCTGCCTGGGGGGTGCCACTGCCATGGAGAGAAGGTCTCAGGGCCCATCAGCTGCTTGCCCCCCAGCCACAGAAATGGTGGGCAGGCTCTGGGGGGGGTGGAAAGAAAAAGGGATCAGGCCCCTCACCACTTCTCCTCTCCCCACCCCTTTCCCCCCTAACTGAGCCTGCTGGCACAAGCTGCCACTGGGCTGTGGATCCCCTGAGCTGGCAGAGGGGGGCAGTCCTTCCCTCTGGCAGTGGCACCCCCAAGGCAGCACCTACCCGCTAGTAGCCCACCTAGGGGGCACCGTTGCCACAGAGGGAAGGACCTCACCAGGCCAACACCTTGCCACACCCTCTGTTGCTCAAGCAGAAAGCAGGGGTGAAAAGCCAGCAGACCCCAGCTGGGGTGCCATGCTGTTGGGAGAGGGGAGGCAGGGGGTTTAATCCTTCTCCCTCCCCTCCACCTGAGGCCTAGGCCAGCACCTGGCCACATCCCCCACTGCTCAAGCGGCAAGCAGAGGAGAAAAGCCAGCAGACCCTGGCTGGGGTCCTGTACTGGTGAGATAGGGGAGGCAGGGGGGTTTAGTTCCCCTGCCTCCTCTCCACCTGATCCTGAGGTGCTGACCAGGCTGCTGGCTGTCTATGTCCCCTGCCACTCAGGAAGAACCTGGTAAGAGCTGCTTTCTCCCTCCCCCTCCCCATCCAAACACACCCTAGCTGGGGTCCCTTCAGGCCGGAGTGGGGGTTTAAACTCCTCCCCAGTCATACTCCATGACCTGCCAGGACCCCTCAGCTTAGCTTCTTTCCAGTCTTCCTGCCACTTCCAAAGGCAAGGGAGGGCTTGCTTTAGTGCTCCCTCTGGCTTGTAGCCTGAGCCTCTACAGCCATGTGACTTCATGTTCAGAATCCAAAGTGAACGTCTATTCACTTGCTTTTTTTATAGAATCATAGGGCTGGAAGGGACCTTGAAGGATCATTGGGTCTAGCCCGCTGCATGGGCAGAAAAGACATCTGTAGACCTCTGGGATTTCTCCAGAGGCCCGTAATTTTTTAAAGACCTTTGCCAGGAGCTCTGTGATTACTTTGGCCAACTTTTGCAGCACTCTTGGGTGGAGTTCATCCATTCCTGCTGATTTATATACGTCTAATTTCTTTAACTGATCGTACACCAGTTCTGTGGTGGGAATGGTGTGAATTTTCTCGGCTCCCGTAAGAGTGGCTTGCTTGGTTTCATTGTCAGTGGAGTTTTCCTGTATATTGGTCCCTGGGTAGGCTCCAGTTAGCATTTTCCCATCCTTCTGTGATCTTAGTTTAAAGTCCTATCTAAGAGATCGGGCATCCTGGCCAAGAAAAGGGACTTACCTTTCTGCGTGAGGTGGATGCCATCTTTCCCCTCTCCTGTCATCTTCTGTCCTCTCTTCTGTGATCTCGGTTCAATCTGCGCAGGTTAGACTACCTACAAAGACTGAATCAATTCAGACTTTGGCTTTTTGAATGTCTTAGCAAGAAAGACCACAACTGTTTGAAATATCTAGGTTTATTCTGTGAATCATGTTTGTGAATCATTATTAACATCTGTGGCACCCTTGAAAGGATTTGAAGTACCCCATGGCATCTTGATTGAGAATCACCATTGTAATATCATAAAGTGAAAAAAACAACAGCAACAAACAACAACAACAACCAAACAAACAAAAAATAGAGTCCAGGAATGAATGATTTTGAAATACAGTTAAACAGCTTGAAGCCAAACATTTGTTTATGGATTGGACTTGGGGTGGGGGGTTGAGTCAGGCAGAGATGAAAATTCTGGGTATTTCTTCATGAGTCCTTCTAGATTTTTTTCATCATTGAACCTATGATTTCGCTGAATTATAAAAGTAAATTTTGCAGGATACCAGCCTTAGTCAAGTTCCCTCTGGGAGGATTCCACTCTTCTCTTCTTAAGTTTCCTGCCCACAAATCTGAAAAAGTAACATTTTTCTCTACATTAGTGATTTTCCTCAATTTTCTAGCTTTTCTTTACATTTCTTCTTTTTCGTTGGTAGTTGAGAATTTTTACTATAGTAATTCAGGAAGTGTCTCTTTCTGCAGACCATGGCCTCTCAGGCCAAGAGTTTGGATAAGGAGAACAATTTTAGTTTAGTCTAAATGGATTTCTGTGTAAATGTTATACAGTCCATTCTCTGAAATCCATGAATCATAGATTTAGCCTTCCAGCTCCTATTTTCCAGATCATCAATTTTATCAGAGAGGAATTCCACTCTCTTTCACCAGGGACAGTAATGCCTCCTCTGAAGTCTGGTGATCTCCCAGATCACTAATTCTGGTTTCTGCATTTTCTATTCTAGGCTGCAGGGCATCAGTTTTACCCTTCCATTTTTTTAACAGATACAGTTAATTTCAGAAACTTCAGCTAGAGACTTAGTTTGCACAGTTTGAGTGCTTTATTTTTTTTCCTTCCCAAAGCACAGTTTCCAACTGGGTCCTTCATCTTTTTCCAGGCACACTTTCCATTTTGTTTGCAGTAGATGGGATCTATTTTTCAGCTGGCCTGGAGGTGTAACATTGACAGAAAGCCCCTAAAATGATTTTGGATTTATGTGACTGCTCTTCTTCATTTTATCTGTAATATAGAGCAGTGCTGTAAGTGAACCTGCAGGTTTAGTGCTGGTAATCAGTATTTTAAGCAGGTTTTGGGAGCACTCAGGGAAGGCATGTCTGCTGTTTGAGCATATCCAGTGGTGCCCACAAGCCAAACTTTCCAAATGAGCCAAAGTTTCTAGTCTTCAATCTGGATAGTAGAATGCAAAAAAGTTTAGATCAGGAGGCATCCCACATATTAACCCCGTACAACCCCAAGTACCACTCTGATCCCCTTCCCCCGTCCAATCTTCTGCTCTGTTTTCTGCCACTGCTCTTTGCCTCATCTGCTACTCTGCTTTCTGCACCCTGCCCTGTGTTCCCTGCCCAATCTGTTGCTCTGTTTTCTTTTTCCTGCCCTATCTACTGTTGTGATAACCCCCTCCCTACCCCCCCACCAATCCATCATGTACCACGCAGAGGCTGCCTAAGCTACTTACGGCAAGTGTGTCACAGGATTGTCACCCCTGAACTAAGATTTGTATAACTTAAGTATTTTAAAAGAATAACATGTTAAAAAAATGACACATTTGGCCAAATCTTTGATATCTCATACAATCATAGAAGCGTAGGGCTAGAAGGGACTTCAGTCGGTCATCTAGTCCTGACTCCCTGGTCAGGGTAGGATTGTTCCTGAAATAAACAAGCCCATTTAAGTGTCTGTCTATGAGATGGCACAGCTGGCATTTATGGAATGAGTCATGTTTATCAGGCTGTGAAAAGTTTGGTACAATTTGGAAAGAGTTCTTAGAATATTTTGGTACCTAAAATATTAATCTTGCACACTCCTCTTTCTTCTTCTATCCCTCCCTCTTCCCCTCCCCTTGTTTTATTTCCCCCCCCATTACCTACTTACTGTTTGTGATAAATGTACAGAGTTCAGGTTGTCATGTAGAGTTGATATTACATATTGATGATTTTTGTGTTGCATTTAAAATACCAATAATTTTTGTTTTAATGTGAGAGGCTTGGATTTTTTAGGGTGGTATTTTTTTGGACCAACTGTAGTTGGGATAGACTTAAACAAGCTTTGGAATGCAAGATATTCTTCATCAAATCTGGCTTATTTTTTCTTTAGCATGTGAATTTTTCATTGTTATCAGTAGATTTTGATATCTTCCATGTTCTAGTAGTGCAAGAGTGATGTTTTACCTGTGATGGTCCAGAAATTAAGTAAGAGGCAAGGATTTCTTAGGGTGATATCTTTTATTGAACCAACTGTGTCATTGGGATTGGGTTAGACAGGCTTTTGAATGCAAGGTATTCTTCATTAGGTCTGATGGGGAGGTGGGGGTGGAACCAAAAAGACTTCCAGAGATAGAGTTTCCACAACCTTTCTGGGTAGCCTGATCCAATATTTAACCACCTTCATAATGATTAAGTTCTTGCTAATATCCAACGTAAACGTCTCCTGTTGGAATTTAAGACCATTGCTTCTTGTCCTCTCATCTTTAGCCACAGCGTCCTGCATATTTTCTCTTTATGCCCACCCTTTAGGTATTTGAAAATTATTATCAAATCAAACCATCTCCTACCCCAAGGTCTCTCTTCAGACTAAATAATTTCAGTTCTTTCAGCCTTTCCATATAAGTCATGTGTCCTAGATCTCTGCTCATTTTTGTTGCTCTCCTCTGGACTTTTTCCAATCTCTCCACATCTTTCTTGAAACATGGTGCCCCAAACTGGACACAGTGCTGCAGGTGAGATTTCACTAGTGTTGAATAGAGTGGAAAAATCACTTCCCTGGACTTTCAAGTGATATTTCTATTAATACAGCCCAATATGCTGTTGGATTTATTTATATATATTTATTTATTTTTGCAACTATATCCTTTGCAGGGTCAGCACATGGGGTCAGGTCCCAAACACCCAGGTTAAGTCTATGCACCCAGATCAGGTCCTGTGCCACCCTGGCCTGGCCCTGCCCTAGCTTGGGGATAATTGGGTCCCAAGCCACTCTAATCCAATCCAACCCAGCCAAGCCCTGTCCTAGCCTGGCCCCATGCTCCCAAATCAGGCCCTGTGCTACCTTGGCCCTGGCCTGCACATGTAATCTAGCATGCAGGGCCACACTGTCTTATCACAGGGCTCTCCATGAGTCTGGAAATTTGGCAGAAGGGGAGCAGCAATTAATGCTGCCACTGCTACCCCAGCACCAAATTTTTGGAATTGTGAGGAGCCTGTCGTGCCAAATGACCAAGCTCCATGAGCAGAAGGCTGGGGGTTGAGCACCCCTGCTGCGACTCATTCATGAAAATATGAAAACAGTATCAGACCCAGGACAGACCCCCAGCAGAGCTTCACTTGATTACATTTTGCAAGTAGATATCAACTCATTGATGCCTACCCTTTGAGCATGGTGACCCAGCCAATTATGCATCCACCTTACAATCTTATCATGCAGTCTGTATTGTGTTAGCTCTGCTAGTGAGACTGACATGGGAAATATTGTAAAAACTTTGCTTAAGTCAAGATATATTACACTACTGTTTTCTCCCCATCCACAGAGCCCTTTAATAGTTTTTAAAGAAATCAGGTGTGTATGCTTGTTGGCTATTCTTTGTCAGGTTGTTGTCTTCCACTTGCTTAGAAAAACATTCCTTGATTATCTGCTCTGTGATCTTTCCGTGCATCAAGGTAAGGCTTATTTGTAATTCCCTGGATCTTCATTCTTCCTTTGTTTTAAAAGCAGATAATTTGCCCTTTTCCAGTTGTCCAGGATCTCAACCCACTAACACGAATTTTCAAAGATAACCAAAGGCTCTGCAATTACCTCAGCCAGTTCCTTGAGTACTCTGGGATGCACCCTGTCTAGCTCTGTGAACTTGAAAACATCCAGCTTCTCTAAGTAACCCCTGACCTATTCTTCCACTATTCAAGGCTGCTGATCTCCTCCCCTATCTTTGCTTCCAGCTGTGCTTGCCATCAGACCTTATTCATGAAGCCTACAGTAAAAAGTCATTAAATACTTCAGCCTCTTCTGCATTATCCATTATTAATTACCCTCTACATTAAGTAAGGGAACCTATGCTTTCCTTGGCCTTTCTCTTACTTCTGGCGTACTTTTGTAGTTCATTGCTTCATTTTATCACCATGCTTTCCAAGGAGAAAAACTTAGGGTATTTGCATAATTGTTTTTTATTTAAGTTTGGTAGTGGGAAAGAGAGAGTTATGGGCTTAAATCAGCTAGTAGAATAGTTGGCACAGTAGAAGGACCAAGAGGGA
This sequence comes from Crocodylus porosus, assembly GCF_001723895.1. Taxonomy (NCBI): domain Eukaryota; kingdom Metazoa; phylum Chordata; order Crocodylia; family Crocodylidae; genus Crocodylus; species Crocodylus porosus. The sequence continues at coordinate 145,884,323 of NW_017728886.1, forward strand.
GACCTCAGATGGGGCAGGTAAAAATCGGGTAAGGTACCACACCACCACCTGTGGACCAGTTTGCTACCTCTCCATAACATTATTTTTGAGGTTACCCTGGAGGAGTAATAAATGTAGTAAAAGTTTGGGACAACTATTTGGCAGCACAGTACAATTTTAAAAAATTGTAAGTGGAGAGTAAGGTAAGCAGTATTGTTGGATAGATGATCTGTAGCAAGGGCTATTCTAGTCATAGCCAAACACTCTTTAGTTAATTCATCACTGTCCTAAAACATTTCAGTTCTTTATGTTTAAAATGTTGAGGTTGTAAATAGTTTATTGCCACTGAGGCCTTGTGAATCACTAGGCAAGATGCAAGATCTCTGAAATATACTCTGTAGATTTAGTCTGAGAGGAGGATAATTGCCTTGAGGGTTTAAAATTTGAAAGCAGATCCTTCTATGGCTAGAATGCAACAGGCTGTAAAGATAGACTAGTGTGAAACAATGCAGTTATGTGTGTATGTACATATTTATTATGTATTTGCATTAAATAATAGGGAAAACATCTGAGTCAAGGAAAAGTTAAGTCTGCCTTCAGCTCTTCCCTTTCATGTCTGTACATTACCTTCAGTTTTTTTGCCACATATGCTGTAGTTTTGAGCAGTTGGCTTCTATCGTGAGCATAGTGTTGGAGAGTTATTAGTTTCTTAAGCAGCAATGCATGTAAGGTTCCTAACTATGTACAGCTGAAACACTGTAGTTATGTTTTTCTGAAACATCCCGTTGTTCATAATTTTTATACTGTTTCAACAGTGCACTTATTCAGTGTACAAGATTCTTAGTGTTATTTTAGAGAAGCCTTGAATGCAGGATTTTGGAGAATTTGTCAATATATCGTGCTGGTTTAGTGTCTAACTGGCCTAACAAGTGTCTGCCAGAATATGACCACGTGTCCAGGTACAAACATTACATTTTTACCAGCATAAGTGATTGGACACCCGTAGATACCCATAACAGAACAGGGCTAGGGACAAAAATTACACACAAACTGGTTTAAGTTATCGGAAAGTGGGTTAAACCTGTAACATGATGCGTTAAACCTGTAACAGAACAGAAATTCAGTGCACATAAACCAGTTTCAAAATGGCTGAAACTGGTTTAAGACAAAGCTGGTTTAATGTAGAATCAGACTTAACTGATTTGGTTCAAACCAGTTTATGAAACTTGTGTCCCAGACCCCTTCCTAGTTCAAGTTAAATCCGTCTCCCAGCATGCTTTCCAGCCCTGGGTTGGGGTGGGGGGGTATGCAGGGACTACACTCCTGGCAAACCCCAGTTGGGGTCTGGGGCTGGGAGAGGGGTGTTAAACTCCACCCCCCCCCCGGTACAGAGCTACCCTGCCCTGCTAAACTTCCTGTTGGCTATGACTGTGGACTTCAAATCACAGAGGTACCTTGAAGTGGGAAGAGGAAGTGATGAGCAGCCCTGCAGAGTCCTCCTATTGTGATTCTGGACTGCAAATCACAGAGCCCTCAGAGGAAGAAGAAGCAAATACAACACATGCTGGCTGTGTGCTAAAGAGCCGTACTCTAGCACCCCCCCCCCAGTGCTTGGCCTGAGTCACTGCAGGCATGTGGCTGCAAAAAACAAATGTCTCTTCACTTGTTAGTCAGTTTAATCTCTGTATTTTAGACTAACCTACAAAGACTGAATCAATTCATCCTTGGGCTTTTTGACTGTCTGTACTTAGACCAGAAGTTTGGTGCACACAGACTGGTTTAAGAGTGTTGGAACCCAGTTTAAGATTTGCATCACCTCACTCCTCCCCCACCAAAGGGCAAATGTGTGTTCTGTTCACTACCAATCTAAACTACACCGCTTACAGAAAACTGTAACTTAGATTGATTCCATCTCTGTACCTAGCCAATGGCTATAGGCTTTGAATCTGAATTTATTAACTTATATAGTTGATGAGGAGACATTTCAGCATCTACATAAACCAAAAAAAATCTCAAACTGAGTATATTCTTGTTGACTGTTGCCCTTCTGTCAACATGTCAATATTTTTTATTGTTGGGCTATTTTATATACTTACTGTTAGTTCTCTTTAAAGTATAGTGCTTAATTATTCTTTGGTCCTAGTCCTTTCTGTGGTTCTGTGCACATGAATATCTGTGCTTAACTTAGATGAGGATTCCATTATTTTAATTATCACTAACCCCAAGGACTAACCAAATAGTTGTAAAAGAAAGGCAAAAAAGCAAGAAAGAGGGGAAAGAAGAGAACTACTAACAACTAATGTAGCAAATTCCTCCCAACACTGCCTTGCTTTACTGATTCAATAGAAAATCGATATCCCAGATTCAGCAAACATTAACTTTGCTATTAATCTTCAAGTGTTTGGAGCTTTCCATATAGTGTTCTTTCAGACGGAGCTATGCACAGATGGAGTATGAACTTTAGTCCTATTGCATTAGAAATTATTTTGATTTTAAAACATTGGTCCTGACTGGACCAGGTGTTCCTTACACCCTTTAACAATGGCAGAAGTTTCATTTGTCATAGTCTGGCTGTAGTTAACAGACAGTTTATTCAGGAGTGGGGTGTGATGAATAGCTAAGGGAAATCCAAGAAAAATGGTATGATAGGCACAGGGGAGAAAACCTGGGCCGCAGCTATTCTCTTGAATCAATGGCAACTCTGTTTGATTCAGTGGGAGCAGGAGTAAGCCCTAAAATGGGGTTGATGTAACACTGTAGAATCTTATTTGTATTTAAGGCCAGATTAGAATATGAACTGCAAACAGTATTGTTGTCAGCAGCTCAGAAAGGCATTTTCAAAGCATCTGATTCTGATGATGTCATACGAGAGTGCTTACTTCTATTAAAAACAAATCTGAGCCAAAATTTGTAATACAAAAATTGTAAATGTGTGACTAAATATGGTGCCTGTTGTTTTTAATAGCTTTTGTTTCATGACACTTAACTGATGGGAAAAGAATAATAAGTAGTTCTTATGATCTGAAGTTGTTTTTACTATTTAATTTAATTTAACTTTATTTAATTTGTTGGGGTATAGTGTCTATTAGAATGGTATACTTTCTTTTGGAATTTGGTTAAAGATAATCAAGCATTAAGTAGTATATATTTCAAAATCTTTTCAGTATTCATAAACTTTTCAACAAGTTGTAACTTGTCTGGTTTAAAATTATCATTTTTATATATGTAGATGTGCACCTTTGAGGATTTTTTGGAAAAAAGCAAGAAGATTGAGAGAGGTTTGCTATTTCATTCTGCCTTGCTGTCTAATTAAATCTCTGTTCTAAAGAGTTGTGGAGCATTTTAGTTTCTTGGTAAAGAGATCTAGCCACTGTAGTGTGAAATTACTGTGTTCTATCTCTCTGCCTAATCTGAGAAAGAAAAGGTATACATCATTTTGGCATCCTTCAGGATGAAAGGTGCCATATAAATACAAAATGTTATTAGGTTGGTGTATAAATACACTTTTACGCATGTAGTAATTATTTTCTTCATAAAACTTGCAAGCATTTAGCATGCAGTAAAAAATGGGTGTATCTGCATTTCAATACACAAGACTATAGCCAAGTAAATACCATTAGCATGAATGGGATTTATGGAGCTTAAACCCGTATGTATGAAAATAAGAATTGTGCATGAACAACAGCTGGATTAACAGGTGGCATGCATCAGAACCTTAACACTATTTAATCAACTTTTACTGTAACACTTTATAGTCTTATCCACTTAGGAGAAGCATTGAAATTTTTAAAGGATCACAAAGGGCTTTCAGCTAAATGCGAGAAAACAACAGAGCTCTCTAGAATATTTTCTGTGAATGATGTGTGGAAATCTAAGGATGTAGTTGGGGCAGGGAGATAGACTTTTCAAATGACATCAGAGCTTCTGAGGATAACACTATTTATCAGAAGCAGCTGAGCACAGAGTAGCCTGTACGGGGTAAGATTCAGTAGTATTTAATGTTACCTTTTATTGAGCCCTTCACCATGTTTACTGAGATTTACTTGAAGGCCATGGCTTTGTAGGTGTGTAGACTCAAACTGTTCTGTTTAATTCTGTTTGTCTCTAATTATTCCTTTGTCATCCTAAGCAAGTAGATTTCTTTCTCCTTAGGCAATTGGTTAGAAGAAGAAAAAAGTAGTAGAGTAGTCTAATAGTTTGAAATAATACCTATTCTTGAAGGAAAGGTTAACTTGTTTGTGTTAATTAGTGGGAAAAAAAGTATATAAGGTTCAGTAATGTAAACTATCAATCTTGTGTTTATTGCAGTCAGAAATACACTTCTCATTTCCAACTCAACAGCAAAAAAAGACAGTTCTGAGGGGTGTGGTTATCATGAGATAATTGCACCCCTGAGGGATCTGAGACACTTGGGTGCAATTCATATCTTGTAGCCATCTAAGGATGAGATTTTTTTTTTTTTTACATGAAGGCTCCACCCCATTATATCTTATTTTATTACCTAAATCAGTCCACATATTTATGGGTCATTTATCATTTCTCTAATATTCTCAGGAGTACAAGCAATACGCTTCCATTTAATCTCCTCCTTTCTCCCTTCCCTCGCTTAAGAAAGAAAAGTTGGCAGGACAAAATCATGTAATGGCTGATCTGTATTTTCATACAGAAATTATATGTCGCCCTAAAACCCTTCACCCCCAGAGTACTCTTTGTACTTTGGAGAGCATGATATAGAGCTCCTTAGTGTAGTTTTAGTAGATATTTTTTGCTGTTGTTTAAACTCTTCAGTTTTTGGAAAAGGGATTACTGCCTGTAGCATAACTAATATTATTATTGTGTTCATGTTGCAATTACTGTATACAACTGTTTTAATCTGTATGCACTGAGAGCATTCTTAGAGTACCGGTGTTGCAGAAATCCAAAGAAATGGAATTTGAAACATGTTTCAAATACATATGAGATTTGGAAATACTAATAGCTCATCATTTGCATTTATTTATTCATTTGCTCATTTATTTATTAATTTTTCCACTCTGCACCAACATGTCTTATTTATATTTTGGATTCTCTGTCTGAAGCTTCCCCAGTTTACCTCCAGCAGAACCTACCACTGTTATACGATCAAAAGGTAACTGACACTGCTAAATCAGACCCTGAATTTTGCTACTTTCCTCTTCATTCTTCTATTACTACAGAGCAAGAATTCACTTCTCCCTACATTCTCACTTTTTTTTCTTTGGTTTTACTCTTTCAGGTGAGTATAGAGGTATAACTGACATGGCAAAGGGTGGGCAGTTCTGGAAGCCAACCAACAATGTCATTATAATAGATCACTGAAAAGGAAATGCAGTTGTTTGGTTTAGATCTATGTGGTGTCAAGCTAGGTATCTAAACCCACTTTAATTTTTATCTAAATGTATCTCAGAAGTACTCAGCAAATCTACCTTTCCGTGTGATATCCATCATAAATGAAAGCATTTATTTAGCATTACTAATGTGTAAATATTTGCAGGTTTCCCTATCTATATTTATTTGCTGACTAGTTGGTGAAGTCTCCCTTAGTTTAGTAGATTCCAGCTCAGCATAGCAGTTACAAAACTAGTTTCTTTATGTTGCTTGACAGGCAGCCTTGGGAAATATAACTTCCAGAGCTTTAGTAAACTATTTGTGAATACTGCTTGGTTGGAAGGATATGGAAGCTTAGTACACTATGTTCTGTGGGCTTGCAGCCATTTCTGGAAAACATGTTTGAAAAGGGAGAGGGGTTGGAAAAATGCCAAGGTGGGGGGAAATCAAGTAAAATGTGCAAACCTGTCTCTGTGATGCAAGTCTCTTTCTGGCATGCCTTCTTAGTATTCATAGATGTTAGGGTTGGAAGGGACCTCAGTAGATCATCGAGTCCGACCCCCTGCCCTGGGCAGGAAAGAGTGCAGGGGTCAGACGATCCTAGCTAGGTGCTTGTCTAGTCTCCTCTTGAAGACCCCCAAGGTAGGGGAGAGCGCCTCCCTTGGAAGCCCATTCCAGATTCTGGCATCCCTGACTGTGAAGAAGTTCTTCCTGACGTCCAACCTAAATTTGCTTTTTGTCAATTTTGTGGCCATTGGCCCTACTTACTCCAGGGGGTGGTCTAGTAAATAGAGCATCTCCTATTCCCTGCTGCCCTCCCCTGATGAATTTATAGGAAGCCACAAGATCACTTCTCAGCCTGAAGAGATCTAGGTCCCTTAGTCTTTTCTCACAGGAACTTGCCTGCAGGCCTCTGACCATACAAGTGACCCTCCTCTGAACTCTCTCAAGATTCTCCACATCCCACTTGAAGTGTGATGCCCAAAACTGGACACAGTATTCCAATTGTGGCCTGACCAGTGCCACATAGAAAGGAAGCATCACCTCCCTAGACCTGTTCATCATGTGTGATAAAGTGCAGTTAGCCTTGTTGATCACTTTGTCACATTGATGACTCATGTTCATTTTGGAGTCAGCGGTGACTCCAAGATCTGTTTCTGCTGCTGTGCTGCTGAGAAGGTCATCCCCCAGCCTGTAAGTGTGTTGGTCGATATCGATATCCACCACCACTCTCTGGGTGTGACGCCTTAGCCACTTTGCCACCCACCTGACCATGTAATCATCTACATTACAGCCCGTCAGTTTATTTACAAGAACAGAATAAGATACTGTATCGAAGGCCTTCTTAAAGTCTAGGTAGATTATATCTACCTTGACTCCTGCATCTAAGCATTTTGTGTCACCTAGTCATAAAAAGAAACAAGGTTATTCAGAGGATCTACTTTTCAGCATTATTTCCCTTGTTGGGCTCCCACAGATGTGATCTTTTTAATGATTTTTTTCCAGTTTTCCCAAGGATAGGGGTGAGACTAACTTGCCTATAGTTTCCTGATTCCTCTTTCCTCCCCTTCTTGAAAATAGTGACCACATTGGCCTTTTTCCAGCCCTCTAGGACTTGAACGGAGCACCGTGAGTGCTCAAACAGCCATGCCAGCAACTCTGCTAAGACACTGGTCAATTCCTTTAGCACCCTTGGATGAAGTTCATCCAGACCTGCTGACTTGAACACATCTGGCCTCTCCAAGTGCCCCTTCACTAAGTCTACGCTAACAGTTGGTGGGCTGGTGTCTATCCTGTGTCTGTCTATGATCCTTCTGTGTCTATTGATGTTGCTCAACTCCAATACTCATTGCCTCAATTTAAAAAAAATGTAATCGGAAGGAAACACTAATTTCAATTTAAAAACTGCATACAATAGAGACAGGATGGCATATATCCAAGTTATACAGGCTTTTATTGTTTTTTAAGAATGTTTTGTGCTTGTAGAAATGCCCTCCCTATTGACAGTCATAGAAAGGGCATTGGTACCACATTTTCAGTTCAAGTTTCACTGCAATCCTGTACTAACCTGCTTTATTACTAACTTGCAGGGCCTACCACAAGTGACAGGAGAGTCTTTTGAGTCCAGCCAACCTTTGGAAACTACCTAGGCTCTCACAAGTAGGGGCTATGGAAAACAGTTCATTGGTATGATTATTGCCAGTTCCATTCAGATTTCATGACTTAGACTGTACTAATGATGAAGAATATTATTTCACTTCCCATAAATGGTCAATACATCTTTTTACTCACTGCTAACTTCAGTCAGTGACCAAGAGGTGAAAAAGTTTCTATCCTCTTAGCCACTCACCCAGTCCTCTCTAGTTCAGTCTCAATTTTAGCAAATGTAGTGAAACATTGTATGAATTTCTAGACTAGAGTTTTGTGTAATTCATCAGTTGTCTTTGATACCCTGGCTCAAAAATCCAGTAAGTGCCTTGCCACTTGAATCCATATAACTATCTTATGTTATTACTCTGGAGGTTATAGGAGACTATCCTGTCTACAGCTGTTTCCTAAGCTTCATATCTTAACGGTCAATGAAAGGTAGCTGTTGTTCCTGTATCCATGCCTTGTGTTAGAACACAAAAATGGATTAAGAAATGCTAGAGAGAGGCTTGGTAGCAGTTTATGGCAGACAGGTCATTTGTGATGTTCATTGATTTATGATTGCCATACTTCATGTGTGTCAAAGCGGAAAAATGACTTTTTAAATAAATAGCTATTTATCTTAGATGAGTTGTGCTAAAGAAATGTTAGTTTTCAACATCATAATAATAATAATATCATTAAAGGAGAATTGGATGCCAGCTGCAGACCTGACCATTCTGTGATTTATTTTGTGAGAATGGCCTCCTTGTTCAGGAAAGGGAAAAAATGACGTAACAGATGGGCCTTGTCCCTTAAAACTGTCCTTTTCTCCCTCCCCTGCCCCTACCCCCTCCTCCTCTTCTTTCTGCCTGTCTGCCTTTTCCCACATACCTGTCAAGCCACATGGATTATCTGATTCATCCCACAGATTCCTGGTTTTCCACCCCTCACCCCCAACCAAACCTCTCCTTCCTGAAACTGGTGATTTGATTGAATGAAGGATTTTGTGTCGGGGGGGTGTTATTTGAGTTTGCAGAAATGTTCATTTTCACATAGAAAGAAAACATCAGTGATCGCCCGAAAACCAGGCAGTTGGGGAAAGCATACAGCTACATTCAAGTATAACTATACTGAAACTTCAGTGCTAACAATGAAGGTACTAATGGCACATCACTTTTCCATAGCATTTCAATTTCAAATACTTTCTGTAGTGTCTTACAGTAATGAATTAAGCAGCATCTCACTGAAGTAAGGTAACTAGAGAGGACTGGGTGGGTGGCTAAGAGGATAGAAACTCTTTCACCACTTGGTCACTGGCTGAGCTGTTATGTTACAAGCTTAAAAATACCTTTATCTTAAAATGACTCATTGCTCTGTTAAGCATAAGAATGCATATTGTGTGCCACTTACTTATAAGCAGTGCCCACCTGTTAAAATAGCCCAGTCCTTCTCTACAGTTGCTTGGAAAATGCACTAGGCTGAGGGGACAGATTTTCCATATCATGTGTCTACCTCAGGCTAAAACTTTGTATTTTATTTTGGGGGGAAAAAATCAGTGACTTCTAAGTACAAGCGTGGGGGGTGGGGAGGAGAGGAGACCTGCTTTGTTAGTTTTAAAAAATTCTGATGTCCTCTTGTTTAGAGTGCTCTCATGACGTGTGGCTTTAGACCAAGGACTTGAAATTTACTGGAGTGGTTGGCTTTCTACCAGGGATGTTTCTTTTGCTGTCTCTGTGAAAATCCATCCCAGTGTGGTACTAGTTTTTGAAAAAATATTTTACATGTGCTCAGTAAAGACCCACTAGAGCTTTACTGCTTAATTGTCACTGAGCATCTGCCAGCCTGTGGCTGGACCAGGACTTTCCCTGTGTGGCAGTTTATGGAGTTCTGTAGTTGCATGCCAAAACTGGGCCAGGAACTGGGCACAGGAATTAAGGATTAGGGGCGCCTATATACAAGCAAGTGAGGCTGCTCCTATGTGCTGTAATTACAGCGCCTCAAAGCCAGCTTGATTTAAGTGAATGTGCTGGAGTGTGGTAATTTCTGTGCTGCAGCAGATTGCAGCATCTCATGGACCTGATGATCATTCAAGATCCCTTCCAGCCTTACAATCTATGAATCCAACCTCCTACAATGCACATGGTTGAAGACGCGATTGTGTGGATCATGCATTATATCCTATCACACCTTTATCTGAACTTCTTTCAGAACTTCTAGAATCAAATGATTATTATCTCAAGTATAGGGCCAGGCATTATCCAAACTAGATATTTGAGCACCCATTTTCATCGCATACAGGCATCTCTCAGTCTAAAGTATTTATTCTCACAGCTTGCATGCAACTCCTCTGCAGTTTTAATGTGGCTGCTGAAAAAAAAGTGTAGTTATTAAATAAAAACACACATTTTTCTCTGTTTCCTCGTTTATTTTCTGTTTTCTGTGTTCTGTTCTTGCTGATTATTTATTCAAATAAGTCATTTAATGGCAAGTTATTTGAGCGGCAGTGCTGAGTGCTGATTCTGGAGCATGTGCAATTCCAGCATAGGCAACTGGTGCCTCCTGAGTCGGGGGGGGACACGAGGAGGCCAGTCAGTGATTGGGTGGGTCCCCCTGCTGGCACTTCAAAGCCAGTGTGATCGGCCGTGGGAGAACCCCTCCACCCCCTGGTCGGCACAGTTGGCAACAGGGAGACCATGGGAATCACTTCTCTTGGTGCTTCTGAGCCAGTGCTCTCAGGGGGGACACCAGCGCTCTTGCCTGCCCCCCCATCACCTAAGTGGAGAATGCTACTATCAGGAGGTGCACCAGGTCTCTCGGGGTGCACATGCATCCCATACACATCCCCACTGATCTCCAGAGTTTTGTGTCCTGCAGTTCTCAGCCCTGTCAGGGTTTTGGTTTGTGGCCAAAAGTGTTAGGAAGTTGAGTCCCCACGTCTGTTATAGGTATAGGAAAGCACAGAGGGACTGTTGGGAATTTTTTTTTAATTTGCAGGCCAAAAAACTTTAGAAATTCCTGCAGAGGAAGAAGTGAAAGCTTTTATAGAGAAGATGTGGTCATTTTACAACACAACAGTAGTAAAGACGCCTTATTTCAAAGTTTGCCCCTTTCTTATTTCTGTTTGTTCAGTGGAAAATGTGGAAAGGTTCTGCAAATCATGCTTAAGTGTGACCTTGAAATTAAGGATGCAGTTTAGGAATGAAAATGAAAACCCTGCTGGTTGTTTTCTAGTTTTAATGTCAGTTAATGTACAGATTGGTTACAAAAAACAGGAACAAAACAACAGTTGATATAATTTGGAGGGCTGAGTAAGAAATTTCAGTCAATGAAATCTCAACCAAAACTGAGATGGAAAAATCAGTTTTGGAAAAACAAACAAACAAAAAATCCCCTCACACCTTCCATTTTCCAGCAAGTTCTTCTAGTGTGCAGTGGCTTCTCCTTGAGAAATTCATTGATTTCCTTAGAAATGGTGTGATTTGGAGATTCTGCACCTGTTCAGTAGATAGTATTTATTTTTGAACTACATGTCTCTGAATATAACTAGGGCACTAGTCCATATTCAAGGCTGCATAAAAGCCAAGTATGACATTTTATTTAATTGTGAAGCCATTTTTCACTGCTGGGGAAGCACCTTCTCCCCAGTTGTTGGATAAAAGTGAAACAGCTGCATGTTTGGGTTTGTTTTTTTTTAACTTTCCAAAGCCAGCTTTTTGGGGCTGAAAGTGAGTGGGAGAAAATCATCCCAAAAGATCATTTTCTTAAGTGATAAATAATAAAAATCCAGTAATTTTACTCTCACTGGGAAGAGATGACTTCTGGCAGTACCTTTGTGCTTTAAGCTATGTTTTGCCTTGTTGCAGCATCCAGAACTCTCAAAAGGAGGGCCATGTACTAATCGTACTCCCCAAGGTAATTCTAGTTTCCAAACAATGCAGCTGTTGCACCACCCTTTGAGAGGGCTCCATGTCTGGTGGTTTTGTGGGCCAGCAGAGAGGGAGGAGGCCTTTGCTTTTCTTTGCCAGAGCTCTGCCCTCTGACAGATAGCTAGGATTAGATTCACAATAGAAACTTGTGTAAATGTTGAAACGTTAAACTCTAAGATCAGTTCCATCGAACTGTGATGCATCATCAGGGGTTCTGCAAAGAGGTTGGGGTTAAAGGGAGGCAAAGCACTGCCTCTGCTGGGCTGAGTTGCCTGGCTCCATGTCAGCCCATGTGGCTCACAGAGCCAGGGATAGGGGTTCTGCAGTAACAGGAGTGATATGAAAGGGTCCCATGAGTGCAGGAAGGTTGAAAATCAGTGTCTTAAAGGGTCCACTGTTTTAGTGGACTTCACAGCCCCACTTTAGGTGGTGTTTCTTTCTTTGGGATTTATACCCGTGAACCCCCTCCTGCCAGTGATGTACCATGAGTCTCCAGCACTCGGGGGCCAATGCTTGCATTTTGCACCCCAGCCCCATTCTTCTTGTAGCAATACTTAGTCGTGTCACGCAGTAAGAACTCTAAAGGGCCCAGCCCCTCGCCTCCCTGTCAGTCCGCCACTGCCCTACTGCTTAGGCCCAATGGCATAGATACCCAAGCACTTTCTTCCAGAAATCAGAAAAAAGCAAGTCCTTTCAAGCCACAGCTGGAGGATAGGTGCTTCTGGTGCCCTCCTTTTGCCTAGCAATCAGGAGATGCCTTAGGAATAGGGAAATAGATGCTCAGAGCTCTTGAAGGAGACAAGGAACTTAATCTTATGTTTCTATACATCCTGTTAGCATTTCCCAACCAGTGAGCTGTTGGGTGGCATCAGAACACCATTTCCCTGGCTTGTTTTGGTTTGGGTAGGCATAGTCTGAGCACATCTAAAAGACCAGACCTTGTCAGTGGCAATGGGGAGAATAATAGGGTTTAAATGTGAAGGTGTGCCCAGAAGTTCTACTCAGTTAGGGTTTAGATGGCTGTATTCCTACACAATGTTAGAAGCCAGGACGTTATCAGCAAAAACCTACCTACAGAGGGAGTTTGAGCACCTCTAGAGTTTAGGCAGGATTTTTTTTGCAAATGCCAGTGTTTCTAAGTGAAATCTGGGACTTAGGTACTTAAAAAGGTAATTAGGCATCCAAAGTCCCCTTATTAATATTGCCCCTACTGTGCGTGGGGGCACCTTGTGAACAAGCCGGAACTATGCTTTTTTTCTGTGCAAGGGCTCACAGAGCAACTGCTTCCACTTTTAAATGTGCTCAGAATGGGCTGACCAGAACTTGGCTTCATGTTTGGAGCATTAATGAACAAGCATTGGCTTAGATTTAGGCTTAGGCCACATGTCATTTATATGATCTGGCTCTCACTCTATTTTCTCTGAACCCAATGATTCATGCCTCCTTTATATTTAGAGGAAGATTGTTAACAAGTGATAGTCACTATATTAGTCCACATCTCCACATGGAATTCCAGCACCTGGTAATGGAGAATCAGCTGATGATCCTGCTGCTGTGATAGTCAATTCTGAGAGCCTCTTCTCTATATTTTAATATATGATGGTGGTGTCCAGCCTTCCAACTTGATACATGGCAAAGGGCTAGTCTGTGGGCCAGATCCAGCACAGAATCATGAATAGGATCAGTCCATGGGTGTGGTCTGACCTGTCCAATCCAGCTGGGGCCCCACACAGTCCCGCATATCAGATCTGGCTGTAGTGTGACCCCACTACTAGCACAATCTAGTATTCAGAGGTCCCCATGGGTCTAGAAGTTTGATGGCAGGGAAGCAGCAATTAATGCTGCCATCATTTACCCATTGCCAAATTTCCAGACCTGTAGAAATTTAACTGGATGACATGGCCTTGTGGGTTGGATCTGGCTCAAGGGCTGGAGGCGGACTCCTGTTGATACGGGATCTCATTACAAAACCGTTTTGTATGCATTACTTTCCTTGAATGCAACTGGCAATCTGCTTTGCTGTTATTGTCCCCTTATTAAATTTCACTGTGAATTTTGAATCATTTTGAATAATCAGAACAGATACATTAGCTTATTATAACATGAAAATATTTCTGGAAAAAAAGTTGTGGCTTTTGAATCTCATAGTAAGCAGCTGGCTTATAAATAAACTGAGTAAAAAATGTTGTAGGCATTTTTATGAGAAATTATTTTGTAATGAATTAATTTAAGGGATGATCATTCAATGAAGTCCAGAAACTGTTGAATTAAATTGGTGATCTGTTTCGCATTCAATAGGAAGTCCCATTTTTTTTACATGTATTGTGGTGTCATCTTGCATCTGGTGAGTATTAAATCTGTCAATTGCAGTCATAAATAAAAGTGGTATAAGCCACTGCATGGGTAAGAGTGCTGCCACATTGGCTAACACTGAATATATTTTGAATGTAAATTAAAACTAGGAATTAGTTGCCATAGACAGATTCAATAAACAGAAAGGTAGCTTTAAAATTACCATGTACACATTCAAATATCTCGTAGTGGAGTTTTTATCATTTCTTCTATTTAAAAAAAAATCATTCATGTTCTGGAAGCATCACCAGGTTACAGGAGACAATAATGGACGAATTTCATACTGTATCAGGAAGAAAATATGTTTTAACTGTGGATAGGTTTGTAAATAATAAGTACTTTTCATATCCATTACTTTATCCATGAAAATGAATAGAAAGAAAATTTCCAAAATGACTCCTTCCCCTCTCACATTTTATTCATAGTCCTTTATTCCCTTGGTGTGTATAAAACAAAATGAATTGGCTATCTTTTTACATCTCCTTTTCTAATGCTCTCTTGTGACTCCGCAAGTTGCCCCTTTTGCCTTTTTTTGAACAGTGTTTAAAGCTTCTGGCACAGCTGGATTTCACTATGTAAAAAAACTTTCAGAGTATTATAGTGTCACTAATCATTGAAGTTACAACATTTCAAACTGCCAAACACTTCCTGGCTTTGCTTACACGCTTTATTGTGCTTTAGCAGAATGGGGTAAACATATACATGTTCTATATGTCCACTGAAAAACATAGTTAAACAAAAAAGTTCCCCTCTCTTCATTTTAGGCTTTTTTTAAATTTTGTAATTTGAAACTAAAGACTCTTTGAACAGTGGGTTGGAGATTGTTCTGCAAGATAAATTCCTTGCATCACATAACCCTGACAACTCCCCAATTCCATCAAATTAATAACGAATGGATGGGAAGATAAGCGAAACTAATGGGGAGGTTACATTTTTGTGACAAAGGTTTATGGCCATTCTGAATCTCATGTTTTATTATATCCCTCCTCCTCTCTAGCATTTTATTACTATCACATCTGAGTATTCCTATATATAAGCCTAACTGTGGAGGAGAGATGATGAAAGGTAGACAGAGCTGTAGCCAACTAAGGACCTAATTCAGTGATGGTTTGTGTCCCTCCTAAGAGATGTCTCTCTGCAAACGGCTCATCTTGTAGGATGAAGCCTTACACCTTTAGTATCCATAATTAATATCTACTGTTTCCTATTCAAACGATATCACTAAAGCATTGAAACAAGTTGATAGTGGCATCTTTCTGATTTTCTAAAATAAATTCCAAGAAATATGTCTCATCTCTATATAATCAGCAAAGAAAAAATAGAATGCTGTAAATGAACTCCAAAGTCCTCATATCATTAAATTAAATCTGAAAGGCAACGTATATTCTAATAAAGAAATGTGTTAGAAACTTCATAATAACTTGTAGGTAGTAACTTTTCTTGACAGCACATCTTTTTCATCTGTCTGATGCTTATTAATAGTTTGCTTCAAAGATTAAGATAAAGTAAGTGTGTGTGTGTGTGTGTGGCACTGGCGCACACACAATGAACAAATCCATTGTTCAAATTCATTGCTACAAGGGGCACTCTTACTGATTATAAGCACCTTTTTTTGTTTAGAACTTTCAAACTGACCATTCAGACTGATGTTTTTTCCCACTCCTGCTCTCTGCTTCAGGTTGACTTATATATAGATATCTGGCTATCTCTGTATAGATAGATAGATAAAATTGATAGATACACCTATATCTATACAGATATATATAGTCTTTTAATTTTCAGTAAGAAGGATATATCCAGTTTTGATAGAGGCCAGGGGAAAATTGTTCATCTTAATGCCAATCTGCTTATCTCTGAAAAGTTCTAGCATTTCCAAGGTTTGAAGAAAGACCCTGAAAGTTTTCAGCATGAGGGTTGTTCTCCAGTCCCCAGGAAAAATTGGTCAAGTTTCTAAATCATGGAAAAATCAGCCTGCATCCATATACAATAGACCATATTAAAACCCACTGGTAAAACCTCTGAATTTCATCTGGACTGATTATGCTTCCTGCCCCCTCCCTTGACCTCCTGAAGCTCCCTTGACTCCCCAAATTATGCTAGAATCTAGTTCATCTGTCAACTAGCCCATGATTTTGTGTGTAGGTTGGTAAGTTAGAACCAACACACTTTTGTTATCCCTTTTATGGTTATAAGTGATACAGTTCATCTGAGTGTGCAACTTCCAGTGCTTAGGGAACAAGAACTAGTACAGAACACTGCAGCGTATCTTTTCAACAATGCAGACTGCCAGGAGAACATTAAACCCTCCTTTGTCCACAGCTCTCGTTTCCTGTAAGACGATAAATCAGCTTCAGGGTGTCAGTCCTTATTGTCAAGATTCTTGGTGGCCTGGCCTCAGATATGTAAAAGATCAGTTGAAGCTTTGGAATGAAAACTGTGCTGAACAACTCCATTTATTTCATTATACAACTTTCTGGTAAAGCACAACAGCATGGTAGGCTGCTTTCTTATGGGCTGGCTCAAGACTGGAATGGCTTGTGCAGGAATTAAGGGTCATCATAAACCCCTTCTGCTCCAAGTGCAATGCACAATACTTGAATCTTGCTTTTACTTTTTCTTTTTTTAATAGCAGCGTGCAGCACTGCCCCCATAACAACCAAATGGAAGAAAACATTCCATTGCACATACAATTCTTCCTTTGGGGAGAGGCTTTGAGAAACAAACCACTCATACCTAATATTAGGTTCATCTCCTAATGAACTTCTGAGAGGTGTTCAGGTACTGTGCAGTGAGTATAAATTCATATTAGTTGAGGACTAACCCACAGTTTCTTCTTAAATTACAAGTTTGTTGTCATCCCATTTGAACAGAATCGTACATTATTCATACATCCTAAGAAGAAAGCTCTGCCAGGAAATAAGATGACATCTTTTTTTCTTAGCCATCCCTAAGTTTTAACCAGATTGTCATATTAATTCTGAATGGTTAAGGATATCTGTGATCAAGACTGGATCACAGTGTTTGTTGTAAGTGTTTTGGAGAAAAAGAAAAAGTTTGTTCAGGATCTTAGTACTACTTGTACATTTTGGAGAGCGGGAGTGAAGGGATGTTCATTTAGCCACAAACTTCAGTTTTAGTTAATTTGATGAAGCAAGAAGAGTTGAATCAAGAGCCCAGCTTCCAACAGCTGTTTTGACAGTTCATTGTTTCTTCTCCTGCTCTCTTCCCTGCTTTGTAGGTTTATTTTTCAGGAGGCAGCTTCTCTAGCCATATGATAGGAGGAAATCAGACTGATAACACTGAAATGTTATTAAAGCAAAACATCGTATACAAACTCTATATAATTCCGCTGCTTAGGAAAAAATGTATTTCCAGGATAACTTCAGAAATTTTGAGACATCAGGCTCTTGGCTGCTTTATATTAGGGCTGTGTGAAATTTTGACAGGTGTTTCATTTTGAAGCTGTTTCAACATGTTTCTAGCTCAAAATGAAGGGCTTCGAAACAGCTTTGAAACAAAATGAGGGCACTCAAGTTAAAGTTTTGAAGCCAGGCTTCCTTGCAGCTAAACAGAAGCTAAGAAGCAGGAGGAGCAAGAGGGGGGAAAGACTGCTCTGATATTGACATCTAGCTCCTGTTTCAATTCCCCAGCCCCTATTTTGATTCCCCAGTTTTCTGATCGCTTCTCCAGCTCTTCCTGGGGGGCGCAGGCCCCCAGTCTGTGTGCAGGGTTTCAGCAGCCTGCTGAAACTGCAGCCTGCTGCAGCTAGGAAGACTGGTGCTGCTACGGGCCCCAGCCTGCTGAAACCCAGCAAGCAAATCCTGGGGCTGTGCCCCCGGAAAGAGTTGGAGGAATGATCAGTGAGTTGTGAATCGAACCAGGAGCTCCAGCTGACCCAGCTCCCGGACAGCATGGGATGCCCTGCCAAGCTACACCTGCACCATGGGGCAGCTGCAGCGTGGGTACCAGGCAGGGGGGACGAGCCCTGCTGCCCTGTGGTGTGCAGGGGGGATCTGCCATGAGTGCTCAGAGGCCCCAATCACCGCTTGCAGAGCTTTTTGTTTTTTGTTTTTTTCTTTTTTTTAAGTTCTGCACTCGCTGGCTGCAGAGCCTGCAGGTGACAGCACGCTGCTGCTGCCGGCTGGGGCCAGTGCCAGTGCCAGTACCCGAGTCTGTCCAGTGCAGCTTGCGCCAAGCACCAGGAAGAACCCAGTGCTGGCGCTGGCCCCAGCCAGCAGTGGCAGCCTGCTGTCATCCTGCATGCAGATCCAGGATCCCATGCCCCCTGGGAGGGCTGCGGGGCTGTGCCCTACTGCTCCCAGGGGGAGCAGGCCCCTGGATCTGCATGCAGGATGACAGCATGCTGCTGCTGCTGGCAAGTGATACAAGTTTTGCTTTGAACAGTTTGAGGTGCAGTTTCACAAAAACCCCTGCACCTATCTCCTTGAAACTTGGCAAGCTTCATGCCATCAGAAGGGGCTACTATTATCATTGAAATCAGGCAAGAAATTACAAAATTATATCCATTTTGGTGATTCCCCATTATAGCCTATGGGCAAAATGTTAAAACACATTGAAACAGCGTTGAAACAGTTTCAACTAAACGAAACAGAACAGTGCTTTGAAACAGTGAAATGAAACACTTTCTGTTTGAAATGGTGAAACAGAACTCAAAATGAAACAGTGCTGGTTTGTACAGCCCTACTTTATATTCCTGCAGAGACTGGTGCTATTAAAAACCTAGATTCATATTTTCTTGTTTGAGTTTTCTCCATCTTAAGAAGTGCTGTTCTGCCATTAAGTTCTTTCTTTGCTGTCTTCAGAAGTGGCACCCTGGTTAGTAAATGCTTGGGAGAGGTGGAGAGGGTGGCAGTCACAAATTAACTAAACTCTACTTACTCCCTAATTAGCATATATTGATCTAAAAAGAAATCTGATAACATTTAAGCACTATATTAGGTGATTGGCAGAAGCCAGTTCTAAGTTACTTATGCTGCTTCTATTCACATCTGGGTGAACAGACTTCTAAAGTAATATGTAGTTTAATGGGTTCTCATTATCTAGAGTAATAATTATTCCTTGCAGTTTAGTATCACTAACAGTAAATAGCTTATTATCATTTAAGACTTGACAGTTTGGCCCTGCTGAAATATTCTGGTATTTTCTCTCTCTCTCTCTCCCTCATTGTTCTTGTATTGGATATCATCTATGCTGCTACTTTTTGTCTGGGGAAGGTGGTTGAGAAGAACTTACGAGAGGAAGCTGATATGTTTTCTTATAAGTTCACTTGAACGTTTTGTAGATGTTGTTTTGTGAAAATTCGTTTCATTTCTTGAAATGCCCTACAATATTTCTTTTTTCAGTATATTAGTTCTCACTAGGAATGTTTGACTCTTATTCTGTGTTGGAGTTAGATGCTGGAATGTTGTGCTTTTAGATACCTATTCATAAGGAGTTGAGCAGTTGGTTAATTAAGATCGTATAAGTGATCCCAGTGCTTGCTTTTATTGGTAAAGAAAGGAACAGTAAATAGTCAATATGCACCATATTGATTTAAGAAATTCGAGAAAGTATCTACTGCAGACACTCTTTTGAACCATGGAACATTTATCAGCAGTCTTTTCCGTTTCTCCTTATATGCTTCTCAGGTTAACCTCTCTGGAACCTTTTGAGAATGACATAAGCTTTTTAAGAGTGGCAGCAATCCTCAGTTTATTGTTACTAATAAATTATCCAACTTTAACTTTTTTAGTGAAATAATTATTTGAAATTGACATTACCCAGTTTCCTCCTCCCTTTAGTGTCTCACACTGCCCATCTTTTAATAGCCCTTTTACAGATCTACAGGCTTTGTGTCTGAAGCATTTACCCCTTCCCATTCATTCTGCGGCTGAGAAACAACTAAAGACACACACACATTCATTGCCCACAAATTTATTTTTAAAAAACTTTGGATTTCATGACTTGGTTCAGAATGATATCCTTCTAGCACTTGCTAGTTTTGGTGAAAAGCTAGGAGTTATGCTGCTTTCAGTCCATCCTTTTCATCGTTTTTAATGACAGAGTAATGAAAAATTTTACCATGCCAACCCTATGTAAGTGTACTAAATTAGTATTTATGTTCACAACTTTAGCCATTACTAACAACACGGTGGTCAGAAGCAAGTACCAGTAAATCTGTATGCTTTATGCACTATCCATAGACATGATAGGAATGTGTTCTTTTTTGAGGGTGAAAGTCCCATATGTTTTCATTCAGATAGCTTTCAGTAAGCTTTTAAATCTTGTTAAAGACCTTGCTAAGCTTAGTTTTGAACAATTGATTGGGAAGAAACATATTTAAAACATTATCCTGTTAAGTACAACTCTTGTGTAAAGATTGAAGCTGGCAATTAAAAAAAAATTGCAGGTTCAGAATGTAGCAAACCACAACATGAAAAGGATTGTCATCTTTTTGAGTTGAGTTGCATGATCTCTCAGGTGAGTCATGTGCCTGTTTTGTTTCACAAAAGATGTTAAACAATTACTTTTTAAAATATTTTCTTATTGGTAAACAATGTAGTGCCATTTTATATTAGCAAGATTACACAAATATCAATAAATTCCCCAATTCGGGTTTGATCCTAGAAGGAATCTGCTTTGAATTTCAGAACTCATCATATTGAACTGAACATGAATTGAAGGCACTCAGCATCAGATAGGAGAGCCTTTCATATATAAGTGTACTTTGTGTCTATCTTTTTCTGGGACCAATCCTGCAAGGTGCTAAATATCATGCTCAGCACCCTGCATAATTGGAACTTGTGTTTTTTTGAAGTCATAAATCTTGTTCTGTCCATTGCTTATGATCCCCTTCACCATATGTCCCTAAACTTGTTTTTTCTCAACTTCATCTTTTTCTTTGCTATATTTTGCTTGATGAGAGAGATTTATTTTGTAAACCTTTTTCATTTCCTCAGTAGAGCAAGCAGAAACATACTTAAAATTTGAGCATTAACAATGCTTCCAAAAAATGCTTTGTTGCTTCCAACCCTTTGGGCTAGAGACAGAAATTACATATAAGCCACTATAAGTGATCAAAAACTGATTCAAATGTGTAATGCAACAGAAGTTCAGCACACATAAACTGCTTTCAAAATGTCCAAAACCAGTTTAAACCTGGATGGGCGTAGTATCAGACTTAACTGATTTAGGTTAAATCAGTTTATTGAACTTGTGTCCCAGATCCCCTCCAGATTCAAGTTAACTTGCAGCCCCCCGCATCCCAGGATGCTTTGTACCTTCCGCACAAACCACCCCTCACAGGGCAGGCAGATGGGCTAGCCTTGGCCCAAGCTGTCTGCTCCAGCCAAACACAGAGATGTGCTCTAGCACTGCCTCGGCTTCTGACCTGAGCCATTTGCAGGCATGTGGCTGCATTTCTGGAATTAAAAGTAAAAGTGTGTTCATTTGCTTATTGGTTCAATCTACACAGTTTAGACTAACCTGCGAAGATTAAATGGATTCATCCTTGGGCTATTTAACTGTCTGTACTTAGCCTAGGTTCCCACAGTTGAGTTCAAAACTAAGGTACTCATAATGAGAGCTTATGTTTCTTAATGCAATTAACTTTTTAAATATGTAGGACTTTTAACCATTTTAAGGGCAGTTATAGAAGGATGACTGATTAGATTTCATAGATTTCATAGACATCAGGGCTGGAAGGGACCTCGGGAGATCATCGAGTCCAGCCCCTTGCCCAAAGGG
>NW_017728886.1:145906736-145955580 GCF_001723895.1 Crocodylus porosus
CTGGTCATAGAAGGAAATGAGATTGGTCAAACAAGACCTACCCGCAACAAACCCGTGCTGGCTATCCCTTAGAATGTTAGCCTGGGCCAGTCCATCAAGGATGGCCTCCTTAATAAACTTTTCTAAGATCTTCCCCAGGATAGAAGTCAGGTTACTCAGATTTCATATATAAATTACCCTGTATATGCTTTTTAAAAATTCTTTAAGAAACTCTGTTACATTTTTAAATAAATTATTACTGTTTTGCCATAGCCATGATAGCCATAAAACTAAAGGAAAAATAACATTGAGTTCTTTAATATTTGGATGTGCCCTTTGGGGGGACTTGATGCTTTTTCACTCAGCTGCTTCATCAGGAAATCAGGAATAACTGATGGCAATTCAGACACCCTCTGCTACCACCATTGCTGCCATCACCTTTCTTTTCTACCCTTTTTATGTGAAGTGATAAATAGTTCAGAATAGAGGGAGAAGTTTTATATCTGCACTTCTAATTTTGTCCAAGGCCAGAATTTTTCACTTTCCTGGGAACCATTCTATTTCAACCAACAGCCCTATCTGAAATGAAGTTAGTGGTCTGAACCCATTCCCTAGTGAACAATAGCTCACAATTCAAAAACACCAAATACACGCAAAGCTGTCAGTTACTGCTCAAGAGACATTCAGAACTGGGCAAACATGGATGCAGAATTACCTCACACCCTGGAGAGTGATTTTTCCAGGTGAACGTCAAGGTCATTCACAAGGCAATAGGGAAAAACATGCACTGTGTATTTGGTGTGTGCATAAACCAGTGAGAGCAGTTTCCCATATCACTACTGCAGGCTCATTGTTCATTTTGGAAAGGGGATTTATAATCTAGGATTTAAAAAATAATAATTCTTTCCCTTTAGCTGAACTCACCTGAGGGCATGGACACACACAACACTTAGAATGGTTTAAATGCAGTTTAAATCTTAAGTGAACAGGCATACACGCCTGTTAAAATCAGTTTAAATCCACCTGGAAGGGTTTGAAAATGTATGTGGAAAATCAACTACCATTTGAACTAGTTTACTGTAAACCAGTTATTACATGTGGACACCAAGCCTTCTGTGACATGGCTCTGGTTAGTCCTCCAGGCATCCCACACTACATTAACCCCTCAACACACACTGCTGCATCTGGCCACTCTGGTATGTAGCCAGAACTCTGGGCCCCCGCCCCCACCTTCTTCTCCCTTTCATTGGCACTTTTTATCAATGAGCTCCCTTGCATTTCTTGTACAGTACATCTGTCTTTCTAACAGCCATCTCTATCTCCACTACCTACTTGACCACAGACCCTTTTCATTAGGAACCTACCTAAATCATGGCAGAAGTTTGTGGCATAGTAGCACCTTTACTCTTGCTCTTTTGGCCATGTCCTCTCCGCACAAACCCCCCTCCCCTGAGTGGCCAAGAGGCAATTAATGCCATGGTTTTAATGCAGCCAGGGGGAGGTATGCAACAAAAAGGGCAAGATTAAAGGCAGCGATGCACCGTAAACTCCTACCGTGATTTAGATATGTCCCTACTCATCATGCTCCTCCAGCGCCTGAGAACAAAAAAGAAAGGCTCCAAGCACTTCTCTCTACCTCCCCTTCCCTCCCCACAAATCAGGCATGTATACTGCAGACTTTGGTCATATGCAGGCTGTTGAAGTTTGAGATCATGTTTAGGAAACAGAAAAGTGAACAACACCAGCAGCAACAGATTACCCACGCCTGGGACTTCCAAAGCATAAGTGCAATCATTCTCCCCTTCCCTCTCCCCACATGCCCCCAGCCCACCCACTGAGGGACATGCTGTGCTGGGTGCTCACTCCCACATACTGCCCTCTGATATCAGAGCAACAACTCTTTCACAACATTGTGAAAAAGTTCCCAATCTCTGACATTTTGGACATTCTGACGGTTGAGTTGTTATGAGCATCTGCACCCTGCTTATTATCCATTTGTCTGGCAGTAGGTGTCAGCAAACTGTATTTAATAAGGCATTGTTATTAGTGGATATATTAGAAATAATACATGGGGAAATCCTAGCCCCATTGCAGTCAGGGAGAATTTAGCCATTTACCTAAAAAAAATAAGACTTTATACCATAAATGTTTTTCACATAACAAATTGGAGAGATGTAATAAGCATATCCTTTGATTGTATCATCTGCTTGCTAATGCATTTTCCCTGGATTTAGTCTAGCATTTCAAAACTTTGATAAGGTTCAAGTGGCTGCCGTGTTTTAAAATGAACCATCACAAAAATGGTTACTCCTCTCCATTAAATCACTAGTTGATTTGTTTGGATGGTTGCATCAGGGCGATAAACGAACTCCTTTATTTATTTACGTACTTACTTCTTTGCCTACTTATTTATTTCATTGAGATTTCCATTTTCTCCATAATATCGAGTTTTATTAACAAAAAACAAAACAAAAAAACACTGGCAGCTTGCCTCTACAGCTGGGGTGGGCAAATGCGGCCACCAGGCCATTCTATCTAGCCCACAGGGCCCCTAAAAAAATTTAGAAAATTAATATTTAACTGCCCCTGCCTGCCTGTCATGTGGCCCTCTATGGCTTGCCATAACTCAGTAAGTGGTCCTCTGCCCGAAATAATTGCCTCCCCTGCTCTACAGAATAACTAGAACTGAAATAGCTAAATTAACTAATTTTAATTCATAGCTTTAGTGATTTCTGTGCACCTCTGTGTGCTAACATATATTTTGGAATAAGAGTGCCTCATTTTGAAATAATGAAGTCAGCCAAAATTCAGGTTTCTGCCAAAATAACTAGAGGTGTGAATTACAACTGATTTACTTATTTTGGTTTCAGTTGCTGTGTCTCTAGCTATTAAGACTGTATAAAACAACTTAGAACGTGAAGGGAATGTAGTGTTTTCTGGATCTCAAAGAGCCCGAAACAATATCTGAGAAGTGTGAACTACCCTGTACCTCAGTGGGATGGTAGTTCAAATGTCTCGCTATGGCAGTTTAAAAAGTCTGTTAACTATTCATGGTATTGAATACAGTTCTGCTCCATCTGCTGTGAATAGTGTCTCTTTTTGGTAGCATGAATTGATGGCATGTGGGAAAAAGTCAACACTTTTTTTCTAAATTTCAGTGTGCAGCCAAAAAGCTTGGAAGGGTGGAATAGAATCTAGTTTTTTGAGCTGCCCAAAATCAGTCAATGGCTAGTGGCTTGTCCTATAAACCCAAATGGCCAGCTTTTACTCCCAGAATAGCAAAGGCCAAGCTTTTCTCTGGCAGTGAGTGTAAACTAGGCAGTCTCCTGCCTGGCTGTCATGGCTTATGATCCTCCCTCTCTACAAAGGAACTCCTCCCTCTCCTCCTCCTCCCTCTGGAGATATTCAAGCAGATACAAGATACCATCAGTAACATGGTACTTTTCCCAAACATCTCCACGTGGCCATGGCAACTAGAAACAGTATATATGATGCACCTTAACAAAAGCTTGGGATCTAATACCCTAACACGGCTGACCCCACTGCACCTGTCTTTTATGCTTCTGCCTTAATCAGACCTACACTAAAACAATTATGAACTCCATGGGGTACACCAGGGTAAACTATTTTTTATTTCTGCCCATGCTGTGAAAGGCTCCTTATTTTGGTATTTCAAATGGCTGGGACCATGAGGTTTTGGGAGAGCTTGAGAAAGGAACACCACACTCCCCTTCTCCCTACTGAAGTTCTCCAAAATTACCTGGGACCAGTTGTCAGCTATTTTAGACATTAAAAGTAAGTCACAGCTCTAATGCTTTGTCTCACAACCATGTAGGGCTGTGAATGCCAGTAGGTAGCAGATCCCTGGTTCCCTGTGCTTTCTTCTGCTCTTTAGTTGTGTCATCAAATTGCAGAACATTGCGGGGTGGGGTGTGATTAGGGGTAGAGGCAAGTTTTGTTTTATCAGTTCATTTTGAAAAATAAAGTGTTCAGCCACTGTTTGTAAGTTTAAAAATTGAATTCATCCTGAATTTTGTGTAGATGGCTCTGTTACAAATATAGCATAAATGTGATACTGCTGTGCATACTTATAGTATTTGTGGTTGCCCAAAATAAATGTCTTTTGTTTTTATTCTTCTCTCTCCTCCCCCAAGATTTCTTTTGACCTGGCAGAATATACTGCTGATGTTGATGGAGTTGGCACTTTACGGCTTTTGGATGCTATTAAGACATGTGGCCTTATCAACTCTGTGAAGTTCTACCAAGCCTCAACCAGTGAACTTTTTGGGAAAGTGCAAGAAATACCACAAAAGGAGACCACCCCTTTTTACCCAAGATCACCATATGGTGAGTATTCTTAGCGTGTGTATGTCTGGCTGTCCACTGTGCTCATGTTTCGGGGCTGAAGTAATTTGGGTGTGAAATTTAAATGAAAATAGAACAAAAGTGACTAGACATGTTTAGAGGCATACCTTTATGAATTACTATATAAAAAGCATTTACTGCCATTGCCTGAGGGCTGGAAATTACCATTTCACTTCACAAAACCTCGTTCATTCAAATCTGGAATGGAGAATTCTTTTCAAAAGATTCAGGGGAGGAGTAGTCCTTTCTTCATGAAGAATTGTAAGATAGCACTGAAGTGATAAGGTTTCATATTTTTTGTTGCCTAAATGAAAATCTCCCAAGAGCTCACTTGTCTCATGAACTTGCATTAAATTTGAAACACTTACTAAAGCAATGTGCATGGAAGACTATAGTGATAAAGTTTCAAATCAGTTTGAATGCTAAGGCACCAGATTTTCTCTCTTATTCCCCCAATGTCATTTTTTTTTATTAGCAGAGGTCACCACAGTGGCATATTTCACACGCTCTGGCTGTGTTAATTATATTGTAAAAGAAAAAGTGCTATGCTTGTGTGTGCATAAGAAAACAAGTGAGAGGTGCTTAAACACTTCCTGACCAGCACTACAGCTATATAGAAAAGACTATTTTTTCATTCAGTTACTGTTTATTAGGCTGGATTTTTTTTCATGGTGAAACATGACACACTAAGGGAATTAATCAAACTCTAATTTTCTTTGTTGAAAGGTGGAATTTATTCACTCTGTATATGTAGTAGGTGTGCATATGTGTGTATTTCATATATATTTTATACACAAGCATTAGGGTATGTATATAATATTTTGAATTTTTTTTTAGGAGCAGCAAAACTGTATGCCTACTGGATTGTGGTGAACTTCAGGGAGGCCTACAATCTGTTTGCTGTGAATGGCATTCTCTTCAATCATGAGAGTCCCAGGAGAGGTTAGAAAATCTTTGAAAAACTCTATTACCACCCCATTGTACATCTGAGCAGTAAAAAAGAAGCAATATATCCACAGGTTTCATTTAAATTTACCAGTGTTCTAAAGCAGAGGTTTCTAACTCCCAGCTTGCTTGATGTGTTTATATGACCCCCAAGATAGACTTAGCGTCTGCAGAATGCATGCCTTCACTTTCAAACATAAATTCTATTTCCAACCCCTTTTGGTTTTGACTTTATCCTTCTGCATACAAACTAAAGTAGTACTGTCCTAGATTAATTGAAACAGTCTCTGTGAATTTACATATTCACCTTGATAGGTGTGTTAAGGCTAACTTGTAAAGATGACGTTTAAAAGACCAGTATTTAAAATGCTAGAGTAGGCAATTGCACGTGGAGAGGAGGCAAAATTTAATGCCTACTTTGCACACAAATAACAAATAAAGGGGTAAAAATAATAATTTTTCAAAATTCATAGGTGCTGAATTCATCCTAATATGTATAAGGTTGTGGATTAAAGAACCCCTCATTTTCTGTGAAAGTTCTTTCTCAGGGCTGCAAGCTGGATCTTTTATTGTAATACCAGTTAGTCCTTAATACCAATATGAAGGGGTAGAATACAGAAGATTGTATAACCATTTAATAACTATTTTCTTCCCAGTAAAAATAAACAGCTAATACTAATTTGGAATGTAAATTACGCGCCAGAGTTTTCACCACAGCAAAAATTTTCTACTACCCATAAACTTCTAGAATTGTATTCAAGTGTACTGTTTAAGAAAATAATTGAATTAAAACAAGAAGCCAGATTTTCACTTTAGAAACATTTTCTTGTTGTCTGTCACTAACAAAAAGTAAATCCAAGTTATAGGGAAATATAATTACGTAAATTCCATTCTAGCACAAAACTCTATAATGATGATGATACAGACATATATCATAAACTATAATTGCAACTCAGTTAGAATAGTGTAGATCCCAGGCACGTTTAGGCTAGGGACAGAAATTGCACATAAACCGACTTAAGTGATCAGAAACTGATTTTAAACCTGTAACAGAACAAAAGCTCAGTGCACATAAACCAGTTTCAAAATGCCTAAAACTGATTTAAGATAAACCTGGTTCAATGCAGTATCAGACTGAACTGATTTGGGTCAAACCAGTTTATGAAACTTCGGTCCCAGACCCCCTTCCTGGTTCAAGTTAAATCACAGTCCCCCAGCATCCCAGCATGCTTTCCAGCCCTGGGCTGGGGTGGGCTGTCTCTCAGTCTCTCTGCTCCCTAGCTGGAGCAGTGAGGGCTGGCTGACGAGGGAGGCTGGGGCAGGGGGAGAGGGGAGCAAGCCCAGCTGGGGATGCAGTCCAGTCTATGGGGGGGAAGGGAGGGACATTCCCTACTACAAACCCTGACTGGGGTCTGGGGCCAGGGAGGAGGGGTTAAACACCCCTTCCTTTGCTCAAACTTACTGCTAGCTGCAACTGTGGACTACAAATCTCAGAGGCACCAGGAAGCATGAAGAGGAAGTGATAAGCAACCCTGCAGAGTCCTGATGGTGTAATTCTGGACTGCAAATCCCAGAGACCTCAGAGGCAGCAGGAAGAGGAAGTGAACACACAGCCAGAGAGCTGTGCTCTAGCACCCCCCAGCTTCTGGGCTGAGCCAGTGCAGGCATGTGGTGTCATTTCCTAAATCAAAAGTAAACGTCTGTTCACTTCTGTTTCAATTTAATCTGTGCAGTTTAGCCTAACCTGCAAAGACTGAATCAATTCAGCCTCGGGTTGTTTTAGTTGTCATACTTAGCCTTAAACACAGCTTTTGCAATGGTCATTTTTGGGGTCATTTACTAATGTACAATTTGGTAGCTTATCAGAGCTAGAATCACTTTCTTACTGCACCAAATCCTTGACTGCTGCAAATTGATACCACATACCCACTTTTTTGTAGGACTGCACAAGTGGTGCAGAACAACAGAGAGTCAGCCACAATCTTCTACATCCTTTGGTACCAGGTTAAGGAAAAAGTACATATTTAAGAAAATTGTTAAATTATTTAATTTAATTTAACTCCAAATTATTTGACTTTTGTAGAAGTAAGCACTGTCATAGACTTTCACTAGAAACAGTATTCTGGGTTTTTATAGTAATTTGGCAGTTGGATTGACACAATAGTGTTTAATTACTATGAACTGCAAAGTAAGATTGATATATGTGCCAGGGGACTCAAGCTTAGTATGTGGAAGATGTTCTCTGTGCAGTCTAGTGTAGGGCGTGGGCATATCATTGCAGGTTAAATGACTACTGGGGCCCTGATCCTGGCACTTGTCTTTATGTGCCCCATTTAAATTGGTGGTGCTCTATGTGTCGTCACCACTCTATCCAAGCATTGTATATGGCAGGATCCTTACAATTCCATGAAAAATTCCACTCAGTTTTCCCTAGAGAAAACACCACCAAATTATGGAGCTGATAGAATATGGCTTAATTCCATTTCTATACCACTGCAATGCAGTTGGTCTTCAGTGACATTTAAGTGGTACAAAACCCGAATAAAGCTGTATTAAATAAAGCTCATAGTAGTTTTGTTGATCACATTGACTTTTGGATTCTGCAGTTCACCTTTTGTGCATTTCAAGCCCTCTATAGTTTCACAGTGTTAAATAGCTGCATGATATTATCCATTTGCATACCTGATTTATGGGGTGATGAGTGTATACTTTATGCAGTAGTAAACAAGTCACTGCAGTATACTCTAATGATGTCATGGGATTTGATACTAGGAATATCCAGTTTGCTATACATATTTTGAGTTAGTACAGGGTGATACAACTGAAAACAGATCAGCCAGCATAAAAAATGGCAAGAAAAAAATAAAATCAACAATCTTTTTGTATAACAGGACAAGCAATGACAGATTCTTGCATTTCTGGTATGCCTCAAGAATTAAAGGGTCAGCAGTACATCATCTAAATTCATTTTCAAGTCAGAATGCCTTCTAAAAACTGTTGCCATTTTGAAGAAGAAGAAACATTCATTCCTGCTTTCAATCCATTAGGCTGTACTGGCATTCTGTTCCAGCTTTGAGACCAGTCCAATGCAGCTTCCAGTCCTAAACCTCCTCCTGATACTTTTAACGTCCCTAAAGACATTGCAAGTTTGTGATTTGAAGTTACAAGCGTTGCTTTTACTTGGGGAAAAAAATCCACATTTACCATGAACAGGGAGCCCTTTCTTAGAAATGGATTCAGCCTTGCTCCATTACAACAGGAACATAAGCAATGAAAGTAGCAGTAACCACAGATTGGTGCCATTTTGCTACATTTTTAGTGTCAGAATGTCTAAAAAGAGCTAAAGTAAGTTTTTAATAGCCATTCATAACTTTTATAACTTTACAAAGATAACAATTTGTGTTGTCTGGGAAGGAAAAGGTATAAAAATAGTGAAAAATGCCAGGAAGTACTTTGCTTGCCAATTTAAGAGGTTGGAAAGGTAAAAGCAGACAAAACTGAATTCCTTCAAATATTGTATGGTATTAGTACTGTAGGTTCCGTGTTCCACTGAGCCATTAAGAGACAATTCTACATCGAGGGTGGTGTTGGAATGCATCAAGCTTGGGGGTCTGTGGGAAGCAGTGTGCCCAGTGATCTGATGAGGAGTTAGACTGATGTATGCTAGGTCCCAAGGGCCTAAGTCAGTCAGACAGTCAAAAAGCCCAAGGCTGAATTGATTCAGTCTTTGCATGTTAATCTAAGCTGCAGAGACTAAATTGAAATAGAAGTGGGCAGACATTTACATTTGATTGAGGAAATGCAGCCACACGCCTGCAGTGGCTCAGGCCAGAAGCCAAGAGGCGGTAGAGCACTGCTTTCTGGCACCAGCATGGGCTGTGTGTTTCTGCTGCCCCCCAAGGTCTCTGGGATTTGTAGTCCAAAATAACAGCATCAGGACTCTGAGGGTTGGTTGCTCATCTGTTCTTCCTGCTTCCAGCTGCCTCTGGGATTTGTAGTCCACAGTTGCAGCCAGCAAGAAGTTTGAGTGGGCGAAGTGGTCTTTTAAGCCCCACGCCCAACCACCCCGGCCCCAAATGCTAGTCCCAGGGAAGCAATCCCTTTCAGCTAGGGAGCAGAGGGGCGGGGCAGGGCAAGCCCTGCTCTATGAAGCAGACAGCACAGCCCAGCCCAGGGCTGGAAAGTATGCTGGGAAGTTGAAAGACTGTGATTTAACTTGAACCAGGAAGGGGTCTGGGTTAGAAGCTTCATAAAGGGACCAGTGTGACCCAAATCAGTTAAGTCTGATACTACGTTCAACCAAGTTTATCTCAAATCAGTTTCAGTCATTTTGAAACTGGTTTATGTGCACTGAGCTTCTGTTCTGTTACAGGTTTAAACCTGCCCTTTTGGCTAGGGACAAACATTACACATAAACCAGCTTAAGTGATCAGAAATTTTGTTAAACCTGTAACAACAGAAGCTCAGTGCACATAAACCAGTTTCAGAATAACTGGTTTAAGATAAACCTGGTTGAATGTAGTAGCAGACTTAATTGATTTGGGTCAAACCAGTTTATGCACCATCTGTCCCAGACCACTTGCTGCTTTAAGATAAATTGGAGTCCCCCAGCATCCTGGTATGCTCTCTTGGTTGGGTGAGGCTTTCTGCTCCATAGCAGGGCTGGCCCCTCCCCTCTGCTCCCTGGCTAAGATTTGCCGGTACAGCAGGATCTGCTGACTTCCCCATGCCCCCCCTTCCTTCCTCTTCCCCTCCCCTCTCAGCACTTGCTGCTTAAGCAGGGATCTCTTCCTCCTCTATCTCACAGCATGGACCATAGTTAGCATGTGGTATGGTTGCTAATGCTGTATAAGGCTCCGGCAGAAAGCGCAGACACAGCAGGGCCTGCCTGGCTTCCCCCTGTCTTAACCCCCTCCCTCCCATCTCCCAACCCCAGTGCCAGGGACCCAAGGCATGTGTTGTGCTAGCTAATGGGGAGAGGTGTCTGGGTGTGAGTCTCCAATTTCACTGGGACAGGCAGGCAGACAGAGCAGGGCTTTTGGAGCTAATCAACAGGTCAGCCCAGTAAACTGTTTAAGAAGTTTGAAGTAATGGGAAAGAGACCACTGTTTTGCTACTGTTATCAGCCCCCTGGCTGGCTGGCTTGCCTGTCGGTTTGCTGCAGACAATCTGAGGAAACAAGGAGAGAGACTGAAAAGCTGTGTATCACCAACAGATGCATGCACTACACGCCCGCCCCCTTGCCTCAGAGTGCTAGCCTGGGGCTAGGGACTGACAACACTCCTGCCCCTTGAACAGCAAGTGGGGAAAAGCCTGTGACTGTGCACACAGACCTCCCTAATCAGAGGTTCTGCCAAGGCCTGGCCATGCCCCCCTCAGCTCAGCTCCCTGCAGAAGGGAAGGGAGGGCTGCTGTAATGCCTCCAGGCTTCTAGCTTGAGCCACTACAGGAATGTGCCTGAATTTCCTCAGTCCAGAGAGAATGTCTGTCCAGTTTCCAACTAGTTCAGCCTAGCCAGGTTAGACTAACCTGAAAAGATTGAATCAATTCAGGCTCAGGCTTTTTGAATGTCTGTCCCTAGCCATTGTGTTACAGAGTTGAACTGATTTCCAGTTGCTTATACTTTTTTATATGTTATTTCTGTCCCTAGCCATTAGTACATTGTACCTTTGAGTGTTTCTCGTGCATAAATTTTCCACCTGCGTAGTGTTCCGCACATCTCTCTTGAGCATCTCCCAGGCTTGCTATAGGGCCTGTATTTGCAGAGGCAAAGTTTGTAAAAGCCTCTGTAGTAGTCTTGTGGGCTGGCTTCTGTGCATCCATGTTGTAAGATTCACACTAAATGAGGAGGGTTGACAAAATGCATTTCAGTGTACTGCTAGCCTGGTGTTGTGGGTTGATCAAGTACAGAATGGAGGAACAAATAATAAGCCACTGGCAAATTTGTCTTCCATGTTGACTGTCTCTGATTGGTCAATGGGTCTGACCTGAACCAAGACAAAACTGGGAACAGAATTCTCTGTAACCTTTTTCCTTAACATTTCAGATATCAGAGGAATGGAGAGTAGATAAAAAGGTTACATTGGGAATCCAACTAAAAAAACATGGAATCCTCCTCTTTTGCCTTGATACAGGAGTTTGGGGTCCATATTCATTGGGCTGTGGGGTTGCTGGCACTATTTTTGTTTATGCAACACCTCTCTTCTGGGTAAATAATGTGAGGCAATTCAGCATGATTCTCAGGAGCATTAAAATCCCCAAAGGTCAATCTATATAATCAGTCCTAAATTTAAATGTATTTTGATCTTGTCACTTAATGAGTCATGAAATGGAGGGGAAAAAAGGCCTGAAGGTTTATTTAAAAGGTAGCCCACTGGTTTGAATTCTGTTTTAAGAAAATGGAAACAAATACTTTGAAAAAAATGCTTATATAGAAGGGCCATTAAACACTCCCAGAACAAGCTTACATATCTTGGGCCAAAGAAAAGAAAAGTAGACTTTTTAACCAATGGGTCCCGCAGTGGAATAATCTGTGCAGAGGGAAACTTTCAAGGAGTATATTTTCTGCAGATGAGAGGTCTGATTCACCATGGCATCAAAACAGCTTTATACTAGTTGTCTTTTCTAAAGTTCCTCCGTGGTAAAAACAGCATTACACAATATGAAATCTAACCAAAAACCTTCATAGGAAGCCATAGGAGAAATTGTTTTTCTTGTATTTCAAGCTGTTGGAAAGAAGATATCTTTATTAAAGCGTTTTATTTTCATTTTAAAATAAATCAAAACAAAAAAGTTCTTTGTCATCTCCATAGTTTTCACAATGCGTTTAAAAAGGAGTTTTAGTAGTTTTAATAGCTAACACCATGACACTTGGATAATAATGTGCAAGTCTACTCAGAACACCTGAGGTTTACTGTGCAAGTCTACTTCTGGATAATAATGTGCAAGTCTGCTCAGAATGCCTGAGTGTCTTAATCTTAATCTGATTTTGAATTTGAGGGGTTTCCTACTCCTCAAAATTACTCAGATTTGAGGGTAACACGTATTTCGTGAATTAGCATCTTAGATTCTCTCTATAGCCTTTACTTCTGTCTTCCTTTTTTGCTCTGTTGAAGTACAGCCACAGCAACAGTTAGTAAGATGTGAAAGTATACTACAAATTTGAACAGTTAAAAAGCAAGCCCACACAATGAGCTTATGTTGGACATCTTGTTCTGACAGCCCTGGTGACTTAAAAAAACCAGCAATGATAAATTCCAGGGTGCTTGAACCTGCTGTCTGAGCCTTGCATCTCATTTTGAAAACAGTGCTGCAACATCAGATTATACAAATGCTGGGTCCCATGGTCATGTGTTGCAAATGTATGTTTAATAATAAATAAATAAATAAAGGGTTACCAAATCCCTTGCGTCATATATAACAACACAAAAAGTTAATGTTAATAAGGGAAAGGATGTTTTGCAAACAATCATTGAGAGGTTTTTCCCCCTTATTTGCATATGGCTATTGCCTTTATCTCTGTGACAGTTACTTTATGGATGATATGGGGTATTTTTCAGGAAAAATGCTGGTCAGATCTTCAGCTCATGGTAAATCAGCATGGCTGTGCTAAATTGAGTAGAGCTATGTTGATCTATGCCAGCTGAAAATTTGGCATGCAATTTCCAGTCTTGGACTGATACTCCACAATAACTTGGGTATAGCTTGCTTTGTGTGAGAAACAGGTTAGTTGCACCATTAAATTCTCAGGTCTGATTCTTCCTGTTACCTTCACTGTTTTTATGTTAGTGTATGTCATTTGACCTAGGGTGGATTTCTTCTGATTTATACTATTGTGTAAGGAGAGTCAGCTCTTCAATATTTTAGCTATTTTTAATATGTAACTATGATATTCACAGTATTTAGATAGTATTTTTTTTGTTTTCTATGTTAAGAGCTAGGATTTTGCTTTTATTTCAAAGTGCTTCCCAGGTTGCAACATCCTGAAGAAGGCTCAGAAAAACCCTAAACATACTGTGCAAGGTCTCTCTGGCACATACCATGTGTGTGGCCAGATAATATGTTTTGCCATTATTATTTGCTAGAGTTTTGTTTTTCACTTTGACTGGTCCTAGAAGGGCAAATGCAGCAGTACTACAATTGTGATCTTCAGACAGGCACTGTCTTTGCATCTGCAGAAAGCCGGCTAGCTCTTGTTTCCAGCAATGAGACACCAAAGAGATGGAAGTAGAATATTGAAAAGAAAGTAAAAGTGGACAACTTTTTCCAAAAATTAACCAGAATCCTGCCCCCCCCCCGAGAGTGATGTATAAGAGATTGTTAAAAATTACAGCACTTCTTCTAATATTACTTTTTAGTATGTGCAGCTGCAGTCATTGCAGCAGATTGGTTTTATGGTATTGAAAGGGAAAGTAACTGAATCATTAATTCATATCGCTATTAAAAAGCACAGTATTTGAGTATTACAAGCTTGGGAATCGTGCTCTGCAAAATGATGCAAATGAGAATTTTCAGCCACTGAGATTGTTTGTTTGTTTACTTTGATGCTCAAGTGAATACCCGGTTCATTATGCAACAGAACATAAGTTTTTCAGGGAAAGTTAGGGCCTGATCCAAAACTCATTGAAATCTCTGGAAAGACTGCCATTACTTCCGTGGGATTTGGGTTAGACTTTTTCTTACTGTTGTTTTTAAAGAGCCAGAAAGGAGACGTGTTCATTAAACTTTTTATTTAAACATCCTAGCTACAGAGGAGATGTGACATGTAATTGGCTTTGATGTTTCTTCTGAATCTCTCTTGTTGGTAGTGTTGTTTCTTTTTTCTCCTTATTCCCCCTCATTTCTTGCTTTCTAATTCTGTGTAATAATGTTTATGTATAAACGTCACATAATTTCTCATCTCCCTTAATGTCTCTCTCTACTGTGTTCTATGTAATTAATACTCCATAATATATGTATTATATATAAATATATATTTATATATATACATATGAATACATACACAATATGAATAACATATAATATGAAATATTAATTACATAGAACAGACTTTTGTGTAATTAAAACATAAATATAAATACAGTATATACTGTATTTCATGTTGTATAAGTCAACCCCACATTTCTGATCAAAAAAGTTACAATTTTTGTAGATCTGGTGCAGAAGCCGACCCACATTTTATATTGAGTCATTTGTAAAAAAAACTCCATGTACAGTAAGTATTCTGTTGTAGCAGGAAGAATTCAGAATGAACCATCACTGCCATGATTGTTTCTGATGACGGTTATGCTAACTATCACAAGCCGCAAGTTATATTCAAAGAACAATTTCCGGAGCATAGTTTAAAATCCCTCAGTCATTTTAATCTTCAGAAGTGTCACGCCCAAACAGTTCCATCCAGCCATCTAATGTCCTATGGATCCTCAACAGTGGAAGTTTCAGCATCTTCATCCTCGCTTAGATCTCCATCATGCCACAAGCAAAGAGAATCGTTGCATTTTTACACAAAGGGGTAAAAACAATGGTCCAGTCATAATGGATATTATTATGGTAACTGATTCATGTAATTAGTGTGACTGTGCCTCATACATCCAAACTATTATCACTGTCTTACTGTGTGATTAATTGTAACACATTTTTAAGGCTGGCAGCCATTCTTTGCTTTGCTTTGACTGTTTCAAAGATGAACAAACTTTGAAATGCAATATTTTTTTATTTCAAGGTATTGATATGGTGTATAAGTCGAGGTGAATTTAAGGGTAAATATTTGGCTTCAAACTTTGGCTAGTACACTGTGAAATATGATGTATTCCACATATGTATAACTTCATGTGCACACACATATACACATATATATAACTTTATTACATAGAAGTGGGAGATATATATTATCACCCCTCTGATTTATTTTATATATATATATATATCAATCACACACACACACGCAATGTAAAATAAATATAACTTCACATATATTTATTGTTATATACATATATGTACACAGAAACATATATACATTCACATGCATATAATATGATTTTTTTTATCCAATTTACAATGGCTGTCTCCAGTTAGATTTTGGTTTTCAATCAGTTTCCCAATCAAGGGAAGTGATTCTTTCACTCTATTCAGCACTGGTGAAGCCCTCACCTGGAATATTGTGTCCAGTTTTGGACCCCATGCTTCAAGGAAAATGTGAACAGTTTGGAAAGAGTCTAACACAAGGCAATAGAAATTATTAGGGACCTGGGAGGCAAGACGTATGAGGAGAGACTAAAAGAAATAGGGTTATTTAGCCTGAAGAAGAAAAGACTGAGGGGGGATTTGATAACAGTCTTCAAATACCTGAAGGGCAATTATAGGGAGGATGGAAATGGACATTTTTCTGTGACTGTAGGGGTCCAGACTAGAACCAATGGTATCAAGCTGCTTATGTTGGAGATTAGGAGGAACTTTCTGACTACGAGTGGTCAGGCACTGGGACAGTCTACCTCAGAAAGCTATAGATTCTCCATGCTTCAAAACTTTCAAGAGCTGGTTGGACAGATACTTGGCTGGGATGGTTTAGTTGGGAATGATCCTGCCTTGAGCAAGGGGCTAAACCAGTTGATGCAGAGGTCCCTTCCAGCCCTACTTTCTTGTGATCCTGTAATTTCCTTAACCTTTTGAATATTTGGCTCATTTAATCCTTCAAAGCAAGATGTTTGCAGTGTCCAGGATAATTTTTTTTTTTGGCTTTTACATTGTGTTAGAAAAAGTAATAACTACTGTGATTCTGTATGTGACATCATTTTCTAGATCATTCAGTAGTGGAGCTTTCTTTCCTCTGATAGTACCCCAGGTAGAACACTTGTCATCACACAATTACTGTATAGCCAGAGGGAAAGGATATAGCCGTTCATTTCTCTGATAAGTCTCAGCGAAGAAGGAAACTGCAGGGTGTTATATTGCAGGTTGAGGCTGTCAAAGTACTTGTAGTCAGATTAATATAAAAAGAAGTCATGGAACTTAAATGTGTTGGAGGTAATATTCACTTTTGTGTTTATTTGTAGGTTATCTCGATATAGCAGATTTTTTACCACTTGGGGGTGGAGGGGGGGTGTCTTTAATAGTGATTTTCTTTTACAACCTTCCATTCCCCCTTCTACCTTTCTCTTAAAGAGGATAGTCGCACATGCTCCTGAAAAAGTCCAGAAAATCCCTACAACATGACAGCTGGGTCTTCTGAGTCTCCCAGAAGATGAGCTGGCCAGCTTTTCCAAGGTTTCTCTTTTCTCTCTCTGTTTCCCCCCTCCCAAATGAGGAGAAGAACTGGAAGTCTTCCCCCTCCCCCACTTCTCCCCACCCCCAGCCTCATTTTCTGCATAAGAGAAACCTGTCAGCCAACCCCACCATAAAAAGCAAGGTGTTAACTAATTCCATTCTCTTAGAAGACACAAAGGGACCTTATGACTAGTGCTGCTTTTATTCCCTAAACTCCTTATGTCCATAGGACTTAAGTATATAACATTTTCTATGCAAAACTTCTTTTTATCCTATGTAAATACAAAATTTCCAGATCCATTGAGTACAGTTCTGGTCTACTAAACAGCCAATTTATATCTGGTCCTTGACTGTTTGCTTCTGATCAGGTTCAATGGGTAGCATGTATGTTTTTTCTACCAAGCTAAGCGAATGCAAAGTACTCCTGGCAGCAAATGTCAGATGATTGCCTTTTTTACTATAACCAAATACGTGTAGGAAGGAGAAGGAAGCCAGATCCTATTATTAAGTATGATCCAGCTATGTATTGAGGAATGTTTGATGTAAGGTGCCATAACCAGTAGAAAAGAAGTTGTTCAGACAGTTGTGTATCATTTTGCTGTCAAGATCACATAATACATTTTAAGTTTGCATGTTTGAACAAAGAAAGCATGCTGTGTCCCAAAGACATAAATTCTTACTGGCTTATTTTCCTTATTCCTCCAAGTGATCCAGGCAGGCAACGTCTTACACCTGCTATTAGTCAACTGTCAGTGGAACTAAATGCCCTATATGTGGGCAAATAGGGTTTTCAGTGCACAGACAGTTTAGGAGGAATAGTGAGAAGACTGCCAGGTAGTCTCCTATCTATTTATATACATCGATTGCCACCTGATAGGTCCAAATTAGTTAAAAAGTTATTTTAGCTAATTTTGCTGCTCGTGAAGCTAACAGTAGCCAGCTAAATAATGTTGACTGGCTCAGTTAAAATACCTTAATCTCAACTTTCATCATCTCTGCTTCTTTTTTTTTTACTCAATCACTACTAAGCAGGGAAATGTGATTATTGCAAAATATTCATTGATTGTTTTATGAAAAGAATGTTTTGCAAGTAACTTCAATAGGCTCAAATTTCAAATAAAAAAAATGAGGCTGCAAACATTTATAGACATGCTTAACTTTAAGCATATACATTATACAACTGGCTTCAGCTGAACTACTTACATGTGTAAAATTAAGGATTTTGAATGTTTGTCTTGGAAGATGAGTGTGTATGTCACATAATGTCATCACCAAACCCTATCAATTGTTATATTTGCCACAATAATCTATGACAATCTGTTCTGCATCTAAGTATTTTAGTCTATCTTCTTTGCTTATCTGCTTTAGGTATTTTTGAGGGACCTATCACCAGTTTATCTAAGTACTTATGGAAATTACAAAAAAGCAGTCATTTTTTTGCCTGTGGGTTTAGATTTTCAGAACAGCTGTGTTCACAATCCAGAGCTCTCCTCAAGCAAATTGTTATCTTATCAGATACATCTTCTTGCCATTAAATCATCCATTCCCTTGTGGCTCATTCAGTGCTGAGAGGAAAAAAATGGAATTACAGTTTCTACACTTTCCTCTGATTAAAGTAAATATTTGTTCACTATACAGCGTAAACTAATGAATGATGAACACCAGCAAATGTTAAATGCTATGATTTCTTATACAGATCTTGCCATGTAATTCCTAACATTTTCTAGGAATATATTTAATCTCCTTTAACATTTCCAAATTTCTATTTTGAAAACTTTGAAGGATTTGGTGAAATTTCAAACCAAAACATTAAGTTAATGTTTTGTGAAAGACCATTAAAAAAAAAAGTAATCACATTTAAGGATTCCTGTCAGCAATGATGAATGATGCAGTTAGGCCACATACCTAATTTACAACATTCTTATTGCCTTTTTAATACATTGAATCATGGCAGAATTTCTAAAAACATCATTCATGTTTGATGGCTTCTTCTCTACTGTCTTACACTTTGTTCAGTTGTTCAAATCTGTGCCAGTTGGATTTGGTGATCTCTCACCTATTTTCCACTTCGTTAAATAAAAAAGCAAACTAAAGTAAAATGAGTGAAGCTTCATTGTAATCCTCTTTTCTTACGTGTGTA
This sequence comes from Crocodylus porosus, assembly GCF_001723895.1. Taxonomy (NCBI): domain Eukaryota; kingdom Metazoa; phylum Chordata; order Crocodylia; family Crocodylidae; genus Crocodylus; species Crocodylus porosus. Next base: position 145,925,428 of record NW_017728886.1, read on the forward strand.
ATGCTTTGTACTGTCTTACTAAAGGTGGAATAGAAATTTTCTTTGCTTGGTCACAGTCCAGAAGTAATTTGTTTGTAAAATATGAGGGCCTGGTTATGCTTTGCACTCTAAGCTGCTCAAATGTTGATTGATGTTAGTACTAGCTTGAGTTTGGAAGAATCGCACCTGAAGGTTAAAAACCTTCTCTGACTGTTTCCCACCTGCACAGCTATGACTTGCTGTGAGAGGGCTGGTGAGAAGGGGCCTGAACGGCTTCTATCCCTGGTCTAGGTCGAGGGTTGAGATGAGTTGAGGGTGGTGGGGGGGAGGCAGGAACATGAAGCTGGGAGGCCAAGAGTTGATGGGATGTGGTGGGAAAACAGTGGTTAAATGAAGGAAGTCAGCCACTGAAGGATAAAATAAAAAGAAGATAAAATTAATAATTTAAGAAGAAATAAAGAAGTAAATTAAGCAAGGTCTTATGTTTTAACAAATTGGGGTGAGATGTGGGGGTGCTGGTCATGCTTCCTGGGGTGGCTTGGACGTGGATGCGGTGAGGGAAGGCATTTTTGAGGATGCTACTGCCCTGACCTGGGAAGGAGCCCAGCTCATGGGGAGCCAATCTAGCCCCTACCTTGTTCCCCTCATTCTCCCCAGACCTGACTCCTGGATCTGTCTGTGCTCTGCGACCTGGCTAGATAGCATGTTCTCTGCAGGCTGTTTGTGGGGGGTTGCACCCCTGGGGGTGGAAAGGTCACACCCTCAGGGGTTGAAAGGATAGTTGGATTGGTGTCAGAATTGCCACCTGGGCAATAGAGCTCAGAGGATTAAAAGTTTGTCCATACAAAGCAAGAGGTGGGGGAGAGACCCTACCTCCTAGGATGCTGGAGAATCACAATTTGTACAACTCATCTGTGGGGAGTGGCTACACTGATGGAACACAAGCTGGGTAACATAGATCAGAGAGAAACCTGCCCTGGAGTGACGTAACTAAGCCACCTAAAGTTTGCTTAAAATTAGTTTCAGTTGTTAATGTGTAGATAGTGCAGGGGTTGATTGCTTCAAAAGCTTCCTCAAATTAATGTGTAACAAGGCCCTGAGAGAGAAAGTGGTGTGAAGCTTAGTGAGGGGAACGGAAATAGAAAAATTCCTGTTCAGCTTGAAATAAACTAAAGTTTCTTGAGTCACCATTATTCACTAAAAAAATAGCTGTAGAAGGAATCTTCAGATTGAATACAAAGCTCTTCCTCCATTGAAAAGAATTCCTTGTTCGAGTTTGAAATGATTAATTGAAAAAGGTAAGGTTATAAGTAAACAATACTGCCTCAGTACATCATCAGATTTTACTACAGTGGCAAAGAAAGGAAAGCTGGTTTGACCAAGATCACATAATTAGTAAGGGCCAGAGCCAGAAATAGAACCCCGAGGTCAGATCCTTGGTTGAATGCTTAGAAATGGAAAATGTTCTACCTTCTGTTGAACTAAATCATACTAAATATCCCCAGGAGGCTATAGTAAGAAAACACCATTTGGATCTAAAATTAAAAGGTTGTGAACCTTAAATGCTTTATTCCTTCTGTATATACACTTGTGTGTTTTTTTTTATATAAAGTAAAATCCATCTTTGGCGAAAACACTCTTTGCTAGCTTTAAATATCTGCAAATCTAAACAATGGGACAGACCATCAATTCTGGCAATTGCATACTCCAAATTATGGATGTATTTTGAGCATTTTAATTCCTCTTTGCTCCCTCAACATCTTTTATTTTAAAGTATGTGACTATTAAACATGTTCCCTATATATACTGCTACCTGTACATGCCTTGCCAACTGTACTAAACTGTTTCTTCCTCTTGGTTAACATTTCATAGGAATTGGAATGTAACTAAACATTCTGTTGATTTGTTATGTTCTAAATAACAGCTTGAGAAGTTTTGCAAAATCTGAAAAAATCAATAATCAATTTTAAGCTAATGACTTCTTGCAGTAAAGAAAGATTCTTTGGATGTAATTCTGAAGATTCATGCTTACTGCTCTGTATATTAAAATTGTATTACTGTGGCAATTCCTCAGTAAAACTAATTGAGCTCTGTATGTAAAGAGCTGCAGAGCATGCAGGAGTAACACTTAAAAGTAATGATGGGGCTCTGTTGCTCATTAATTAAACCGTTTAGGGCCTGGGTATGTGACTCATGGAAGCCATTTCTCCAATAGCATGAAAAAGGAGCAATATATGATATAGTCCACTATATTGCACAGATATAAATCCCACCTGAGTATTTTTGTATGTTCATTCCTCTCCCAAGAGAGCTGTTTGCTAATGCAAGTAATCTATTACTGGCTCCCCCACCACCTGGTGGTGACATGCAGTAATAGACCTATTGTAACATCTGTTCCAAGGGAGCTGGTTGTCTGTCCATTTGGACATCAGTGTAACTTGCATTTGTGTTCAGAACCAATGTAAGTTCTACCAGTGGTAAGGTGTCATGTGTTCAGGACCTTAGTCAACCTTCTTTTTCCTTTTTGTACATGTATGTGGACAAAATTTTACATGATCGTGGGGTAAAGATTGAAAGTATGTTGGTAACTGAAGAGCAAAATCACTTCAAAGCAATTGTATTTATCTAGACATAAAACACTGGGAAGTCAGAAAAGTCAAATGGTGTGTTTCACTTAAAAGAAATCACAGGTAAGCTACACAATCTCAACGCAAAACGTATTCGGTGGGGGTTTTTCTGAAATATATTTTTCTTTCAGGATAGAACTAAAGCTTTTGTTGGCTTTTTTTTTTTCCTCTTCCCCCACTTTGCCAGTGTCTCAGCTATAGTCCTTATTTACCTGAATCTAAGATTACTTCAAATGTAAGACATACCCCTACCCCCAAATAATTAGATTGTATACATGGAATAGTTTCATTTTTCAAATAATTTCCCATGTAGAGAATCTAATTAGTGGAAGGTTGTTTGAAATTTGTCCTCCTGCTATAGCTATAGCACAGAAAGCAGCAGTGGGGGGGAGGGGTGTCCAGAACCCTCCCCCTTGTTCTCCCATGCCTGTCTCATGCCACGTGCCTTCCTGCCACATGGTCCGCTGCTGCTTCCCCCACTCCTGCTGCATCTCTGCTCCAGATCAGGGCAGTCAGCAGCGGTTGTGGCCCCTCCTGGCCCCAGCTCAGTTAGGGAGAAGCAGCGGCAGCTCCTGGCCAGACCAGGTCAGGAGTAGAGGAGCCAGCATTAGAGCAGGAGGTAAGCGGGGAGGAGAAGCTGATCTACAGGGCAGGTTGCAGGTAGAACAGTAGGTGGGGAGGAAGGCACAAGCTGGCAAAGTATAGTGGGGCAGGCTACAGGTTTCCTGTTCACCACAACGGTGAGCTCCCTTCCCCACCAAATAAAGCATTCCTGCCCAGAGCAGGTGGCAACTCGGCTCCAGGTTCAGCACTCAGCCTGGTGCCAAAGCCAGAGCGGAGCTATCACCTGCCCCAGGTTGGTATGCAAATCCAAGGCACGGCTTTTTTTTCCCCATGCTGATTGGGTGCAGGGTGGGGAGAGGAGCCTCATTTTGGATTTAAATAAATATGCTATTTGTTTTCTAAAGACAAGGGAGTAGATTGCATTATCTCTAGTGTTACAATGGCTCTTACCTTGCATGCAGTTTATTTTATTCAAATATAGCATATGCATGACATTCTGATTAATGTTAACTACACAGAAAAGCTGAAGAGACTGTGGTGTTTCATTTGTATTATCTTTCAGGAAAGCTAAATACTTAGTAAATTTCTTTGAGAACTTAATTTTAATTCATTTTTATCTCAAGCTAATTAGTATATTTATTTGCTAAATTTATTCTGTTTTCAAAGATTATTTTTTATAAGGTTGGATGGGACACCCCACATTTCATGCATAAAAAAACCCACAGTATAACTCCACTTTCAATGCAAAAGAAAACTTAGCTTCAATTATGGTGTCATAGCCAGTGCATCCTTAATGTGTATGGGCTGTTAGAAGGATTCCTAAGATAAAATGGTCTTTTCAACAAGCTCATATTTAGTTGTGCTCCAGTAGGTATGTTGGCCTCTAGTTCAAACCCTGAATGATTTGAACTTTAATGTTTGGCAAGCTGCTTTGTCTACTTGCAGCAATTTTTTAATTAAGTGACAGACTACTGATTTCAACATAACATTGGTACTTGCATCTTGTGTACCATAATCATAATAATAAGATAATATTGTTTTTGTTGTTGTTGTTGTTTAGATTTATATCCCATGTTATCCAAAAAGGCTCAGCATTTGTACTTTAGTTCAACAGAACCAGTGTCTATTTGTTTTTGGCAGAAAGGGTTAGTTAGCTATGTTAGCCTGAATCCAGGCAGAAGCCAGGGTAGAATTTACACCTTGTAGACTTAAAAAATCAGAGATGTATAGTATGTATGAACATCTAGCTGGGGTCATTTGACCCCAGTACTCTTTCCTGCCATGGCAGGGGGTCGGACTAGATGATCTGCTCAGGTCCCTTCCGACCCTACAAACTATGAAACTGTAAGTTTTTGTGAGCTCAAGCTCACTTCATATTGGTCTTTGGCACATTAGATTTTTTCCCCAGGCTTTAAGAGAAGGGATTGATACAGTGTGTGGACTTTTTATAGGAGCAGGTATGAAAAAATTAGATGGCATTGATAGTCTTGTTGGGTTAAATTATTACTTGATTATGGTAGAATGTAATCTTCTATTTCCTTTGATTTTGAAAGGTTATAGTTCTCTTTTTTTTTCCCTGGGTGTATAATAAGAGCGGGGAGAAATGCATTTTAAAAATCTAAATACAGGTGTACAGGCAAGGAAAGGGGAGAAGGAGTATTGCTCTTTTGAGGGCTTAAACTAACTATATTAATGCAATATTTGATCCCAGAGAGGGAAAGAAAAATAGTTATTGAAAACAGTCTAAGTAAGTGCTTTATGAATTGCATGATACTACTCACATACTGAGGCTAAACCATTTTACTCTCAATATGAGAAAAGCTCTGGTAACCTCAAAGAGGGGGCTGACAGAATTCTGCTTCCTTTTACCAGCACAGCTCAGGCAAGTAAGGATCATATTTGATTATTTTAAATAAAATGCATCTTTTTGCCACTTTCCCTATAACTTAAAAGACATGCCTTTAACATGGCATGTGAGGTTTCCTTGAAAGTGTCGGTAAAACTGTGGGATGGAAGATGGCTCCGGTGCTGTATTTTCTTCTTGGCATGTCATAGGAACACTGGCATTCCAATTTTTAAAAGAAGGACTTGGCATGGGGCACATGTGCCAGCTTTGTTGTTCTAGCGACATTCTGTCCTCAACTCCTATAAGAGTGCTGTTCATGCTTCTGGAATGCATTTTCCAAGATACTTTTAGTGTCTTGATAATGTTGTATTTTTCTCTTATCTTCATGAAAGCTTAAAAAAAAGAAGCTGTTAATTAGTTGCCTTGTTCACAAAACTGTGCTTGTCAACAGAAAAATGTGTTTGCAACACATAGTATCTATTTTTTATGCATCTATTAATATTTATTGTTTTAAAAACATCAGGGCTTACTACTACAGTTCATCTTTGTGTTAGGACGATTTAATGACAAAGTTTTCCCCACAAACCTTGCACAATTTAATAAAAACATTTAGACTAGATTGGTGCAACAATAACCCATACAAAACCAAACTAGAAAGCTTGAGTTCATCTACCAACAACAGTAGGCAGACGCTACCTTTCCCATCTAGTCCATCAAGGCCAGGTATAGGGATTACACTTTTACCAGTATAAGTGATTAGAAACCTGTAACAGAATAGAAGTTAGGCATACAAAACTGGTCTATACCCGTAACAGAACAAAAGTTCAACACATATATATTGGTTTAAAAATGGTGGAAGCCAATCTAGATTTGCATTCCCCTCAACCCTCAACAAAGTAATACACCCCTTACAGAAAACTGGATAACTTAGATCAATTCTACCTTAGGCGTCTTGAATGTCTCTACCTAGCCTAAATTGGCTATGCCAGTATTTCTAAAGAGCTGGCAACAATTTTGATCTTGCTAGTGAATCCAAGTAATGCAGCCAAAAGCATGTCAAGAATCAAGCAAACCAATAACTAGCAGGTCATTATTTTATTTATGCTTCTATCTTATAATGATGTCTTGTTGTTTCAAGAAGAGCATCCAGCCTTAAATTGCTCTTAAAGGAAAATTAAACTATACATTCTGAAATCATAGGATGAAGTCATTCTGGGTTCAAGTTCATTAGTATACTTGCTGTTGTTGCACAACATCATTTTATTTGCAAGTCTGTGAAGTGTCTCCCTTTCCCTTTGTATTCCACAAGAGTTGGGTGCTCTTTCTGGGTTTGGTGTTGCACTGACATCATCTGGTTTACCATCGGATTTGTAGACTATGATAACTCCTCCTCAACACCCACAATAAGAAACCACAAAGTTGACTTGCTTTGATATTTATTCTTCTAAAAAAAGTTTGAATCCTTATGTCTGCTTATAGATCAAATGCTATTTAAGGACACATTTAGGGACTGTTGCTATAAAAACTGAATTAATCAAGATTTATTTATTATGAAAATCACGTGATGCCTCAGGTCCATTAAAGCATTCAAGTGAGCATGATAGCAATATTAATATTTACTCTGAAGAATGTGGTATCATAAGAAGTCCTGATAGGGTTATCATATTTTCCAACACTTGCCCCTTCTAGCCATAAGTAAACTTGCCCCTTCTAGCCATAAGAATCCAGATTTAATCTGTCCCCTGAATGGTTCAGACAGGCAAAGTAAAACGTCTCTTCATTAGAACACCATGTCCCGCAGACAGTGCTGTCCTTCTGCTTTCCTCAAGGTATGAATATTGTCCTTGCCTCTTGTCTAAAAAGGACAAGGCAAGTGTTTGGGATGCCATCAGGTGTTCTACAGGGCATCCCAAAAGGAACGTGTATGCGCTCACCCACTGAAAAGAGTCCTTACAGAACCTGGTTGGCTCTCCTGGATAATTTAGATATTTTTCTAAACTTTACCCTCTATATAGAGTATATAGCCTTACTTTTGCTCTTTCATGAATACCAAACAGGAGGAAGAAGTTGGTAAATTAAGGTCTTGATTCTACAAATAGTTTTGCATGGAAGTAGTCCTGTTAATTCAAGTTTTGCAGAATCTGAGTTTAACTTTGAATGAACATCTTGGCTAATTAAGCTTTTTCAAAATCAATCTTTGTTCAACACTGAGAGGAGAAGTAAAACTTCTCATATTGGCATAGTGATGGAAGTCCCTGGTTTGCCTTAAGTGCCATGGTATCTGACACATTGCAGAATCCTTCAAATTCCTAGAACACATTGAATGTTTAGGTTCAAGAAACAGTTTCAAAAGGTCACTGTTCTATAATTCTTCACTTCTAAAAGTAAAACTTCTCATTTACTTAATGTTACTAAGTTCATAGTTTGCAGTAACATGGGTGTAATCTTATTGAGTGCTTACAGACATGAAAAAAACAAACAAACAGCACTTTACTTTCAGCTTGGCGCACCCCCACACTAAGCTCAGCGCATGGCCAGGAGAGGCATTGTGTTAGTTTGACCCAGCTTGCCCAAGGTCTGTATAAATCAGGCACTTCAAGTGTACCTTTTTTGTGCTTTTATTGATTAGCTGATTGAATCAGCTTTAGGTAAAAACACCAAATTTTGTTTTTTCATGTCTGTCATTGCCCATTATCTTTTTACTGTACAATACTTACATATGGGAACCTGAATTCAAAATTGCTTATTCTAAAAATAAAAGGAAAGTTGATTTCTGTGCTACCAGTACCACACTAGATTGCAATACCTAACCAAATGAAAATATTACAATTTTTGGAGAAAAACAGTTATAGGAAAAATCTGCTACTGTGGGTGCGCAGTTTACAGCGATGTAGATTAATTTGCTGTGCAATAAAGCATTCCCACCTGTATATGCTGCAGTAATCTAATTCATTGCAATATTGGGCTGCAGTAATCTAATTAATTCCATCATAAGGCAGTAGTGCCGGGGACAGTACTGTTTTATGGTGGAATAAATAAGTGCAATTAAACGTGTGTGTAGATGCTGACTGCAGACGTAGTTTACACCTGGTCAGCCCAGGCAGCAGGGGGCCAGACTCTTGCCTGTCAGTTAGGCACGTGGCTCCGCACTTGTGGCATGCTGATGCCCCAGCCAGCCCCTCTTCCACCCAGCGCTACCACCCAGAGCCTGGGGCTGACCCCTGTGCCCTCTGCCAGCACAGGCCTGCTTCACTCTGGCTCAAATTGCTGCTGTTACTCCAACTCAAACTGCTCCCGAGTTTATTTAAACTGCTTGCTTTGTATTCATTACATGTGTAGATTTACCCTGTTTTTCTATTTTTACTACACTACTATTTTAAAAAAGAAAGACAGAAACCTTATTTAAAAGGTAAGGTACATGATTTTTGGTACCCTCCTACTCTCCCCCTCCCCCCCCCCCCAAAAAAAAAGACTTAAATAACAATTACATGGCCCAGAAGTGTTTTATTATAGAGTTTTATCATATGATTATTTGCAAAGAAAAGAGAATCCATACACAGGGAAGGGATGAGATGAAGGGCATGGAGGCCATGAAGGGCATTTTTACATATGCAAGCGCCGCAGCACCGGGCACTTTGAAAAGTGCCTGGTGCTGTGACACTTGCAGTTGCATAAGCGGCATATCATCGCTTGAGAAAATGGCAGCAGTGTGCTTTTGAACTTAAACACATAGAAGATGCTTTTGTTCAAAAGTGCACTGCTGCCATTTTCCGGTGTGCTGACATGCGTTTTACCCCTTATACAACTGCATGTAGCGCAGCACGGTTGACATTGACTTTTCTTGATTAATCGAGTCTGCTCAGATTAATTGAGTCTCCTCCAAAGCGGCGGATCTCTGGCGCATTGCAGGACAAAAAATATATGTGTATAAATGCCCAGAGTTCCTGGAAGGAGGTAATCTCACTAGAAGCCACAGGTGTTCCATGCCAAAGGTAATAGAGCTCTGTGTTTTATTAAATATTCTTGGTTCCCTTTCCCCATACAGGTTTGGAGCTTGATACAGCTACAGCCAAAGGAAGTCCTTGAAGCAAGATTCCAGGGGAAGTGAATTGTTTCTAGAGCTTGTTTACCTCCATAGAGATTAGGACTAGAAAGACATAATCTCTTCATTCTTGTTGCAATGTATGGGAAACTCCGCAGTTCTTCACAGTTATTCTCATCCCTTTGGTCCCTTCTCTCAGGGAAAAGCTGTAATTATTCTTATCACTAGCCTTGATATGGGGAAACCATATGATTGCATAAACTTGAAAATGGGTTTAACAAATGTGAAGAACCGAAAAGCTCCTAAATGCAGAACTGATTTCCTAATAGATGTATTCTGTATGATAACAATTGCTAAAGTGTTTACTCACAGGCAAAAATACTTAAATGGCCTCCTTAATCTCTAATTGTTATTGCCCTTTGAGCTTGACCTCTCTTGATGTTTTCTATAAACAATTTAAAGAATAAATGAAGTATTAGAAACAGTTATTATAGAGCAGGAAAATTTATTTGCTTTCCTTGGGTGAAAAGATATCATTTATAAAGGACTGATTACACTCATCTGTTTTCTGGGTAGCCTATAAGTTTACTTTATCATGGCAAGGGAGAATAACAGAGAAATTGTGTCATGGGAGCCAAGTAAGATATTGTAGCGGTAGGAAATCCAATTGCCTTGTTTTACAGCCATTTGTCTTGTCCATAGACTTGGTCAAATGACAGTTTGGATCAAAAGTATTTAAAAGGTTTTCCTGCTTTACAGTAATGAGAACAACAGAGACTTTTATGTTGTAGGAGGTTCTTATAAGACCTTTCCTTCTTTAATATGGCTATCTGCCAGTGCATTTTTATTAAAAGCAGCTTCATATAATAAATTATATAAAATGGCTCTGCTTGGCTTCTTGACTGTCACTAAGGTTATGAGTCAAAAAAAGGGGGCTGGAGAAAAGCTTTTATTCTATGAAACTTAACCATGAAGGTCATCAAACAGGAGCTTGAGAACATTGATAGCTAACTTTGTATTTCTTGTGTATTTTTTTTAAAGATGTCAGTCTGTATCTATAATAAAATGCTGGGGAACATGGATGCAATCCATCTTTGAGCCTGAGCCTCTTCATATTTATTCAAGTATAAACCAGCAAGTGGCTGTGTTGTAATTAATTGAGAACACATAGATACCAAACCTTCATACATGAGATCAGAATCAGGGTTGTTTCTACTCCAGCAGTAGCATTACTAGGGGTGGGTGAGCAAGGCATCAGCCCCCAGGCACCAACTTAGGAGGTGTGCCAGAATCCCCTGCTCCTAAGGTGACCACCTTTTCAAAATGAAAAGGCAGGACACATGCCCGCCTCTCTTCCCATGTCCCCTTCTGCCAGTGGCATGGCTGGAGCAGAGCCAAGCCCAGTGTGGGTGCAAGCAGGCTGCATACTGTGGGCTCAGGGCTCCCCACCCTGCTGCCTTTCCCTTGGCAGCCTTATGCTGGCCATGCACCCTCTGCCTGCCTGACAGCAGTGAGGAGCACAACTTCATTCTGCTGCAGCCCCCACCTTTCTGGGTGGGCAGGGATGTTGTACCATGGTGGTGTGGCCAGCACAGGGCTCCCAGGGGGAGAGCAGCAGGGCAGGGAGCCCCAAGCCCACAGTGGGCAGCCCACATCTGCCCCACAGAAATCTGGACTAGCCGCCCTTGGCTCCATCCCACTCCACACCCTGGGCCCTGGACCCATGCACTGCCCTGGCTGGGCAGTGCCCCCAGCCCCTGCCCCACTCCCCTCCTCAACATCAGGGTCCCAATCTATTTCCCTTGGCCCCCCTACAGGGAACTGGATTTTCCATTCAGGATGGCAGCATTCCAGCCTGCAAGGGGCTGCTGGGGGTGGGATGCAGGGGGTGCCACATGCATGTTCATGCCTACACACATGCATGAAGCCTGGAATACAGCTAGGCAGTATGGAAAGCAGCTCCCCGCAGGTAAGTCTATGTGGGAGAGGGAGCAGGCAGACCATGCTGTGGCAACAGCACCAGCTGGGGACTCTTTTTGAGTCGTTGGCACACATAAAACTTCTGTGTGCCCCTCTCCTGCTCTCAGCAACACCACAGCTCAAAACCTGCAATATTCTCACCTCCAATTTGCAAGTTCAAGAAGCAGGAATGAAGCCAGGGACTAGTTTTCTCTTAAGTTATCAAAACAACAGGACCTTTTGTCTGCAAAACAACAGGGCATGGGAAGATGTCTGCTTCTCCTCACTCATGTGGCCTTTTCAGTCTCCTCTCCTATCTCCCAGAGAGGCAGACAGAATGGAAGCAGAGGAGCAGTAGGGACGGGAAAGGAGTGCCAGCAGTTGCTCACTTTAGTGACTGGAGAGCAAGCTGTCTTGCACCCAAAATCTGCCAAGCCCAGCTCTGCTGCCGCTGGAGTAAAAGGGGCCTTTTGCCTTTATAGTATATTTAGCAATAAGAGAGGCACAGCCATTTTTACAAGCAGTATTTGATTGGAGGAGGAGGGAGAGAGAATGTTATACACAAGTGTATCTTTCCTTCCCTGTTCTGCTATAAAAATAAAGGGAAGATGAGAGGAGAGGGAAAGGTAGTGGTATACTGTACATTTTAGGAAGATAAACAGTATAATAATCCATTTTTCCACTTCTGAGACTGTGTTTTAGCTATTCCTTAGGGTTTTACATTCATCCTTTATTTTCAAATATACAATGTGCTCTGTAGGCAGGTGTGATGTATACCAGTGGTTCTCAACTTTTTTGGACTCAAGGACCCCCTCACTCCTGACCTGCAGCCCCCTGGCCCTGCTGGTGCCCCTCACTCCTGACCAACAGGAGTGCAGCCCCCCAACCCTGCAGTGTATGGGGCAGTGGGGGCATGGTCCAACTGCTGTCACTCTCCTCAGGCCACCCGTGCTGTCCCCCACCCCACCTCCCCTCTGGTGGTGGGTAGAGGTGAGGGCAGCATGGACCCCACCCCAGTCCGGTATAAGTCACACTGCTGACAGCGCAGCTGGTGTGGGGGTCTCAGCAGCATTAGCAATGAGTCTCACAGCCATGCTTTGCCCTCCCATGCTAGGTCCTGCTCACTGGGCCTTAGAGGTGGTTCCTGCCCATGTTGATCTGGACAGGCTGCAGCCCCATGCCCACTATGGGCACAGAAATCTGGGGGGGCACCCAGATTTGCCTGCAGGGTGCAGCAGGGCAGGGTGGCCTGCAGGGAGGAGTAGAGCATGGTGCTGTAGCAGGTTGTGCTGCATGAGAAGATGCATTCAAAGAGCTTGCTGGGCTGCTTCACCAACAGCACTGCAGCGTGCCCCTACAGCTCATATAGTGCCAGGCTCAGGCAGCAGAAGCCCAGCACAAAAAGCGCCTAGTCTAAGCCCCCTGCCTGGTAGCAGTCTGTGCCCAAACACAGCTCTCCCACCTGTTCCCTCAGATGTGGGCCCCCTGAAACCTGCTCATGTCTCTCCAGGAGGCTGCACATTGCCAGTTGAGAACTGCTGATGTACGCTACTCCGCAAAGTACCAAAACCTGAGCAGGAGGTGCGGGATACATCACAAGCTCAAAATAGATGTTACATGAAGCCTAAATCGCTCTTGAATCAGAATATCTCTGAACCCCAGCTCTTAGCTCAGAATATGAAGGTTGTGTGGGACAGAGGTAGGTTTGCCTCTGGCTCAAGGGAGGTCCCTTGTCATGAGATGACATATGAAGGTTATGCATGTAAGTTCCAAGCTTTCATGCTCCCATACTGTGCTGCATTTCAGAGCCTGGAGATATCAACAGGCTGTAGCAGTTTTAAAATAATAACTATGAATTTTCTCTGTTTATCTCTGTTCAGTGGGATGACCGTTAAGTCCTTTGTGTTTATTTTCTGATAAGCCCTCATCAGTCCTTTAACTTTAAATCAGGTGTGTTTCTGAATAATATCTGGTAGGAAATTTATTAAATAGTAGGCAGGGTTTAAAAGATTCTCTCATGAATAATAGCCAAAAGGTGGCAGCTACAGTATCCCCAACAAATACACATTATGAATGGTCCTCTTTTAAGACTAGAATTCCTTTAAACATGCCTGTTGGGTTTTGAGTACCTGCAGTTAAATAGTGTTGCTCTTGGCAGGGCTTGGTGAGCAAATGAGGCATAATCTCTCTGATCTCAGTAGTCTGGTCAGTCATCCATGACATTCTCAGTGTCTTTTCTTTCTACACCCTGTCTGAACAGAGCCCATAGCCCAGGCAGCACTCAGTGGGGTTGCCAAAGATCACCATGTGCATTAGAGCAGCAGATGGCAGGACAGTGGAAAATATGCAGCCCCAAGGCTTGGGTTCATGTGGGGTTCAGGCTTAAATTTGACCTATTCCCTACCCCACCCTCCTTCTTGAACTGTCCATTGAGGATGATGATTCTCCATTGCAACCTCTAAAATTAGGGGGTCTGGTTTAAGGGCTAGGTTCTAGATTAGAATGCTATTTAAAAACTCTTATTCTTATAGGTGCTTAGAGTACACAGAAGCTTTTGCTTTTCTTTTAGTCCTGATTTCAGTAGTTTGTATAGAAGAGAACGTGAATAAGATTACACCCAGAAAACTATGTTAAGGAGCATCATTAAGGTTTGCAACCCCAAAGTGACTCAGAAGTTAAGCAACACCAAAATTAAAGTTGCCCATACAAAGTTTATTTGACTGCACTGCATGTCTGTGCTCTGATATAATCCTTAGGTACATAAACAAATACTCTTCCTGCAGTACCTCTGCTTCACTCAGAGTTCGTGTTCGTGATGGACTATATTCACTTAATAATCTTCAATATTTTATTTTGCCCTCATTGTGGGGTTACTGCTCACTATTCAAACCCTGCTCTGGAGACAGAATTACTAATTTCCTCATAGGTAGGCCAAATTCTTTGGATAGATGTGATCTTTTATCAGACCAACTGAGTAGTTGGAACAAAGCTTTTGGGCACAATCAGCCTTCTTCAGGCCTAGGGAGTCTCTGCTGTTCTAAGATCTCCAAAGAATGAAAGAAGATAAAAGTGTGATAGGATGTCAGTGAGAATGTAAATAGGTGGAAATTAGGAAAACAAAAGGTAGAGAAGAGAAGGAGGGGAGGAAATGAGGAGAGAAAAAAGCCAGAGGTAGGTAAGAGAGACAAGTGTAGTAGTTTTCCAAGGTAAAAAAGGCTTTCCTCGTGGCTTCTCAGTGCTGCTCATCACTGAAATACCAGAGTGCTTCCCAAACATTTATGAACTTATTTTCATAACAGCCTTTTAATAGCTGCTGCTATCTGTTTTTACAAATGGGGAAAGGGCAAATTTTCAGCTAATTTTGATTGGACAATTGGAGATACCTAGTCTGTTATTTTTCTGGAATACTTAGCATTGGAGCACTTAATGTATTCAAAATAAGTGCTCAGCATTTCTTTAAATTGAACCCGGGAATCCCTTAATTCAGGCACCTACCAGATAGGGGTTGCATGGTTACTAATTGACGGAAAAGTTTTGTTTTGGTGAATTGCCTGACGACACAAGGGGCTCAGTGGAAAAGACGGGCATAGAATCTAGTTCTCCAAGGCAGCACTCAGCTCTCTGTACCATGAGGCCATTGCTTCTCTCCCTGCAATCCCCTTGATCTTTCAATGCATGCTTTCCATCTTTCACAACAAGTGAAGATCTGTTTCTGCTGATGATATTGGCCTTTGTGGCCCCAATCCTGTCTCTTCCTTATACGCAGACACTGAAGAAAGAACCCTGTTGAATGAAGAATCGAATGAAAGTTGCACAGGGAACTTGCATTCCAACATTTTCTAACTTCGGTGCAAAACTGCAGCCTTAATAATTCAATGTAGCTTTTGCTTGTAAAATATAGATATTGTGTGTGTGTGTGTGCATGCAGGTGTGCATGTATGTATTTGTGCACACGTGGTAGGAAAAATTATGTTAAGAATCTGATTTAAAAGACAAAGCCAGGAAATGCATAACTCAGCTAACATTCTGTCCTTAGCTCACCCCATTGTGGAGGATTATAGTGATCTCCAAACAGCGGGTGATCCAACTGCCTCTTCTGTTCTTAGAGGAAGTATAAATGGGAAATATCACAAAAGCAGGATAACACCGTATTTCAAGAGTCCACAATGAAAAAAATGTATTTTAAGTTTACAAACCGTAGTGCAGTCCTAGGTAAAACAGATTGAATTCTGGGCCCCAGTAGAAATTTCACTGAGATGATCTTGATTTTGCTGTTTAATTAAAGTTCTTTACCTTTTAATACAGTTGTTTTCTGTTGCCCCTTCCTGTTCTAGGGGGTAGCATAAATGGAACTTTCTTTGAACATTTTTGCAGCTCTTTCACTTTGGAATTCACAGCCCAGATTCTCTGCTAGTGCGAATTGGTGCAGATTCATTGGCTTCAGTGGAGCTGCATCTATTTGTGAGGAGAGAAACCTGTGCCTGTTATGGATAACTATTATGAATTCACATTTAAGTAGACATCCACTGCTCATACACTCATATAAATGCAGAGATGACAGACTACCAGTTACCTGATAAAACTTCAGTGAAAATTTCTACTTATTAGAGATTATTGAGATATGCAACATCTCACTGAAATTAATATAATTTTCAATAAAAAGCCATAATGTTAACATTTAATCTGTGATAAAAAAATCTTCTAAGTAACTACAAGCACAATTGATGCATACGCTGTCTAGTTTTCTACATAAACAAGTTTTCTGCTTTACAATGGAGATAGAATTCATCACCATTACCAACCATATTACTAATAATTTTGTTGGCTGGTGTGCTGCTGAAAAATATTTAATTGATTTAATCCTTTTGGATGAAATAGACAATAATTAAATTTGAGATGACAGCTTGCACAGAGAATGGAAGTTCCAAGCAATTTAAAACATACGAGTTATACTGTTAATCCTTGGAACTGACAGTGGTGTCAGATATGTACTTTTCACATACATTAGTCTGAGTGCTAAAATGTTGATCGTTCATAATATGTGCTCTAGTTGGAAGATGGTTGCTCCGAGTATTACTAGGGAAATTCATGATCTGTATATATGAGGAAGCTTGGATAGGGATAGTTCTCCCCCTAGCCACAGGGGCCTGAATTACTCAGTCAAGAAGGGAGCGGAGTAATGTCTGTTGCTACTGCTACACATTACATATATTAGACAATTAACTGATGAATCTCGCAATGCTTTTTTAAACCAGCCACACATGCAAAGTAAGACTGGCCACAAGTGCAAAGTAATTATCACACAATTGACTTGGTTAATCGTACAATAAATTGAAACAAGACATGCATGCCAAGTAATTATCACACAGTAAAAATGATTTCCAGTGTTAAAAACAGCCAATCAGCTATAAACTTAGTGCTTGAAAGTGTATAACAACTCTATAGCTGGTTTCTCTCCAGGTTTAATTTAAATGAGTAGCAGGGCCCTGTATGTCAGCCTACCCCACATAACCCAAAGGATAGTTCTTCCTCCTCGTTCACCCTGCATGCTAGAGTTTCCAAGGAACAGATAACTTGTGCTTAACTGGCTGGGAATCACTGTTTGTACAGGGTTAGTTCCTAAATGAAACAATTTAAGTATAGGTAGGTGCACACAGATGTAGTTTCACCAGAAATCTAGCATGGCATATCCACTTAGGGGTCCTGATCCTTTGTATTAAATATGATAACCAACTGATTACTGTTTTATATTTGTTTAATGTACAGTATCCTGAGTTTAACTTTTACTTAACTGTTTAAGGACTGTCAATGATTTTGTGTTCTAGAGCAGGGGTTGGCAACTTAATGATCTGTGGGCTGCAGCTGGCAGGCAGAGCTGTTTACTCTCGCCTGCAGACATGGGGCTTCAGCAGCATTCAGTGCAAGTGGTTTGGCATCAGTCACTTTCCCAGTGCTGCTGTGGGGAAAATCAGTGACAGCGAGAGCTTTCCCTGTGCCACTGTGGGGAGAAGCAGTGGTGGCTGATTCTTAGTGCCCACCAACCTCTGATGAACTGGGTCATTCCAACCCAGAGTCTGAAAAGGTTGTTGATCACTGTTCTTGAGGATCATAATTTCTCCTACAGTTATTAACTTCAGTGGGCATTGAGGACCAATTCATTACAGCATGTGTATAGCTTTGATTGTTTAAGTGTATTTAAAGAAATGAATAAGAATACTCAAATGCTACAGTGGGTACCTGTAAGCTCATGTCTCATTTGATGAGACTTTTGCAAGAATTTTTGATGCCTGACCTTTTCCTGTCTGTATATATTTCCTGAGATTAAAATATTTTAATTTAAGAAAAACTGTAGAAAGAACATAGTGATAGAACACTTGTGTGGCAAATGGAGATTGTCAGTCTGCTCTTGTATCCTTTTAAGTAAACTCATATAGCAGGATTTGACCAGCACAAAATACTATAAATCCTAACCGTGGAAAATGCAATATTTTTATATTTTTCATGCAATATTCTTTTCCACTGTAAACTTTACTACGGTACTGAAGAATATGCAGTGGTCTCTGACAGGCACCTGCTCTGACTTTCATCATTTTCTGTATTTGCTAAGTGACCAGATCCTAATGTATCTGATCCCACCTAAACATTGGGGGGGGGTTCCCCTTTGAGCTACCTCCTGGCAGCCTTGTGTGTATAAATTTTTCATTATTTTCCTACCAACTTTTACAAAATGAAAAATTCAAACAAATCCAGTTTTCCTGTTTTCCTTCCTCCCAACTCCTGGAGCCCTTTATTACTCAGCCTTAGAAAACCCCTGTCTCTCATGTTATACCCTGCAGCCGTGGAAACCAAAAACTATACCATCTTAGGGACTATGCTGAGGTACTGCATACCTTGCAATCACAAAGGCCCCCAACATGGTCAGGCAGTCCTACTGCATTACGTTTTTGCTTTTACTGTAGCTGTCTAGTAAAGAGCAGAGACTTTGGGCCAGTCTAGTAAAGAGCAGATAAATCCTGCTCCTGTGTCACCTCACTCCCCAATTCACACCACTGCTAGTTCCGTCAGAATTCTCTTAGGTTATAGGTCTTATTTAAATATTAAATGAGGAGTGAAATAAATTGTGTATGAAAGTGTACACCTGGAGCCACAAGCTTAGGTGTGCTATTCTTGGCTCTGATGGTGATTACTTCTGTGACATTAAGAAAATCATTTCACTTTCGTTCCTCAGTTTCTCCAATTACAAAATGAGGGCAATACTCAAAGAATGCCAGTTGAAAAGTACCAAATAAATAGGAAGTGGGGCTAATCATTCTTTGTAAATAACAATTCTGCAATTTTTGTTGAGCTTTTTTAATTTTCATGGGAAAAAGAATGGAAGTGATACACTAATGGGATTTAATCAGTAGTAAAGTACTTTATTGTCATAAAGAGTGTCTTCCTAGTTGTAAATATTTATTGAAGTTTCCTAAAGTTTCCTAAATTTCCATGGACTTACTTAATGGAGTGGTAATTTTTTTTTACCGTTCTAAGTGTATATTGCAAAAAAAATTAAACACAAAAAAAACCCAAAACAAAGTGTGAAACTCATATTTGCATATGAATAAAACTAAAAAGGACTAGAGAGTATTACAAATAAGATCAGCAATAAGATTAGCATCTTCATATGAAGGATTAAAAAAGTAAGGTCATTTCACCTTCTGTTTCATCTGTTGCTGAGGTCAGAGAAACATTTCCTGTATTGTGCGTGACTGAATAATGAATTGCTTGTGAAGCTTTGCACCACTATCTGAAGTGTCTTTCATTTGTGAAAAACAGATAATGGGACTTGCTGTTCCATAATGGCTATATCTGGTAATCAACTGAACAATGAATGTATCATCTAAATGGTAGAAAGGGAAGGAGTGGAAATGTGCTTTAGTTACAAGTGTCTCTGCTGATATCATTTAATGTAGGGTTAAATAAATAAGGATTTGGTATGTCAGGTTAAAAGTGAAGTTATCGGTGATGCATATAGTTAAGTTTAAGAAGGTGCTGAATAGATCCTATATGAGAAACACCTAAATGCAGCACTGTCCCTTGGCTAATTTAATAATTTAATCACAAATCACACTTTGAAATGAATGACGTTACTTAAAATCAGTGTAAACAGCTGGTGCCTTATTTTCCTTTGATTTATGCTAGCATAGCTCCATTGGCTTCAGTGTAGTTTGCTCTTAATTCACATCAGTATAAGCAAGAGGGGAATATGGATTTCTTTTCTGACAGAAACAGTTTCATTATTTAATTTTAATAAGCCATATAAACAAACTAGCTCCTAGGAGAATGGAAATTATGAGTAGTTTAGACTTTGGGGCAATCAAAACATTTTAATGATCTCATTAAATATATCATTTGCAGCATATATGTGTTAAAAGAAATATGTTCCCTTTGTTTAGTAAATGCATCAGGTATAGCATGTGTTTGAACATGCTGGACCTCCATTCCAATCTTTGCCAGAACCTAAGAAACATATGGAGAAAAATTCCCCTTTTTCTCTTGCCAGCATCTGTAGAGACAGAGGCCTTTTTGTCATTAGCCTTCAAGTGTTATCTGCAAAGACTAACAAGAATGAAGTTACTGAAATCTGATAGACTGCATTATTACTGCATCAGCAGACAAAACTCTTGGGGTAGAGGTGATATATTTTATTAGACCAAGTAGATAGTTGCAATTTTTTTTATTAATTTGCAAGCTTTCAGGCCCAAACACTCTTCATCAGGCAAACAAAAATTCAAAGATTGTAAAAATTCTCCCAGGTAGAAACGAAACTTCATAATGCAAAGAAGAAATAAAAGATGTAATAAAAGTTCTCTCTTTCTTACCCAGGAGAACCCCATACCATCTTTTATTTCTCCTGTCCAATATGAAGTTTTGTTTCTGCCTGGGAGAAATTTTACAAACTTTGAATTCTCCTTTGCCTGATGAAGGGTGTTTAGCCATGAAAGCTTGCAAATAAAAAATATATATATATATTTTTTGCAACTATCTATTTGGTCTAATAAAAGATATGGCTTTTACCTCAAGAGTTTTGTTGGTCTATGCCTCTAGACCAATGCAGCTACCAGCAATATCTCTTATTACTGCATCTGAATTGAGACATATTACTATCAAAGCGTTACTAAGGTGTCTGCCCCTACATGCTATTACAGGAATTGTGATGGATTTTTCCTATGCATGGTATAAGTAATCTTATATATTATTATGGAAATTCTGTAGTCAAAGGCCAAAGCTTGGAGTATTATGCTGGCTGTGACACTTTAGTAACAGGTTGTTGAAGTGTATTTAGCTGCAGCAGTTTGAGAGATATTGGGATGGAAAGAGGAATAGTTACTTACCTTGCTGCAATTTGTTCTTCAAGAAGTCTGGACCATGTGGCTTCCACTTCTGATTGTGTATGCTCTTGAAACATAAGAGATGGACCTTCTCAAGGAGAACTACTTCATTCAGATTTGAAAGTACAAGATAGAACACAAGGGATGAAATATTAGTTGCACTGAACTGATGGTCCAGGATTTAAAGTAATGTATATATGGTCCCTGACAGATATTAAAATGATGGTGCAGTTGGGATTGGAGTAATTTTATGCCCTGTCCCAAACATTGCATCTCCTGTCATGCCATTTTAGAGTTTTTATAAAAGCTCCTTTATATCAAATCAATCAAATTATTTTCTTGTAGAGAACAAATTTGGAGGAACTGCACTGAAATCAATAGCAGCAAAAGTGAGAGCAGAATTTGGTTGCTAGTGTTTGTTTGTTAGTCTTGTTACTGTTTGAGCACAGCAGGCATGTAAAGCAAATGTTTTTTCTTCCAAGCTTCTACAAGGCCTTTCAGTATGTTCCATCCATAAGTATACATGCATGGTCCCACAGTATCCATTGACAAAACAACCTTATAAATTGTATAGGAGTTCAAAAATTGTTCTGAATCTGAATAAGTGAGGGGAAAGAGCAACACATGCACAATCTCTTTTGCACCCACAGCTGAGTGGTAAATCTAGCATACTTAGCCCCATTTGGGGGAAGAAGGAATGCTTTTCATCACATTCCATCATTTGGTCATTGTACTTCTGTCAGATATCAAGAGCCCAGGGATAGCCTCTCCTGCTTTGACGTTTTGATTAAAAATCAAAATATGTCAAGCTAAAATCACTCAATCAACAGCAATGCATTTTGACTGACTGATAAGTATTTGAACTCTGCAAGTTCATTTTTCTCTAGACGTAAAGGATGAAGGCTGCCTTATGGGCCCCAAAGACTGAGGGAGGAATGCAAAGCCAGGAGACAATGGGATTCTCATATCTCTCCTTTCTTAAAATTCCTTTGTGGTTTTTTTTTCTCTTAATATTTCTCACACTGAAAACCTTTTTTTTAAAAGGGGCCTTCAATTTATACTGACATGGTCAAAAGCACTGCCACAGGTGGTAGCCCTGATGGAAATACAAATACAGGTATCCACAATTGGTGTTTTAACCACTGCATCATATAAACCAGCTCAGAGGCGATCTTAGATGATGCGGTGCCAAGAGATCCAAGGGGCACAGTGGCATAGTTGTACCCCTCTTCCAGAAGGAAGGTCACATGCCAGCAGCTCCATTTGTCCATGGTCCCTGATGCCAAGTTCCCTTGCTGTGTATGGTGTACATCTAGAGCCTCAGGCTGGAGTGGCACACCCACACCTGGGGAACCAAAAAATAAGGAAGGAGAGCCTCCCACTGCTGTCCCCAGCTAATGGATTCGGGAGGCCCCAAGATGACTTCAGCCCTGTTCCAACTGGGGGCTATTAGGAGTAGTTGCATAGGAGGCTGGGTCACTGCTCCCTCCTCCTCCACTACATTTTTCCCAATGGCCCAAAGGCTTCAGGGATACATGGGGAGCAGGCAGGTAGAAGGAGTGCCTGGAAGTGGAGGGATCACCCACTGATGCTGCAATCCCCAGCCTTGCCCAGCACTTAGGGCAGCTGCTCCCTGCATCAGGAGCACTCAGGACAGTGGAGAAAATGTAGCAGACGAGGGAGCAAGGAGCTGGCGTTTCATGTAGATGCTTCCCACAGCCCCCAGCTGTAGCAGGGCAGGAGTGGTCCTCAGGCTTTCCCTGCCCCTAGGTCAGCTGGAGGCAGAAGTGGAAGCTGGCTTCTGGGTGCTTCTGCTCCCTGTCCACCCTCCACGTATCCCTTATTATTTGGGAGCAGATGCTGGAAGGGAGCACCTGTCCACTACTATGCTGTACCCATACCCCATGCTGTCACTTACTGAAGTCCCCAGTCAGAGAGGACCAGGAGCAGCCCTGGGGTTCCCCTGCCCTAGACTTCCTCTGCCTTGGGTCATCTGGGAACAGCAGCAGTAGTAGGCAGATCCCTCTTGCCTGCACCCAGAGCCAATCCATGCTGAAGAGGGGAGGGGGTGCCAAGGGCTGTGCATGTGTGTGTATGGGGAGGGAGGAGTCTTACCCATCTCCCCCAGAAGCTGCCCTTGTGTAGTCTATGGATGAGAGGGAGAATGCAACCTCCCCTGCAGCACTACGGTATGTCCTGCACCCTGCTTTTCAAATGCCTGGATATGTCCTCGTGCAGTGGTTAAAATACCAGCCAGTCAGTCATGCCCCCACCGACACTACTTCCAATAATTTTCTCATGGGAAATTTTAAGAAAAAATGCTACCCTAGGTATAGCAGAGTCCTGGAGATCTCTTAAGGAAGAAGGAAGTGAACTATTTCTGTGCCCCAACACTTATTTTGTTTTTAGCACTAAAAAAAAATCTGTAGAACTTTGTATAGATATATAGATGAAATTACTCCATAGAAGAGAGACGTCCTGTCTGCCAAGTTTCAGGTCAAAGCAAATTTTTATGCCCAAATTACAGAGCCCTGGAAATAGGGCTTTATAATGGAAATGCTGACCTCACCTTAACTACTGTGTATGGCTGTAGTGGGCATCATTTTAA
The DNA here is from genome assembly GCF_001723895.1 of Crocodylus porosus. Lineage (NCBI taxonomy): Eukaryota > Metazoa > Chordata > Crocodylia > Crocodylidae > Crocodylus > Crocodylus porosus. The sequence goes on from NW_017728886.1 coordinate 145,948,424, forward strand.
GTTCTAGTTATGATGTGCATTTAATGGCATGAGCTCAAGCATGAAGTGTAATAGGATATTTTAAGATACTGTGTTTGAAGATAATCAGTATTTAAACATTATTTATGATCCACATCATTTCAGTGCCTCTGAAACATGTCATTCAATCCTTAGTCTAGGGTCGCATAAAAAATCATGATCACATATCCCAAACTGAACAATAGCTTAGCTTTCATGCACTGCTTTTGTAACGTGGTACTTAAAATTAGGTCAGCCCATACAGAAGATCTGAAGCATTTTGACTAAGCTTTTACCAGAGTATTGCCATATAGTAATAGTTCATATTTTTCATCTCAAATCTCTCTCACTTCTATTGTTTGGGGTTCTTCATTAAGTACAGATGTATAGCTGTAGATATATAGATAACTTATTTTTGGTTTTTTGTGTACGGCCACTGATAACATTAGCTTCTAGTGGTAATGCCTCCTTATATCCTGCGTAGTAGTGTTGATCATGCTTTAGTCAGTACCATGTTAAACCAGAAAAAATCAACTCTTTTTGTGTTGCCTCTGGAGGTAATAATGCCAAAATGGAGGTTCTTTAACCTAGTAGGTTAAGGCATTAAATCTTGCTGCAGCACAGATGATGATTATAACTTTCATTGTTGATATGGTGAATGGGAATGCTGTGCTGAAAGCTGCTCATTTCACGTGTTCTCCCTTGCAGTCTAAAACCTCAGACCATATATTTTAACTCTGTCCCTGAGAAAAAAAAACACTGGTGGTGAAAAGTACCTCTTCTGTTCATGTGGGAAATATAATGTGATTTCAATGCAAACTTTTGCATTGCCCTGAATAGATTTGGATGACAATTAAAATGTAATAAAACGAAAAGCACCATTACAAATATTAGGAATTCTTGAAGTCTTAAAGCAGTTTACTAACATTATACAAGGAATAAAGGACCTTATGTAAAATCTGCTGTTGACTTCAGTGAGCTCTGCATTCCACTCCAGCTCCATAGCTGTTATAGAGGACTTGGAGCACTTCGCTTTACAAAAATTGCAATAACACAAAAGCCAATTTGACTTTCCCCTGTTTTGGAGTAACACTAGAATAAAATTCTCTTTTTTCCCTTTTTTCTTCTTTTTTTGGAGTATTCCAACCATGTCACAGAGGATTGGCTGAGGCTTTGATCCTGCAGTGGCCTGTGGATAGGTATCTCTCTATTATCCATACCTGTCACATTCAAGTTTTCACACATGCAGGTTGGGTGAACATAAATTTATCATGGTTTTGTGTGCATGCCTTTGTAAATCTGATTCTCAGTGTCAAGTAGTGCAGTTGAGATAAGATAAGATTTTTTTTTCCACAAGACAAATTCGTAGTCACTAAATTATTTCTTATTTTTTAAATAAATGCACCAGAATGCCATTAAATATTTAGCATTTATATTTAAGATTCTGATTAATCTGTTCCTTGGAATTTTGATTTTTCCATCTTTCCAGTGAGCAGGGTTTGAAAGTAATGTTTCCAAAACTGTTTGGTTTTTTTTTTGTGGGGGAGAATTAAATAGTGCAAAGCAGTACCCATGATTCATTTATTTTTGGACTAAAGGTTATGGTCTGAAATATTGCACAGTATCTCATACAGTAAGTCCAAAGAAAGACCATTTGTTAGACCAGCAGTGTACAAGTGTACCTAATAAAAGCTGAATCATATCATTGAGATGCCTGCAGCACTGGTTTGTTGTTTGAATGTGAATAATCATTTACAAAAAAATTGTGCTTTATTCTGTTAATGCTCCTGGTTTCTATTTAGATAAAGTATGTCTTGTCACTACTCACTTATGTCCTTTGACTCTTTAATTGTCATGTGCTTTTGATTTTAGTGGCATATTAGCGTACTAGTACCATTGGGGTTGTTCAGCCTCAATTCACGAGAGTAAGATCTGTTAACCTCTTCTTTTGAGGAACCAATTGATCAGTTTTTAAAAGTATTGGGATCAGATTCTCATTATTAAACATTAAAAAAGTAAAGGCAAATACTATTTTAAGTAACTCTAAGGGAGCAGAGGTGGCATGTGACTTTTGGAGGGAAACATGCAGAATCCCACTACTTGTGGTAGAATACACTTGTGCAGTTCCCAAACAATAAATTTGGGACTGCTATGTTAATATCTTGCCCAAATTGAGGGACTGAGAATCCCAAATGGATGTATTCTCTTTTCTAGTGAAACAGTAAAACCCTTTGAAGGAAGTTTAATTTTTGGACAGCCATACCAGCAGTTTTATTAATAGACAAAAATTATATGTATATATTTTCTTTATGAAATTGAGGGTGGTCTAAAATGCCTGTCTTCTGTTCTTTATGTAACCTTTTGCATTTGTGTTCAGAAACTGACATTCCAATTGATTTTCCTTGGCCTTATGCCTGGATTGAATACTGAGACAGCAAATTAGGCGTGCTTAAGAAGTCCCACAAAGAAAGATGTTTGCCATGAAAGAGAAGCTAATGTGACTCTTATTTGAAGCATCTTAGCTTACTGAAATGATTAAATGATGGCATTGTATAAGTGAGTTAAAGCACATGGGAGTAAAGACTTGAAAGAAGTTGCCATGAGTAGAGTTTTGGGGTCCTACTAAAGATTGCTCTCAATACATATAAACATGCTGTTATTTCTACTTCCTTTTCAGGGGCTAATTTTGTAACTCGAAAAATTAGCCGGTCGGTAGCCAAGATTCACCTCGGACAGCTGGAATGTTTCAGTCTGGGCAATCTGGATGCTAAGAGAGACTGGGGCCATGCCATGGACTATGTTGAGGTAGGCTATTGGCCATGTGCCCTCTTTGAAATGCTTTCTGTGGTTGATATGTTTAATGGAATAACTTCAGTCAACATGCATGACGTGCAGAGGGGTATCTCATGAATTTTTGCCCACAGAGGCCTGTTAACTTAGTGTTGTTCTCAGTTGCAGACTAGGGAGTTCAATAACATAGTGGTCTACCCCAAGCAAGACCTAAACAGAAAAATAAATCTTTGGGTTTATATTTCTTTCCTGAATTACTCTGTGGGGGGGGACACAACGACTATAAACTGGATCTGTTTTAAAAGGCTTTTTTGCCTATTGTTTCCGAAACTTTTTTTCATTAAGACCATAGCAAGATGCAGTGAAACCAGAATTTAAAGACCTTCTGTATGAGCTGGTGGCCTGTTATCAATCTGGGTTGTTAATGTTATTGGTCTGGTCTGGTCTGTGTAGGAAAGGAGCTTCACATTAATATTATAATGACAAGCATTGTGTGTGCCTGTCAGTTTCAAATCAGTTTAAAATATTTTCATACTCTAAATTTATTTCTAGCTGTATATGAGATATATATATTTAATTTTTTTTTTTAACTGTAAATATTGAATTGTAGAGAAATGTGAATGACGTCATAAAATACTGTCTTTTCCCTGGGTGACTCTGGTCCTCATTTTGGTGCTTAAAGTTTTCCTATGATCATCAATAATTCCTCTATGAGAAACAGGATCTGGCTTACCAGTTCATTGGTGTGATTCAAAAAGAGGGCAATTGTTTGTTTGTTTGTTTGTTTAATATTTTTATTATTTTAATAACAAAACAAAATACAAAACAAATCAGGTGCTGGGATTTCTTTTAATCTTTATGGGTGGGTTTTTTTCCTTTAAAAAAGAGCTCTGGGGTCTTGATTAAAGCTGTTTACGGAAGCCCCCAGAACTCAACAGTAAGACTAAAATATATCACTAATTTATCCGCTACCTCGATGGACAGTCATGAAAATTAGTGAGGCCTTGCAGTAATAGTGGTAAAATCTTTAAAAAGATGTGGTGCTTCTGTGCATCAAAACTACAAGGTGCATCAAACTATGTGAGTGGGGAAGTATAATTTTGTCAACTGGGCAGTACTTTTGGGCCCAGATTCTGCAATTTAGCATCGTAGATAGCCTGTTATGGTTGTAAACAGAATCACTGATAATACATTACATGATGCATTATATCCACTACTTAGATGGACTCTTTTGTGAGGGACTACAGCATGATTAAGTAACCCTGGAATTGTCCATCATATATTTGCCAGATTTAATTGGGAACTGTAATATATTATTTTGTGTATAAAACTATTTAAATAACTGTAAACAGAATATACAATATTTTTAAAAATCACAGTTATCTTATTTTCAATTAAAACCTGACCTTCTAAGATGAGCAGTATTCTAGAAGAATTTCCTTTTTTAAAATAATTAAAAATGACCTAAAATAAATATTGTAGCAAAACATTAATATTGTTACTCGAGTAAAATATTAAAAGAAAATGTGGAACTTGAGTTTCAGTGTGGATATGCAGAACTGAATTCAGCTTCTTCTACCATACTACCAGTCTGCTGTACTTACACCACGTACAAGCATTAGTGGTTCTACTGGGAGAATCTCTGTTTCCTGGTAGAAATCACAAGTGTACAAGAATTCACACCATTTCTACCAAATCAAAAATGGTGATTTCAGGATTAAAAATAAGTTGACTCCAACCCATTCAAATTGTCTCTTGAGAGAGTTTCTTCTGGGAGAATGGAAATTTGTATGCTTTCCCACAGCTTAAGTCCTCCTATGGAGCTGTGAGGAAAGGCTCCCGTGCTGTCTGGAGACCGAGGTCACCCTGGTCTGGAGAAGGTGTGGAGAGCAGCTGCCAGCTGATTCTTGCTAGCTCTTCACACACCAGGGTCCCTGGAGTAAGAAGCAAGCAGGGGGCTTGTGACACCACTCCCTCTGCTCAGCTCCTGGGGACTGAGCCCAAGAGCCCAGGGGTTGAAAGAGTCAAACAAAATCCCCTGCCTGCCTTCAGTTATTTCAAAATAATTGAAATAAAAATGTATTATATTCAGCAAAACAATGAACTTCCCATTACACTGACCATCAGATAGAGTGTACTCAGCTGGGGTCCCTACCAGGAACACATGTTGGTGATGTAAATAGCATTCCAGATCTCTCTTAATTTACATGTTTTGGGATTTTTCCCAAATCTTCTGGAAATAATTCCTCACCAGGATAGAGTTCATCATAAGTATCTCATTCCCCTGGGAAGCACCCTTCTGGCTCAAGGGAGAATTATCATCAGTTATTAAATTCCTCAAGTATAGTAAGAATGTGCTTAATCCAACCTTTAAATGGCTAAAAAAAAAGAGAGAATAACTTTAAAATGGAAATAAACAACTATTCCAGGTTTTAATGGACTGGAAAATAGGACTTAAAGATTTAATCTTTAGAGTAAATATATTATATAATGTTAGAAAGCAGGGTCATATTTATAAGCATTTGGGGAGCTTCCTTAAATATATGGCTAAACACAAAGGGATCTGTCTTATCCTCTCCATATGTACTTTTAAATCCCATTGATGTTAATACAAGTAACACATGTGCATATAGGCTAGACCACATACTGTCTTTTTAAATTTCCTTATTAGGGATAATAATAAAAACACAAATATATTCAAGCTATATTTTATAAAATATTACGGATGGAATCTTGGTTTTATTAGAGTCCATGGCAAAATTCCCATGGACTTCAGTACGGACAGATTTCATCCTTATTATTTGCTAGTTTTTGTACTGGTAGTATGAAACATAGCAGGTACTTTGAAACCAATAGGAGTCAGGATTTTCAGGTTCTGATTGCAGGTATTCTACTGACTTGTGTTATGATCTTATGCAAACTGTTTCCTGATTCAGTAACGTACTTAAGCATATGCCTAAATGGAAGTGTCTAGTCACTGTGCTGACTTTATGGTACTCACATACTTAAAGTTAGGCACTTAACAAAGTACCTTTGCTGAGTTGGGTTTAATAACTGTCCTTTTTCAAAGTGTTTTTAAAAATGGAATGTGAGTGGTGGAAGGAAGGAGTGCGTGTGTATGCGTGCGCACACTTAATTTTACCAGTTTTGCTTGGGTGTTAAACCTGCAGTGGTTGAAAGTAGACTTTGAGGTTTTGTGCCAAATGAATGAAATCCTGATTTTCTCCTTTAAAGGGGAAAAATGCGGGAAACAGTGGGTTTCCCCTTGCAGGCTGGCAGAGTTCCAGCCTTCAGGGAGCTGTGGAGAGTGGAAGGAGTGTAGTCAAGCTGGAGGTACCATGCACATGGCCACCAGGAAGCCTAGAGAGCAACTCCCCACAGGCAAGTCTGGAGGCAGAGATTGCGGCCCCTAGAGGGATGGAGAGAGAGAATGAGGTGAGCAGGGCTGGGGCTGATGCCTAGCCCGGGTGGTGCATGGGACCAGAATACACGGTGGCAGTGCCTAAGCCAGGAGTGGGACAGAGCTATGGGCAGCTCATCTGTGGGTGCAGTGGGTTGGCTCCCTACCGCTGTGCGCACTCCTGGGTATAGTATGGAAGGCATGTGCTCCCCCCCAGATTTGTGCATGGTGTGGGGGTGGATGCGGGCTGCCCTTGGGGCTCCCTGCCCAACTGCCCTCCCCCTAGGGCCTCCACAGCCCAGTGGGTGGGACACAGTGCAGCAGGGCAGAGTGGACCCAGGCAGAAAGCTTGATGCTGCTGCCATGATCACATGCTGCCATAGCAAGTTGCCCTCTGCCCACCCAGCAACCACGGGGGCAGCATCGGGTTGTGCCCCTCCTTGCTGCCGGGCAGGCAGGGGGTGCCTCAACATGGCAGTGCAGAGCTTCCAGAAGCATCAACGAGTTTCTCCTCCCAACCCTGCTCTGCCCTGCCACACCAGTTCTCACCTGCTGGGCCACAGAAGCCTCAGAGAAAGGGCAGCAGAGCGGGGAGTCTCAAGACCGCAGCAGACAGCCTGCACCCGCTGCCTCCATTGGGCTCCCCTCCAGCCATGCCACCCATGGGGGAGGGGGAGCCAGGCTCTACGCTTCATTCTGCCGCAGCAGCCACTGTCTCCCGTGGGCAGCAGGTAGGACTTGGAGGCTGCTGCAAGAAGCAGGGGTCTATAGACCCTGGGCCCTGGCCCTGTAGCCCTAGTAGCTGGGGGCCCCCTCTGGCAGGGCTGGGGGAGGCGGGGGGCTGTGGAAGGGGAGTGAGGGGTACCAGCACAGGCAGGGGGCTGTGGGTCAGGAGCGAGGGACACCGACAGGCCTGGGGGTGGGTCCAGGGGGCTGTGGGTGGGGAATAAGGGGTACCAGTAGGGGTGGG
>NW_017728886.1:145955680-145972720 GCF_001723895.1 Crocodylus porosus
GGGTCCAGGGGGCTGTGGGTGGGGAATAAGGGGTACCAGTAGGGGTGGGAGGGCTGTGGGTGTGACATGAAGGACAATGGCATGGACAGGACACCAGCATCTCAGGGCTGTCAATGCCACAAAGCAGTGGGGGTGGGGAGGTGCAGCTGCAGTTGGCCCCATGTCCTGGTAAGTGAAGGGGGCAGGGAAAGCTCTGATTTTCCATGGTTATAAAACCCCAAATCAAATACCAAAAATTATAGGTATTTAGGATTTATTATAGGAATAGAGGTACTGGTAGGCTTCCAAATTGTTTTAAAATTGAAAATATATCAATAAAAGATTGTGTTCATCTGATACATATATATATCATCCAACACATATATAGTGGCTTTTCATTTTAATCATGGAAAAACACAGATCTTGGGGTTTTTAACCAGTGAAGTTGTGTTTTTATCAGAGAATTTGCTATTTTTAAACAGAGAAAACCAGGATCCATGCTCATTAGTCTGCTTTTACAAGCTTTACCTAGGTGTTCACAAATGGTGAAAACTTGAGACTTTTTATTTTTAATTTTTAATCCCAATTGGTATTGATAAGAGGTAAGAATTGTTTTTAACTTGTTGATAGCCATTTTAATTAATATGAGGTTGATGTATATTTTGCAACTGAATGTGACCTAGTGGAAGGAGTTTGCTCAGACTGTATTATGAATGACAATCAATACTATCAAATTGTCGGGAGGAAAAAAGTAATATATCAACACTGTTGATATATGAATCTTCTGTGTGCCATTTTATTTTGTGAGGATAATTTATACTTTTTATTTGATACAGAACATTAGAATAAACCATCTGCTAGGTATTTTCAAACACAAGTACAATAGCAAGTACTTAACAGCCTATGACTCATTCCCATACCATGTAAAAAACACGAGGCATCATACAAATTTCCTCGCACACAGCCCCCAAGAGAGTCTTATTTCAAATTAATACAGGTTCTCACAAACATTTAACTTGGAGCTCTCAGAAAATACCCATCAATTCATTGCTAACTTTTTATTTCCCAGCAGCCAAACACTGTTAACGCTAAAATCATGATGGGCTATCTGCAAGTGAAGCTATAAAGGAGTCTCCTTCTACGGGAAGCAACAGACATGTTTATTTGTGAAGTTGTAATAGGATAGCTCGCAAATAGAACACAACTTCACCATAAAGCTACTTTGGGGAGAGAGAGTTTGTCTTTCCTCATACTCTTCCGCTCTGATAGTTTCCTCCATGCTAGGCCTAAGAAATGATCCTTTTGTAGGAGTGCTGCCCAAACCTGAGGGCTGTACAGACTGAAGAGATGAGCCTCAGCAGCCAGAATTAGTCATCGTAACTCTAATTCCATCTTCCCCCAACCACCCACCTATATATGGATATAATATCATTTCCTTACCTTAGAGATGCATCTTAAAAAACATGTAACCTTTGTGAAATGCTTACATTTGACGTGGATTGATATGACAGAAAAGTCTATAAATAAATAAAAGATTGAAAAACATTCCTAACCAAGGTTTTGATGACCAGAATAATTTACAAAGAGTTTGCATGTTTTACAGATCTCGTGGGAGCATTCCCTCTTTCAAAACACAGTTACAAGAATTAATATGGACATCAATCCTACGTAGCTCTTAAGCATAGATCTCCTTAGATGCCAGTGTTAAACATGTGTTTTTGGTGCTATGCTGGATTCTGGAAACCTTTAGGATAGAAATGGGTTGCCATTCTTTTATATTTATTTTCATTTAAAAATATACAAAGTAAAAATATAGGTAGAATAATGAATACATATGGAATTAATAAATATAAATGACCATGAGTGAACTCTGATTACATCAGACAGATTATTATAAGAGTATAATTTTTGTACATGGCAAAATGGCAGGGCTATGCTGAGATACCAGAGCAGACTCAGCTCCCAACATGTTAGTGAGACGTTCTGCCTGGGACAATCTAACCCACTTCTCGGTGAGGTTAACATTCATCAGAGCTGGCTTGATATCTCGGCATGCCTCTAGATTGTACCACTCAGCCATACAATGACACACTATATATGAGTAGTACTATTACAGCTTAGTAATAATACAGTGCCAATGCCATTCATGAATAAAGTAAACAGGAAAATCCACAACACTTTTCCAAATGATCACCTTAAGCATTTTAGAAATGAAAAGCAAAATCTAGTCTGACATGCTACGGCATCTTTTTTTCTACATGAATAGTATGTTTATGATTCTCATTGGCAATAATCAAACTTTTGTGCATAAATTTCTCTACATACATTCCTAAACAATGTATGTACAGAAATTTATGTATGTATGTATCTAAATTTCTCTACGTACAGTTCCTAAAGAATGGTAAAGAAACAGGGTTAAACAGCTGCATGGAGCAAGATTTTGCACTTCTTGTATATTAGTATGTATATGTAGTGTAGAAACATATTTTTATTTTAGTTTGTGTTTGGTCTTGTCTTGTGAAAGACTCTTATGAGTCGCTTCACTTTGGGAAATAATTTATAGATTAAACATCCATCCAACTAAATTGTTGGCCAGGATACTTCTGGTTCTGCTTTACTGCTTTCTTGGAATGTTAATGCCCTGTGTCGTCATCTGTGGTGCATTTTACCTTAGTCTTCTTCACTTAGCATCTCCTTTATGACAAACCCTGAAATCCTTCCTTGGACATAGCTAAAGTCAGTGGATGTTTTGCCATAAGGAAGACTGTGGGATTTTCCCTTAGGTAATATAAGGAATGTCAATTATCTCTGTCTGGGTAACTATCATTACAATATGATATGAGATCACTCACGTAGTGTCTGATAAAAGGTATTTTGTCCGCCTTTTTCTTTGCTTCTGTTTTAAACTGTTTTCTTCCATTCTGCTGTCTTGATTAGAGATACTTGCATTGATTAAAAGTTGAACTGCCTAAAACAAATGCTGCAGATGTATTAAGGAGTTACTCTTCATTTTTAGGTTTTGGAAACTTTATGTTGTTGTTGTAGTTTATGGGTGAGGTATGTTAAGTGCAACCCTTAAATATATTCAAGAATATTTTATATTTTAAAGGCTGTAATTTTCCTGTCAGTTCCTGTGAGCAGGTATAATTGATGGCTCTGTTAAGCTAATTTGATCTTGAAATCAGATACAGTCTTCTTTGAATGATCTGGTGATCCACTACCCTGATTATCTTATCACTGCCATCTAGGTGAAGTAATTTTGAGACCTGGGCTTGTATAAACCTTCAGTGGAAAGGCTTGATAGACAGCAATTTTTTTGTCTGAACACCAATCTTGACATCAATATCAGAAAGACAGTGTCAGAACTTCATAGTTGCTGTTCCTAGACAATAAAACTTTAAAAACAAACTTGAACAGGAAATTGTGGAACAAGAATCCATCGACAGGTTATTATATAAGCCCTGTGTCCCTCAATGGGTTAACTGCTGTGTTTTTCTCTCTCCTACCTAGCTTGCTTACAAGTGTTCCCTTCTTTTTCCTCCCCCTTAACTACCCTTTGTATTCTAATCACTTCTTTCTATTTAGCAGCTCTGCTTCCTGCAATCCCTTCCCAGCATCTGATGAACTAAGTCCTCTCCTTCGAAAGCTTGTGATATACATCTCTGATTTAGTTAGTCTATAAAGGTGCAAATCTACCCACCTTCTTTTTTTCTGGAACAGATCCTGCACATTCATAACATTCTTGACTCTTAACTTGTATATGTACCAGAGACCATACCCTTTGCATTATTTATTTTCCTCTAATAGTTTAAAGAGCTGCTGTATTGTTTGAAACATATGGATCAAAGCATCACCCTGAAATTTGTATTTTGGAAAGCAACAGATTTCAAAAGGAAATAAACAATTAGCGATGCCAGAATATTATTTTGTTCCTGGTATAAGTACTTTGCAACATGCTAAATGAGTTGTGTCCAGAAAAAAGGGGATTTAAATATACCCAAAGGGCCATATATAATCCACCATATGAATAAAGATCACACTGACAGGGTACAGTATAGGTAATGTACGTGACATGCCAGTAATAGTGGTTTTCATATAAAAGAAACCTAATCCATAAAGAAACCAAACTGCCTTTCAAATTTAAACAGGTTTACTCATCCAGTATTGAAACACAACCTCTTTGAAGCTGAAATGTTGCCCTTTTTCCAAATATACAGTGGTGACAATGTACAATAACTCAATCAGGCATTCAAGATGATTGCTTTCTGCAGCTGAATCTTTGTTGGGAAAACATAGGTAAGTGGAATGCAGTTACCCAGGGCAGAATACAACTCTGACATCAGATGTAACATCTCTAGCCTTTGTGCGCCGAGGGATATCAAATAAGTACAAGTGGTCACAAACTTTGTTTTTCATTTCTCATGAACCAAGCCATTTGAATTAACAAGTACCCTTAGCATTGCATATGCATTTTGATTGAAGAGTGCCACATACTTAATTGGAATGATATATTCATTTTAAGTAATTTCTTTATGTAAAATCTATTTCTTAATTGCCACTGAATGAATAAACATATATACTGAACAAACAAGCAAACATAGAGGCAGAAGAGCACAGTAAAATACAAGGTATTTAATAAAATTCCAAGAAGACATATCCTTCAACTGATTTGTATGGCCCTTTATAACTTTTCCCTTATCTTTAACAAGTTCTGCAAACAAGTTACTCTTCAGAATTGGGTGGTTGAATCTTTTTCAAAAAACATATTTTTTTTTCGAACAGTATTGTTTCTAGAAACACTTGAATTCACCTTTCTTTTTAGTGTGGTGTGGTGATTATTATTGCTTTCATTTCCATGCTACAGTGAACATACAGAAGCAGATGTAAGTATAGCTATAGCAGTAGAAAATAGATCCCAGGCTTATTATGATTTTAATTATTGTATTTTGGGAGATGTTCAGATAATGGGCATCCTTACAAGAATATAGAGCAGGGGTGTTCAACCCCCAGCCCATGGCCCCGTGTCAACCAGCCCTTGGGGCTCCCCATAGATCTGGAAATTTGGCAGCAGGGCAGTGGTAGTACTGCTCCCCCATCACCAAATTTTTGAACCCATGGAGAGTCATGGGATTTGCACAATGGATCAAGCCCCTGATCCCAGCACCCAGTGCCAAGCAGGGTTGGTGCTGGGCCCCAGGGTCCAATCCTGGCACACTGGGCCAGGATAAGGCAGTGCTAGGCCCCAAGGGATCGATCCCAGTGTGAAGGGGACTGCTGGGCCCCCAGGGACCAACCACAGTGTGTCAGTATGAGGGGGGGCAGTGCCAGGCTCCTGGATCCAATTGTGTTGTGTTGGGGCTGGGGAGAGGGGTGTTGGGCCCCATGGCCCACTCCTGGCATTCAGAGCAGGGAGAGGGTAGTGCCAGGCCCCAGGGCCTGATACTGGCACTTGTGGCTCAATCCTGCCTGCAGACTGGCCCTCCCCCACCCCATTCATCTGGCCCATGGGCCAGAAGGTTGAGTACTGCCAATATAGAATAATCTTGAGTAATGCTAATACAGAGGTGGAGCATCTTTCTGTCTTCAAGAAGAAAGGCTCCTTTCCAGGAATAGTCCAATCCAGAATACCCTTAGGACTTCGGGCTTTTTGACCCGCTAACCTCCAAAACAACACATGCCCACTGCCCAGTGTTTTCATTTCATGATTGGTGGCTATTGTATTTTTACTGAGGACATTTAGTCATGATCAAATAATGCTAATGACACCAACGCTGGAATAGGGCACATACAAATTCTGAAATGATTTAGAAGAAAGAACATAGAAGTCACTAGGCAATGAAGAATTCTAATAAAACTAAAACCTTTAGAGAGAAAATGAATGATATGGCGTTATAATTCAGTAATTGCATCCCAAAAGGTATTTATTTTTGTATTCTGCTACCATAATCTTATTTTAATGTTAGTTTTGCTGTAACCAACTACTGTAGTTGTTCCAGGGAGGAGTGGAATCAATGTTTACTAACTCATCATCTAAGTGTCACTTTATTTAAAGCATTCATTTGAACACCTGATAGCAAAAGATACCACTTGAAGGCAAAACTGCCTTAGAAAAAACTTTCATAAGAAGTTCTTCAACGAATCAGCACTACATTGCTTTCCAATGTATCTTTAATCCATGAAAATAAGCAGTTTTGCTGGTAATACTAGAGTCCAGTTTGTTTTTTTGTTGCAGCAAGTCTGTTTGAAGTAACTGTTATGTGAAAACTTAGTCACATATAAAAGGCACTTCAGCTACCCGCTAACTAGCATGTATATTTTCCTTATCTAAAACACATTTTATTTTTTAAACGAAAAAGGTAGAAATAATTGAAAATCCAATGCTCTTCAAAAATATTGTTTAGCAGAAAACATAAATAGATGCACAAGGACACAGTAAAATCAAAGATGTTCCAAAAAGACATGTCCTCCTTTTTATGAAGCAGAATAAACTTATTTAGTCTGTCCTTTTTTGTGTTTCCCTTGTCTTTAAATGCATGTATCTTTTCTTGATATATTGTCACCTATTTCTTTATTCAAAAGATAGCCCTTTCCTCAGTTCAGGATCCCATTTCTACTTCCCAACTATGCAGCAAAGAAGCCTATGTTCTTCCCAGAAAAGAGAAACCCTATCTGACACGCTGTTATATCTCCCTTCTGAAATTGCCTTCTCGTTTTGTGTGAAATAGAATTAAACATACTAAGAATATTGACAAAAATAATTTGGCTCATATTCAGAGTATATGCCATATTATAAAGCAGCCCCATTTGTCTTTCCCAAATCTGCTTTTTAAAATAATTATGCTCCTGGTGATAGGTAGGTGCTACTCCTATTTATAGTAAGAAGAACAGAGTCTGCCTTCAGTGTGGCTGAACTGAAAATTCAGGGTGCCTGTAGACATGCCAGGAGGCTGCTCTAACATGCTGTAATTACAGTGCGTTGAAGCAGACTTGATTAATTGAGTCTGTTGGATTAGATCGATTGAGGTTCTGGAGTGTGTTAATTTGATTAATTAAGTCTGCTAATCAGCACACTCCAGCCAGCCTCTGCATCTTGTGTATCAGCATCCCCGCACTTCAAAATGGTGGCAGGGGCACTTTAACTAAAGTTCATCAAAAGAACTTTAGTTAAAGCACCCCCACTGCCATTTTGAAGTGCGGGGATGCTGATACAGGAGATGCTGTAGGCATGTTACTTACAGTGGTTCTTGGAGTGGGGACATTACTTAAAGTGCCCCTCTCTACCCAGCCCTAGAGCATATATAAAAACACCTTCAATGCATAGAGAGTATATCTGAACACTCTGCTGCTCTCTTACCCTTCTGCTTGTTATCAGCTAAGCAAAATATCTGTATTTGTACTTTCATTCCCTTTCATCCTGAAAACATAGGAAGGCTTTTGTTAATTTTCTTGCCATTTTGGTTCCCATTATTTCAATGTATGCAGTTTTGCATTACCTTTAGAGATGATGCAGCCACAAATACTTAATCCACTCATTGGAAGGAGAAATCTCTTTGGGAGTGATTTGGTCCTGAAAAGTGTGTTCAAACTCCCACATTGGTTGGGGGATGAGGGGACTCACCCAGCACTCCTCTGATGAAGTACCACAGTGAGATGTCACTCACAGTAGTTTGAGCAGTTCTCTACAATGTATGCTTCTTTTCTTTTTTTGCATGCTTTGAGCAGTAAAAGTATTGAGATGGTATGTACACCGTGGGTATAGTTGGATGCATGAGTACGCGCAGAGTGCATGGTTTGGTCTACACATCTCAGAATTCTTTCCTTCTGATTCTGCAAACTCAGGCAATCTTCTCTTCTGTAGAGTACATGTTTTCGGGACTTTCTCAGGAAACTTAAGCACTCAAAATTTTCTTTTTTAACAAAAATAAACGCTCATATTCTAGACAATAAGAATGCCTTCCCATGAAAGAAGGCAGTGTGATGGATTAGAATGCCCTACATTCAAAACCTGCTGTTGAAACACGTCTCTTTAAATCTGCAGGTGTTCGTGAACTCCAAACAGCAAAACACTGTTTCTTTAATTCCATTCAAAAGTACGGCATTGAAATAAAAGCCAAGTACAGATGTTAAAAAAGCCTGAGGTGGAAGCAGTCTAAGTTTTGTACTTTATTCTAAACACCCTAACTTAGGTTGGGAGTGGACAGAACACATATTTGCCCTTGTGGGGTGCGGGGGCATGCAGGCTGCCTGCACTGACCAAGGCCGGCAGACTCGGGGCTCTCTCACACACCTCCCAGCAGTCAGGCCACCTCTGATTAGCCAGCATAACCCCTCTCCCTAGCCCCACGCCCCACCAGTGGCCATCTGTCAGCAGCAGCCAAGTGGTGGAGTGGTCTCCCACCCCGCAGATGTACTAGCTCAGGTCTGGGGGATTCAGGGCCAGGCCTCTGTGGTGAGGGTGGAGGCCTCTGTTTCCCACCCCACTACCCAGCCTGCCTGACAGCCATACAGCTACAAGTCCTGCCTTCTGCCTGCACGTGTCAGCAGAGGCAGGATGGTGGTGGGAGTGGGGTAGTGGAGGACCGTACTGCGCAGGCACTCTCCAAATGAGCTGGCTCCAGCCACCAGTGGCCTCTGTTTCCCTCCTGTCCCCTGCCCTCCTGCTGCCACTGACAGCCAACTGCTTGCAGGGGAGGTGGGGCTGGGAAGTGGAGCTGCTCTGGCTAACTAGGCCAGGCAGCAGAGCGGAAGTCCCCATTGTGGGGTCCTCCACTCTTCTCTCGCCCACGCCCCCCACCCCGGCCCACACTGTCCTCCCACCCAGCCACTGCTGACACGTTCAGATAGGAATCAGAGGCTTTTCTAGCACCTCTCTGTGATATCCTGGGGCTGCAGCTGGCCCGTCATTTGCCTGCAACGGATTAGTGCTGGCTGAGGTGAGCATGTCTCCCTGTAGATGGGGCACCATGAGAGGATGGGGATCACAAAGGCACCTGGGATGCTAGCAGACTGAGACTTAAGTAGAGTCAGGAGGGATCTGGTACAGAAGTACAATAGATTGGTCTAACCCAAAAGACTTAAGTCTAATACTGCATCCATCCAAGTCTATCTTGGACCAGGATCCACCATTTTTTATACTGATCTATATGTGCTGAACTTCTGTACAGTTTCAGGTATAGACCAGTTTCTGAGCACTTACTGTTGTCTATACTTTGCCAAAATTAACTTGTTGCATGTTTTTTGACTGTGAGACTCCAGAAGTGGTACAAATATCTGTAAAAGATGTGACTGTAGACAGCTTCTGCAGCATGGCATCTGAAGATGTTAGGAAGCTAGAGGTTCCAATTTTTTTCCACCCACATTTCAGAAAGAAAGAAAGAGAAGACAGTCAGATGACTAAAAGTCACTTGTATTAGCTGCTTTCTTGCATTCTGGCTTGGCAAGATTAAGGAATAAGACTTGGAAGAAGGAAGAACATAGCCCATAGTTACTTTAGACATGAATGGAGCCTGTATTTTAAAGTACATAAATGAGGCAAGAAAAGGGTTTTAATGATAATACGTAGGTGTTCTGTCTAATGGAAATCATATGGCATTAATTTTGAAAGCTGTTCTGCGGTGCCTACTATAAGTGTTTCTGTTAGTTTTTCTTTAAGAAAATGATACTGATCTGTTTCATACTTACTATACCATATTATTTTCCTGCATCCATATTTTATGTGCTGGGAATATAATTTTTTTTAAGTATTTTTTCTTATTTACATAAATCTTCCCTTTAGCTTTGTTTCACCTTTTTTTGCATTTGACCTGTTAGTGTTTTTTTGGTTTTATAAAGTTAAAAAAGTGCTTTCCTCAGCAAAACCATCTGGTTTAGTTTCCTGTGCTTCAACAACTATATGTGTATTATTATCAAGGCCACCCCTGTGGCTTACTAAGTGGTCTTGTTACAGCGGTGGTCTTAGAATTCAGTTGGAGTGATGGAAAGGTTAGACTAAAGCCGTCTTTCAAGTATAAAGTTTCCAGATTGAGAAATTATATATTATTGTCATATTTTTAGACTAACCTATTATTTCATTATTAACCAGAATACAGTATTACTTTAAATAGCATAAACACAGTAGTGCTGTAACAAATTCAGCTTTTGCAATACATTTTTTTTCTTAGGCTGCTAAATTAAGACAGCTCTCTAAGATAAGTGGAAGTGTACATTGCACTTGCACATTGTCAGTTTTCAGCTGTGCAAGGCAATTTTGGAGGTAAAACAAACAGAATTGTAATTGTAGTCCTTGCTTAGGAATTATTCATATACTCACTGCAGGAAAAAAATACAGAAAAATCAAAACAGAGGATTTTGTTGAATACAGGGTAATGTATAAGGATCTGCATTACTATATCCTTTTCAGTACAGATTCAGGGTTGTACTTAGGCATTAGTAACTGGGATTATTTCACATGGATGAAAAGAAATAAGGCTGCTTAAAATGAGTTTAAGTGTCCAGAGCTTTGTATCGGGTATCCAGGTTGTAGCTATACTGATCTAGAGAAAAAGGCAATCAGGACTCATAGTAGAGATGATATCTTTTATTAGACCAACGAGATTTTTGCAAAAAAAATTCTTTAATTGCAAGCTTTCGGGCACAAAAACCCTTCATCAGGCACTGGAGAAAAGATTGTAAAAGCTCTCCTGGGTAGAAATGAAAGTTTATATTTCATAAGATTTCACAGAGGAGTCACAGGTGTCAGAGGCAAGGGGCGGGGTGCGGATGTGAGTAGGGACTGCCTGCAGAAGCCGGTGGCAGCCAATCTTGGGGGGGGCATGTTCCCCCCCTGCCCCTCTCTATGCATCGCCTATGGGCAGATTACATTCAAAGACACCTTTAGATACAATCTAAGTATTTCTTCTAAAAAGAAAAGTGGTATATTAAGTGTGCTCCATGGGTTTGCAAAAAGTTCCACACACAAAAAAATTACATTTTTCATAATCAGAAAGCAGAGAATAATTATTGCTAGAATTGATTCTCTTAGTAATAATGTATGGAATATTAATAACTACCCTATAGCAAGAGGGGTCTTGACTTTTTCATTTACCCCCCTGAAATATTTAATCTTTCAGTGGAATTAATTTGAGTGCAGTACAATCATTGGAGAGCAAGAAATCTAAATTCTGGGAGTGAACTGCCCATAATGTTTCTCTGGCTTCTTTTCAAATGAAAAGAATTACAGTACAGTGAGGATGTTACTACACAGATATAATAATACCTTTAACTATTCTGACTTCTAATGTAAATTGAACCATTATGGGGTTTTAAAAGTGTCCTCATTAAATTTTAATGGCCTGTTTTAAGGGACTTTTTCCCTATTAAAATTAAAAAATGAGTGTGTTCCTTAGACCTTCCTAGAGCATAGACCATAACTCTAAGATTAAATCAGAGTTTAGTTAGTAAAGAGAAAATACCTGGATTATTTTAGGTTGTGTTGGAAGCATCACCTATATTTATGGTTAATGGATTTTGCATTAAGAAACTGTTTCCAGTTGATTACAACTTTGCAAATAATAACTGCCTACACAAAAAATATCTGTGCCAGGTGACGGCCTATGGCTAACCTCTCTCTCTCTCTCTCTCTCTCTCTCTCTCTCTCTCTGTCTCATTTTTATTTTTAATATTTTTGCTGGGGAGATGGTGGTAGGAGGAGAGAGAGAGAGTTTCTGAAAACTATAGTCCTGTGATTTGAAGAAGGGAGCTGAAATTTGGCTGAGGAGGTACTTCTGTGTGAGGGGTATTCACAAATTAGGCTAAATCACAAATCTGGGGGGGGAGGGGGAAATCACAGTCTGCATATGCTCAGCAGCAACTTGCTAGAGCTGTGCAGTTAAATTATCTACAGATTCGATCCACACAGACTACGATCAATTCTGGTGGTGAACAGGACTTTTCCTGAAATTGCAGATTTGTGGCCTCCTGTTGATCACATGGTCCCCAGACTCCTATCCAGCCAAATTTCCATTCCCTCCATTCTAGTTCCTCATTAGGACTAAGTAGAGACAGTCAAAAAGCCTCAGATCAATCTTCACAGGTTAGTGTAAACTGTGCAGATTGAACCAATAAGCAAGCCAACAGACATTCACTTTTGTTTGTGGAAATACAGCTACATGCCTGTGGCCCACAGCAGAAGCCAGGGGGTGGCTTGTGGGAGAGGTGCAAAACATCCTGGGATGCTGGAGAACTGTGAGTTTTAACTTGAATCTGGAGGGGATCTGGGACACAAGTTCAGTAAACTGATTTAACCTAAATCAGTTAAGTCTGATACTGCATCCGTCCAGGTTTATCATCTTAAACTGGTTTCAGCCATTTTGAACGTGGTTTATGTGCAGTGAACCTCTGTTGTGTTACAGATTTGAACTGGTTTCTGATCACTTATACCAGTTTATATGTAATTTCTGTCCCTAGCCTTGTTGTGTTACAGATCCAAATCAGTTTCTGATCACTTATGCTGGTTTATGTGTAATTTCTGTCCCTAGTCCAGATTTCTTTCTTTCTCCTCAGTCTGAGCTCCAGTTATCCATGTTCCATATCTTTACTGTCTCCCAGAGTTCCAATCTTCCTCCTCTGCCTCCTCCAAGTAGAATTTTGCTGCCATCTTGGGGCGGGGGGGAGTACGGGAGAAGGAGAGAGGAGGAGTACTTGCTTTGCTAATCTAAAAGCAATACAAAGCTCTGAGCACTCATAGCAGAGATGATATCTTTTATTACACCAAGAAGAGTTTTTCAAAAAAATGTCTTTAATTGAAAGCTTTTGGGCACAAATACCCTTCATCAAGCATTGGAGAAAAGATGGTAAACAGTCTCCTGGACAGAAATGAAAGTTCATATTTCATAGGATTTCAGAGAGGAGTCAGTAGATCGAAAACTCCTCAGAGCAGCTGCGAGTGATCCCCACTCACCGCAAAGGTGCCCCCAGTCTCGGGAGGCACCAGTCTGTCATGAACCTGCCTTAACAACCAACCAACATTAAAGGTCCAGAGATGAAGCAGCTGAATTTTCCAGTCTTTTCTGGCTGACATTAGCTCTCTCTGGGGCCATTTAGTAGTGCTTACCAGGTTAAGTATGTGGAGAAAACTTACTTTGCTGTTAAGATCTGTATTGTAGTATTGTGCCCTTTTTTACTCCATTTAAAAAAACCCCACCCCTCTCTTGTTTTCTATCTAGAACAAATAACTTTGTGTCATCAGGAATGTGCAGAATAGAAGTGTTTTCTTGGATAGTAGACAGACACTATTAAAATCTTCAGCAAAAATAGGTCTACCTGAAGTAAGGTTGAGAGAGGATGGACAAAGTAATCAGTGTTTCCCTTGACCCATCATGTACCCTTAGCTTTGGAGTTGGAGGTTTTGGTAAGGCTGTGACAGTAGTTCTGTGGAAATAAAAAAAAGTCTGCCTCCCTGGAAAGTCATGGGCTATAGCGGAAACAGGGTTTTGGTGTGTTTGTCTGAAGCATTGCTCCAAGGGTTAAGGGCATCTAGATCTGGTGCAACATAGTGGGCATCTCTATACGTGCTGTTAAAGTGAAGCAATAAACTCCAGAGCTTATATCACTGGAGTTTATTGCTCCTGAATGCCACATTTATGCATGTGCCTGGGACTGCAACACATTGAGCTGAGTCAGAGCAGCCTTGGCTGGCAAGAGACTTGGGGGTCAGCTGGCCAGCCCAGGGCTGCTCTGACCCAGCTCAGCATGGTGTGGAGGGACTGGCTGGGGCACAAGGATGCTCCAGTGTTGGGGCTAGCTGGCAGGCAGCCCCCACACTGAAACACACTTGTGCCCCAGCCAGTTGCATCAGCATCTATATGTGTGATGCTGCGGAGTAAAAAGCTCTGCAGCAGGATAGTATTTGTATTTACACGTACCACCCTTCTGTAGAGCTAGTTTCCTGCAGCCTAACAGGGCCACACATGTAGATGCAAGACATTTACTATGGGGCTAATTAGTCTACTTGTCAGTAAATGTCTCGGGTAGACACGCCCAGTGGGATTTAGAGAACCCTTATATTGAATGATGGGAGTGAAGATTATGGCAAACCTTTATCACGAAAACGTGATTTGCTTGTGGAGATTGCTTGTGGAGATTGCTTATTAATAGTCACAGCCAATCTAGGTAGGTTTTCCTAAATTATTGGTTAAGAAACTTTCCCACTTGGGATCACTTTTCTTTACCCCCTAACTCCTTCAATTTAGCAAAGCAAGAGAAGTGGGGTTGTCTGAGTCCCTTTAAACTTACTTCCATTTCTCAAGGATTATGACCTCCAATTTAGGAACCCCTGCTCTAAATTGTTGTATACATTGCATTATTTTCTTTCCAGACTAATATTAAAAATATTAAAAGATACAAAATTTAGCTTAATGAGTTCCATATATATATATTTCATTTCTTTATAAAGAAACCATGCTCTGGTTATGCAAATTATAGCATTCATTCTCCAGGTTTGCATTTAATAATAAATGTTCTGCTTTTTGTAAAAACTTATTCCTAGCATAAAAGTGATAGTGCCTCAGCATTTCTTAATCTGAAAATTGTATGAAATCAAGTGTTCCTTTTTGCTAAATGCACCTAAAGAGATATCTTTACAATATGGTGAGTTGCATAAATGGAGCATTAAATCTGACTTGTGTCTTGACCTTTTACATGTGGGATGTCATTTTACAAGTACTGTCTAACCACAGCTGTTTATCATGGCAACCACTAAGGTATATCACTTGACCCATATGTTACTTTTGGTATAATGAACACTCGTTAAAAATCATGTATTCTCATTGCACACTGTGCAATTTATTTTTTATGTTATGTTGTATAGCCAAAACAATACAACGTTCTCTTCTAGCAAAACAGGCACTTTTTTTCTTGTAGATCATTTATTTTTCCCAATTATTTTTTCAGCACAGTTTATCTTGTCCGACTGTAGGTTCTTCTATACTTTTTTTTTTTTATTTCAACAAGTGGTCAAGATTTTTGAATTTTTTATGCCGCACACTACCCCAGGGGGGTGGCAATATTTTAGCAAGAGTAGGCCGAATTATTGCAGCTGGGTCTCTAGGCAGGCTGCTGCTTGTCACTCAGCCACCGCTATTTTCCCCTCTGCAGAATGCCACCAGTTTCCTCTTGCTACTGATGGTTGACACTGTCCTGTCTTAGAGGGCAAAACAGAATTTCTGGATGGGATCTGGCCTGTGGACTGCAGGTTGCTGACTACTGCATTAGATTGATTTTCAGGGAGTTGTGGGACAGAGAGACTGATGGAGAAAAATATTAAAATGCTCTGTTATGGCGGTTTTGGAGTAATACTGTAGCCATGATGGCACAGAAGATATGCAAGCAGCAAGGATTTAATTAGGTGATATCTTTTACTAGACAACAACACACTTTGGGATTACCTTAGACAAGTTTTTGAAGGCCATACATTATTCTTTGTGCTTGTCATAGTCTGTCCCAACCATGCAATTGGTTCAATAAAATATATAACCCACAAAATCTTTGCCTCTCAAAACAATTCTGTTAATTTTATTGTTAATAGTTTGTACTGCCATGCAGCATAAGTATACCTTTTATGCAGTATCTCTTTCAGTAACACAGGGTGCATCTACATGAGATGTTTCCTGCAGAGCTGACTAAGTAGCTCCATAGTAAATGTCTCAGCATCTATACATGCGCCCCTATTAGGGTGCAGGAAACTAATAAATTCAGCAGCAGGTAGTTCTTGTAAATACAGGTACTACTGCCCTTCTGCAGAAGTTTTTTTGTGAGCAGCAATACACGTGTAGACACTGACCCGACTGGCTGGGGCACAAGGGTGTCTCACTTTGGGGGCTGCCTGCTGGCTAGCCACACGCTGGAGCACCCTCATGCTCCAGCCAGCTCCTCTGCAGCACACTGAGCTAGGGAACAGCCCCAGGTTGGCAGGCTGACCCCCAGGGACTCCTGCCAGCTGGGGCTGCTCTGACCAGGCTCCATGTGCTACACCTGAATAAACTGTAGAGCTTCTTGCTCCAGAGTTAATGGCTCCCACACACATGTTCAAACGGCGTGCCCGGGAGCCATTAACTCAGGAGCTATTAGCTCTGCAGTTTATTCAAGCACCATAATTGCATGAGTAGATGCACCCAATGACTACAAATGACAGCATAAAACATTCTAGGCATCCTTCCTGCATGGGAAAGTGGAAGAAGTTCAGCCTTTTTCTGCAAAAATGAAATTATTTCAATGTGCATATTTAGTAATGGATCAGGATGGAGCTTCATAGTTATAGGAAAGTATAGTGGAATATCTTCTTTGAGATAAACTGATTCAGGTTACCTCAGTGGCCTCTCTGAGAGATCGCAGTGCCTTCCAAGAGGTATTCAGTATCTTGTAAATTCCAACTTTACCTAAGGTTCATATGTATATTCTGTGTGTGTGCGTGCGTGTGTGTGTATGTGTGTATACACTCGCACACAACAGACTTGACAAACCTTGCAAAATTCTGATGTATGTTATACTGGGGATCCAAGGACTGGTGGAAAGGAACAAATCTCCTTGTCTACACACAGCTACACCTCACCTGTGAAATGAAGAGCCACAATATGTCCCCAAATTTACAATTATAAGAAAACAATTGGAAATTGAGACCTGTTTCCATTTAACATGTTACCCAATTTAAACTAGAACTGGAATAAAGAGGTTTCACCTGGCCCATTCTTTGTCAGCTTGCAGCCTCATGTATGACAAAATGATGAAATTGGTGCATGACTGATCACTCCTTGTAATTAAGCAAATTATGCTTTTCTCCAAGAATTTCTTGTTGCTGATTATCATAAGGTCACATCTAAGGAAGGCAAGCATGAAGCCATGAGGCACACATGTAAAACTATAGCTGGCAGATGAACAAATTTTAATAAGAAGTCTGTCCAAAACCAAACTAAATTAATCATCATTGCTTCAGAATTAATTCAGTGAATAGAGAAAATAGCCTTGAATACTTATAGGACTGAGCACTTACTTATGACATTTATCTTTAAATGTACTGTTTAGTTCAAG
>NW_017728886.1:145972820-145993233 GCF_001723895.1 Crocodylus porosus
CCACTCCCCTTAACAGTTTATGTATACTTAGGAGCTTTTCAGTGAACTGTACAATGAAACTCTTCTGTGGTCACATACATTTGTTTATATGGATTTGTTACAGTTTAATTATTTGTGTATAGTATTTCATAAATATTTCAAGATGGGGGAAGAAGTTATATGTTGAGATTTTCTGGTGTTTTAATTTTGCAATTTTGAATAATTGTGTACACACTGTAGCTGCTTAGAATAGCCAGCTTATATATAAGTCAGTAGCTGCATTACTCATATCCAGACGTGATTCTTCAGTTCATTTTAAGTAACTTTCACAAAGGTAGGCAAACAGTTGGTCTCTGCAAGTTTTGGTGGTGTTGGTATTAAAAAGTCCTTTTTATAAGAAAAATAATAATTTTACATTAAAGTTTTTTGATCACAATACTGTATGTTAAAGTAGATTTAACATGAATAAACTTCTGCCCATTCCAAAGATACACAAGATCATTTTTACAGAAAAAATACAGCTGCATTCAGATGCCTAATATGGATTGTTGCAGCACTTTTGTTTCCTCTCTACACGCAAGAAATGTTTTACATAACCTAATATTAATATAATCTTTTCTGTGAATTTTCACATGAATGTTGATGAATATTGGTATCAATTTAAACATTCCTCTGCAATGTTTATAGCCAGAGCACAGCACCAGTGAGCAAATTACTACAAAATCTGGAAGATGAATCTGATTGTAAATAAAAGTCAATTTTCAAAGTCTAGGGCATAGAGCAGAAGCTCAAGTCTGGAATCCTGCCTGGCACCAGCTTTTCCTGGCAGATATGGAGGTGGATCAGCTAACGTATACTCTGTAATCAAAGGAAGCCACTACATATACTTCCCACTCTGACACAGGCTGCTGAGCATGATTCCCTGATCAAGAGAATGGTGCTGTGGTCTTGTCCACATTGCTGCGGGACAAAGCGATCCATCAATTCTTTTGTCTTCTTTCCTATTGCTTCCTTTAAGCTTGGCTGTAGGGCTGAGACAAGTTATCCAAAGTGAGTGAAGCATGAGATGGAAACCAGCAGCATAAATAATAAGAAATAACTTAGGGGTTTTTTGCCATTCTTTCTGTTAAGTTTTAGTAGAAATGCAGGAAATGAATTTGTTTAATAGAAGATCTTAACTAACACAATCCCTTTAGAAGTCAAATTATGGATGGCTTTTACTATCGAAACTAAAATGACCCAGTTTCCTTGCAGCCCATTTTTTAGAAAATGAGGGTATGGAAGTTTAAACAAGGATTTCTGGCACTGCTCACAGAAAGTCAGCCTTGGAGAATGAAGTCCTCTGTGCACAGATATGCACAGACCATATCGCTGAAACATTCCCCATGTTATCTATCAGTGTACCCACAGCTTGAATTAGGATAAACTTATCTAGGGATAATAAGACATGATTTCAGTATCCCATGTCCATTCATTTCTGGCCTCTTGAGGCTTTCAACCAGGTTGACACTTGGTTGTGGCATGCCCTGGACAAAAAACAGCTATTTAGATCCTCATCCGGTGGAAGCTCATGTTAAACAAGTGTATAGTCCCAGTGAGACTTCTCACTTGCTTGAAGTTTTACTCTGCCTAAGTGTCCTGCTGGGTGAGGGCCCAAATTCACATACTCTTTTGAGCAGTTCCTAGGTAGTAAAACTTCTAATTGCCATCTTTCTGAAGCAGATTTATAAGTGGCACACCAGCCACCATCTTGTTTCTGCCTTTTTCTGTCTGTCTTTTTCTGTCTGTCTTTTCCTGCCTCTGTTGCTGCCATGTTACGTAACAAAAACATTCCTCTCAAAAGATGTTCATTATGTCATGACCAGTTCCTTTAGCCACTCAACACACGGTATCACTTTTAAAGCTGACCCACTCCTGCACCCTTTTTGATGTATATAGAGACTTAAAGCTGTTTGGGACGCACGCACGCACACATACACACACGTGCGGGCGCGCGCGCACGCACACACACACACACTTTAGTGTTATTTTGATAAGTTTTTTTTCCCCCTAGCACTTCAGAAATACCAGGCATGCAAAGTCCGACTTTCCCCGTTTTTGCTGGAGGACTTTTTGAGATGGTCACAGAGGTGTTATTGAGATCTTATCAGAATAGGGCATCAAATCTTTAACAAAACTTCCTTTTTGACAAGGGTTCAGTAGGCTTTGGAGTTTCATAAGTGTCAACACATAAAACGTGAAACACTCAAAATCCTTTACTTTTTCAGCTTCTCAGCTTTCACTCTCTTTTCTTTAGTAATATAAAATGACTGTGAATTCTCCCCTTTCCATAGCATTTTTCTAGTGAAACAAGACCTGAATTTCAAATGTTAAAAGCAAGTATGTGGGGCATGGGGAGTAGGGTTTGAATTTTTTTTAATTGTTTGTTTTTAGCAAAAGCATTTCAAAGAAAAAAGAATGCAGGGTTTTTTTTAACTTGCACATGAAGACCAGGCATTTATTTAAGTGTGCATACAACTGTAGCTGATCAGAGATAACTGATCTAAAGTGGTATTCAAGAAAAAATTGTCAAGTCGTCTGTCCAACAGAATTTGAAATAAACAAAACAAAAGTAAAACAGGCAAACTTGACAGACTTTTAAGAGAGTAAGTCTATCCGTAAAAAAAATAAGCCTTTATAGTTCAGCAGATTGAATTTATTATTTAATGGTTCAGATTATTATGGTTCAGATTATTATGTTTGTTGCTTTATTTAGATGAATAGTTTGGCTCTCATTGCCTTCATTCTCTTTGCACAGAAGACTTGGCACATAGCATGCCTTCCATGATACCATTTAAATAGGGAAGACCTGCTAGAGGACATCCACCTAAGGTGGACTAGCAGACAATAGAACATCCTCTTCACTGAAAGCTGTTCATCAGGAAAGCATCAGTCCTGCTTCTCTGTAGTTAGCTGAATGCAGATGAGAGCCATGATTAACTCTAATGAGTGAACAGGGATCTATTGTTTTCTTAGAGATAAGACATGGGCTTCCTTTGCTGGCACTTTCAACTAATTCGGTCTTCGCTTGTTAAACTTGTTGTTATATTATTTGTCAGGGTTTTTTTGTTTTGTATTTTTAAGTGAATTCTTTCTCCTAAATCTCTAAGGCACATGGACTTTTTCGTGTTGCAGATTGTCTGAACTGTTTGTCATTTGGGCCATAGAAGTCTGGAGGTCCTTTACTCCCATCACGTGTTCTGCATCCAACAGTGCTTTTTCTGTTCAGTGCTTGCCCTCCTCCCCAAAGCTGAAATAAATCAAAGTTGGTTGAGACTCAGTCGCAATAAATCAAGACCTGTCCAAAGCTGGAGCCTGCCCAGTCAAAATGTCATAGCTTGGCTTTCACTGAGGATTAATTAAAGGCCTGATATAAAGCCCAGATGTGCTTCAGGAGAGTAGCAAAATGCCTGGTGGTGGCTATACTAAAAACCAAGTCTCCCCATGAATCTGCCCACCCAAGAACATGGAGGAGGATCAGGCTGAAAGGGAGGAAGAAAAAGGAGCAGACTGAATCAGGCATGTTCTTAAGATTTTTATGGAGTAAAATGCAAGATTTTTGGTAAAATTGTTAAAACAAGGCAAGCTCTATGTTATAGCACCTCTGGAAAAAACAATAAAAGTGTGTGTGTGTGTGTGTGTGTGTGTGTGTGTAATTCTAGCAGCAGCAGTGAACATAATTGTTAAAATGTTCTACATTAATCAAGGGGTGAGAGAAAACTAACACAGTGAATGAACTTTTGCACTTTTTATGCTAAAAAAAAGCATGCCCAGTGACTGAGTTTGCTCTATGCCTGTTTTGCATTAAATTCTTGAAAGTCATAGTGACTAAAATAATTTAGCTGAAGATTCCTGAAACTCTGATAGGGAGGGATATGAAAAAATATTTGAGTTAAAGGCTGACATTTTTCAGTGCAATCCTCCCAGAATTCTAGCATCAGCTCCAGACGAGTGACTATCGGACTCAATAGCATGCCTGAAAAAGACACCTTTTTAAGTTCTTTTTCTTTAAATGAAATGCATTATGATTGACGCATGGTATATGGCAGGGTTCATTTTATTTCTTGGTATAGGGACCTGATAGGCTCCTGAGATAAAGTACATATGAATATAATAAAAGAAAATCAGATTTGCAAACTGAACTGTTTGTGCGAGCCATTTGCATGAATATGATTATGCTGAAAGCAGAGAGAGGTGGTTTAACCATGTTAGTCTGAAGTCAGTCAAAAGGCAGGATAGATACGTACCTTTACAGATTAACTAAATAAGATATATAGAGAGAACACAAGCTTTCATGAACCAAAATTCACTTCATCAGCATCCGCTCAGACTTTGGTTGAACTTTTGTTCATTGGATGCTGGCAAAGTGAACTTAAGTTCATGAAAACTTGTGTGCTCACTCTTTATTATATATCTTATTTAGTTAGTCTGTAAAGGTACATGTCTACCCTGCCTTATAAAGAAAGCTCCATAATGGTAATGCTTAGAATGTTACATTCCTAAATGAACAATGTACATTTTATCTGCTTGGGTAAAATGTGATATAAAACAGAATTACATACTGAACAAAACTAAGCAGTTATTGTGACATGATACAAGACCCTGCACAATATAGTCCTGGACTTTTGAAGTTGGGGTAGTGATGATGTGCTATTTGCTCCCCACCTCTTTCTGTGAGGTTTCTAAACTGTGATAGTATTAGATGTTCACAGGTGTGGAGGGTTATTTTAGTGACCTAATGCTTAGTTACCAGCAGTTCTATGTTCCCATTTAAGAAGTGCCCAGCTTTCTCCCAGCCCTGGCTAATTGAACACTGTCTCTCAGACATTAGAGCTTAAACCCACATCTTCAAAATATGAGACTCAGAGATACTGCAGTGCATTGTTCAGAGCAGAACAAAACAACTTTTTAAAATACGTGAATGTGAATAATTCAGTGGCAGACCTCTCAGTCCTGTGCTTGTGTCTGGACCCTGTATCAGGTATATGGTAAATGTGTGTCCTTGTGCCATTTTGGTGAACCCAGATGTTCCTGATCCTTAACATTATGTATTTGTACCACGGCTACAGAGAAATTGGCCAGCATGGTGAGGGTTGGCTCTGATGCATGTATCCTGTGAACCAGGAGTCCTACATTGCCACATGAGGATTCCATGGGGCAGACCTGGGCTTGTGCAGCTCTGCTGTAGCCTTAGAAAAAAGTGTTTTACATCATCTTGGGTAGTATGAGCTGCTGCTTCTATTGAATCTCCCATCTGTGCCTTACTCCAGCCACCATCTTGTTTCAGCCTTTGTCTTAGTCCTATATTCCTTCTGTCTTTTTCTGCCTTTATTGCTGTTAAATTGCATTATGGAGAAATTTGCCTCATCACCTAATTCCCCTTTACACCTCACTCCTTTTCATAACATTTTCTCCTTTCTCCTCCTTCTCCCCAGTAATCTCTCCATGTGCTCCCTGGGGACCCTGGGTGCACATTTGCCCTGTCTCTCTCCCTCTCTGATGGTTAAACCTTCAGGGCTAGAAGAATGGTTACCATGCGTTGGCTAAGCAATGCATACTGTTACTACTGTTGTTGTTATTACTACTAACAGGTGCTAGGGGAGGAAGGGGTTGCTAAGTGCAGGTGAGGATATTACTAATACCTTTTTCTGACACAGGAACAAGCACCGAGGAAGGTTTCCACCTCATTGCTTATGTGTATTGGTGGGAAAGAGACTTCCCCATGAAGCACCTCTGCAGCAAAGAGAAGGAACGAATTAGATCCAAAGCATATTTTTTTTAGCAGACAAGGTTCTTTAGGTAAATCTGATATCTTGTATTAGACCAACTCAAATAGTTGGAAAAATTCTTCTTAGCAAGCTTTCAGGTTTAAAAACTCTTCATCAGGCTGAAGAAGCATCTTTGTCAGGCTGAGCATTTCTCAGCCTGACAAAGGGTTTTTAAACCCGAAAGCTTGCTAAGAAGAATTTTTCCAACTATTTGAGTTGGTCCACTAAAAGATATCAGATTTACCCAAAGAACCATGTGTGCCTGACCTACACCCCTGTATTTGTTTTAGAAAAACTTTAATGCAAAAAAGGGCAGATGAAAAAACTTTGGAGCTATTGCTTATATCAAATGATGGATCTATTTTAAGGAGCACCCAAGTAGACCATTATAATATATCTGAAAGATGGTTAATGAAGGCATGCTTTCTGTCTAAGAATGCAGCACTGTTTTGCCTCCACCTCCTGTGTTTAGGTGTTGCCATATGCATGCAGTTTGGGGCAGCATAATTTCTGGAGAAAAGTCTAGAAAAGGGAAGACTGTAGCAGAGAGTCTGGATTTACTGTCTGACTGGTTGGTGTCACATGTAACATATATTATATATATGATACTTCAGAGTTTTATACTTTGCAGAAACATGCAAGTTTTTACCACTGTGGTGAAGGCCCCTCTTTACTACCATATCATTTTCAATTAATAACTTGCCCATAAAATTTCACTGTGGGTCTAAAGTTAGTAAAAGCCATCAAAACCTGGGACCATTTTTACAATTTTTGTTTTTAATAACCTTGCACAAAGATCAGTCTTGAAGTCAGGCTTGTGAAGTACTGAGGAGGTTTTGTGCTAAAATTAAAGCCTTGCTGTAGTTTTGAGTCTATGCAGGTTATTAGCTCCAAATGTGAACCAAGTTCTTCGTGTGTGTGTGTGTGTGTGTGTGTGTGTGTGTGTGTGTCCATGTGCGCATGTGTGCAGGAAAAAAAAGATGTAAAACAGTTAAGTGTTTAGAATTTGACAATTAGCTACTGTACATGCTCAGGAGCCTTTTCCCCCCACATAATGTTTTCTTTTTCTCCTGGGTGGTCCATAGCATCCCTTTTGGTTTTCCCAAGAACCCCCTTCCCCTTTTTCTCAGTCTTTATTCTCTCTGTGTTGAGGCCCTGCCTTCACAGCCACTATCCTTCCTGTCAGAGAAGGCTGACTAAGACTCCTCTGGGAGCCAGGCAGTGATGTACTTTGTTTTATATGAAAGAACCAAGTAGAGATGAGTTATACCAGAGATTAGACCTGAGGAAAATGTTTGTGTGGGGAAACAATGCTGAATCCCAAGCTGTCAAAGTTGTGCTTAGTGTAAGAGTACATGCAATATGCCCTGCCTGTTGCAGCACACAAGCATCTATGCTCCCTCTTCCCCTTTGATTGTCAGACTGCCCTATAGACAAGACATTGTCCAGCTAAGTTGTGTCATTCTGTATTTTCCTCCTATGTGGATGGTTGTGGGAAAGGTGACAGTGGGTGCGTCTACACAAAATGTGTACTGCAGTTGCCTAATTAGCTCTGCAGTGAAGTCTCAGTGTTTACACATTTGCAGACTTATTAGGCCATAATAAACTTGTAAACACAAGTACTATCCTATGGCAGCGTTATTTCATGTGCCACAAGGCTTGTGTAAATGCTGACGGGGCTGTCTGGGGCACTTTTTTGCACCGGTCCTGGAAGCACTGTAATACCAGGTCAATGCATGGAGTGGATGGAGCACGCTCCGCTTCCACCACCCAATACCAAAAAGAATCTGCTCAATATAGAGCTCCTATGGAGGACATATCAGAGACAATTAACCTGGGGAGCTGGCCTATATGGTCACGCTGCTTCCCCTAGTGCAGGGGTTGCTTCAGTGTGGGGGCTGCCTGCTGGCTAACCCCATGCTGGAGCACCCTTGTGCCCCAGCCATCCCCTATGCAGCATGTTGAGCAGGGTTGGAGCAGACCCAGGCTGTTAGGTGCCATGTTTAGATGTGCACCTGGGAGCAATAAACTCCAGCGTGAACTGTGTTTGGAGTTTATTCAGTCGCATTAATAGCAAGTGTAGATGCACCCACTGATAGGTACTGCTGTGCTGAAACTCAGTGATCTTTGTTCCTAGTAGCTTGGGAAATGTTTTCTTGTATTCTTCACCGGGGCTTCCAATTCCACTAAATATTTCCTTTAGCAGGGTACCCTATTCACAGCAGTAGAATTATGCTCATTCACACCAGCTGAGGAAATGCCCCTGTACGCAAATGCAAAGGTGTTACATGGTAGATGAGCTTCCTGTGATAACACTTAGGGATTGCATGAATCTTCTTTTGAAGAGCTTGGGTCTGTGAGAGACAGTGAAAGCAAGTAGCCAGGCAGGACAATTGATTTATCTTGATGGTGAATCATTACAATTAGTAGGAGCTTTGACTTAGGCCTTGCCTGAACTGGAAAGTTGCACTGTTTCAGCCATCCTTGGTATAGTCAAAGCAGGACCAGTCCTCCCTTGTCCCTCTTCCATGTAGAGGCAGCTTTAGCAGTATTCAGGTGTTTCGTACTGATATAGGTATTTCTGTTTAGAGAGGAAGAATATCAAAGCATAGGCCGAGCTTTAAGGAAGGCATATTATAGATGGCAGGCTATGGGCATATAAAATGTCCAGATTACCCAGGAATCTTTAGCACAACTGAAAGCATCCTCCTCAGTCTCAGTACAGTGTCTTGACCACATATTGTCCACCAAAAAGTATATACTTACAGTTCTCGTTGATTTGATAAATTTGCCTTGGTGGCCCTTTTCCCTTAGTTTAATGATAGAATAAGTATCATAATACCTGTCTGCAGTTCAGTGATTTTGGAGAGCCTAGAAAACTCCTGTGGTGTGGGACTTGCTCATTATCTTAACTATTCTGCGCTTTGAATACCTGAAAGCTTAAGGCTGCCTATACATGTGATCAGAGGTGGAGGGGAGGGGCCGTTTTAATTACAGCAGTTCCTGGACAGCCATTCTAATTAAAACTGCTCACCGTCACACGTAGAAGCGTATTTCAGAATGGCTGTGGGGGCACTTTAACTAAAGCTCACCATTTTGAAATGCAGGGGGGGCTTAATACATGTGACAGTGAGGTGACACGAGCGTTCCAATTAGAATGCGAAGCAGACTTGATTCTTTAATTAATCAAGCCTACTCTAATTAGAAAGTGAATGAACACATCTGTAGGCAGCCTAAATTCCTATATTTGTTAGTATTCTTAAAAGTGTTATTTACTTCTGTGTTCTTTGCATCAAAATGTTCCCAGTGCACCAAAGTATTTCAGTGGGAGAGCGATACACTTTGCTAATTCTTTTTTTTAAAAAGCTTAAAGAAGTTGGCCATAAAACTGGAAGTCTCAGGAAATGGTATTTCCAAGGGTTTGTTTGCCATAGAAGAGGATAATATTGGTGTAGCTTACAGAATATTCATAACTTTGGTAATTAAGGAATTAATGCCTTTGAAAGAATTTCAATGTATTGTAATCAAACAATCACTTAGCCTCTGATACTTCTGAACTTTTCACATGTAAGACTTTACACTGTACTTGCTTAATATGATTATAAAATATTCCTCAGTCCAGTTTCCTGGAATCATACAAGCAGTCTTTTCTTCTCCACATGTGTTCCTGGTTTACAGCCTGACTTGGAAGGAAGCTATGTTTGTGAACCTTTGTTTCTCTGCACAGCAAAGTCCAGTGCCAATGTATTTCTTATTTATTTTTTTAATGTTTGTGCTCTGTGTCAGTCCCATGTACATTTTGCTGAAATGTCCTCATAGAGTTTTACATAACTGGATGCAGTTTGGTACAAATACTCATTGCCTCAGTATCAAAATTATAATAGTGTGCGGTGTTTTCACAGTTTTGCTTTTAATCTCTACATGCAAGATAGAAAATGTTGTCTTGTTTTCATTCTCCAGTTACTTACCTTTTTGTTGGAGTTTGGTCAAAACCAAAACCCTGTGTCTGACCACGTCTGTTTCTGAACCAGTTCAGATCTGGACTGAATCTTTATTGTTGACCCATCTCTCTAATGGGACCAAAACCAGCTGTGGGAGTCTTACTGTACCATCATCTTCAGATCCTTGCCTGTCTATTAAACCTTTAAAACTGCTTTATACTGGGAATAATACACTTTTTAACTTAAATATATGTAAGGTTTTAAGTTTTGCAAAGTATTGGTTAAATACAATTGCAAGGATTCTGCTGATATTTTCATGGGATGGATATATTTGAAAAAACAAAGTAGGCAGAAAATTTTGGATGTTCTGTTGCCACTGCTTACCCTTGCCTTTAAAATGTGCACTGTTCCATACACATACTCTAAATGATCCTTCATATATCATCACTTACTACAGTACTTCATTCATGTACGTGTTGTTTCTTGTGTGTGCGCAAAAGGTCAACTATTCAAAATTTAACATCTGAACACTTGGATTTTTGAGCAACTTGACACTCCTTTGAAATTGGCATTATTTAATGATCTAATTCATCGTTGAGGTAAAGTAACCCATTCCAATTGTAGACCTAGTTTTCTAACACCTTTCAATTGATTGCACATGCTCATAAAATCAGGATGTTATCATACAGATCAGATGGTCTAAGCATTGCACCTGAGAACGCCAGCATGATTGTCTTGTAGGAACTACAGAGTGTTAAGTGGTTAAGATTGCTACAAGCAAAGTATAGAATTCAGTCACTAAATTTATATTAGTTCTATGTACCAGGTTACAAAAAAATGAAAGTTTAAAGTTTGCCCTTGGCATTGTTTAAGCTCATTCTTTACAAACCCCTTTAAAATGCGCACTAGGCTTTGAACATTTTTAGAGCCAAAGAGTGTCAATATAGAACTACAAATATAGTGTTTTAAATTTGTTCTCTTAACTTCTGAGATCTAGATGGGTAGTTAGTTGTCCTTGTAATAATGTTCTTGTGACTTGAGGTCTGGCAGCAATATGAGGATGGTAAGTTGAAAGAACAAAGGGAAGTGTGCTCATACATTTTATTTGTTAGTGATTTTTTTAATAGAAGCTGAAACCTTTTCATTATATTAAATGCATTAAGTAATTTATCATGGGAAAAGGATGAACATGTATGGATTAGAAAAATATGTAAGTAGATATGTTAACTTTGTATGAATATAGTAGCCTGGGTCAAAATGGGTGTTAAAAAATTTTACACAGTGCTGCTTGTTCACAGCATTAGTGTGTTTCAGTATTTCCATTGCTAGAGTATAATTTCATAAGTTAAAAAAAAATGCCCAGGGCTTCAGCATGGTGTACAAGGTCTGAACTCAAGAGTGATTTTTTATTTAATACTAAATTTTAGTTGATTTATTATATACAGTTTGTAAACCACTCAAATTTTTCAGGACAAAAGTCACTGTGTATGTGAATTATCATCATGGTTGTTTATTGTTAAACTCTGGGAGTAACACACACATACACACACCCCCAACACCATCTTGTCTCTGATATGGTTCAGAAACAACTTAACATCTTTAAATTTTATCGTTAAAAATTAAATTCTAAAAAAGAAAACTCACAAGAGTTTGCAGGCATTAGCCCATATGGAGCATTACTATTTTAACCTAGAAAAATGTAAAATGTATGTTCATGATTTCTGGGTTGTGTACAAGCTGTGCTCAGTGCAGTTCAATAAGAGGAGGGAGCAAAAGTAACTGGTTTCTACCATTCGGTAGAAATTGCCCCTCATCCTCAGAGGTGCTTCATCTTAAACAGTTGCCTGTGGGCACTTGTACATGTGATGGGGGTTAAGTCTTCTGTGTCCCCTAAATTGAAACGGTGGGTTACGAATTGAAACGTGCTGTTTCAATTTAGGGATTTTATTTTTCCGTCATTTTACAGTGAGGGGCCCGATACTTTATTTTTCATTTTGGTGGTGCCTGCGCACAGACTGGGGGTGATTTGCTGGTGGGGTGAGCGGCTCCTGATCTGCGGGGGGCCCTGGTCCTTCCCTCCTTAGTGGTGGTGCCCCCTGGGGAAGAGTTGGATCGGTCTGGGTGCTGCCTCTGAGCCTCTCCCATGGCTGGAGGACAAGTTGATCAGTAACTGCAATGCATCATTGCAAACTAAACTACATCAGAATGTAGTTTACTTTGCAACGATGCAAACTCATCTAAACCCCCCAAAACTAATGCACGTGTAATATGTGACACCATTAAACCACACAAAGTGACATTTTTGTCACGTGTGCATCGTGACATCGTCACATGTACAAGCGCCCTGTGATGCTGTTGGGTCACTTTATTCTCTGCAGCATGGTGGGATACAAAGATCCACCTTTTTTCTTTGGGTGTTCTCCCTTTTCCAGAAGCCATGGTGGTGGCACACATGCTGCTCTGATTGTCTGCTTTCAGGGTTATTGCTTCACTTCTAAGACTATTAAAATTAATAAGAAAATGCTATGTCCTTTGACTTCAACCATCCCTCATTGGAATTTTACTTTATGTGTTTATTATATATAAATCACTTTATTTAATTAGATACTGATTCTTTTTCAGTTTATGCAAATATTTACAGCTAAAAAATCCTTAACGTAAACATTTCAGGTTATGATTTTTAGCTTCAGCCTTCCTTTGTACACACAAACACGCACATATGCACACATACCTGTGCCTGCAGTTGCGAGGATGAAAAATCAGAGTGCATATAGAAGTGATAAACTTGCATGCAACTGCTGGATATCCCCCCTCTCCTAATTAGTCTTGAAGGGAAAAGTTCTCATGCCCGCCTTTGAATACTTAATATGTAAAATGTGGATGCTTACAAATGGAAACTCAGTAAAGATGTAGTTGAAACTTTGCACCTTAATATAAATCAAGGATGAGTGGGGGCAATTATATCGTTTGATCTGGATTTATCTATTTTATTCATGCTATTTTAAATTATTTTTTGGATTCCTCACCTTCCAATGATGTTGGCAGAGTAGCCAAGCGGTGGAGTGCAGAAGCTGTACTAATACAGGATCAAATTCCTACATGCAACATGCCAGCTAAACGAGTGTGTTCCTGAATAAGAAGTAATGTGTTGCATTTTTTTTGGAACAGATCCTAGTTAGGACCTGATTCAGTTCAGTAGGAGTTACAAGTACATTACTCCACCGAAAATCCATGCCTTAAGGGACGGGTTTTAATTTCCCTGTTTCTCTGTCTGCCTTGGTAACCCAGAAAGGAACACCTAGATGCTGAATATGTTCCAGCAACAGTGTTTTATAAAGATTGGCATATAAAGAACACTGTGTCAGCCAGTACAGAGTGTGTGACTCTATTGTCATTGCCTTTGCAGGAAGTGACTCTCCCAGAGCCAGAGTTGGGGTTGGGAGGAATGATAAATAACGCCAAGTACCAGAGTGCTGGAAAATCTGATTTCTCCCATCACTAAGTTCCTAATATGAGTCACAGTTGTAGGCGGGGGTGGAGAGGAAGGCAGGCACTGCTTGGCAAAAGAGAGGAAGGACAGGCAAACTGGTCACCCTACTTTATAAAGCTCCCACAAACAGTCAGACTTCGGGGGAGGGAATTGGCACAAAGTGCCAGCATTTCTGGCATTTTGGCTCAACAAACGTGTTTCAGAAACCTTTAATGCCTGAACAAATGTGTAATATAAAAGTTTATTTTTAAGATGTCCCAGGCACAAACGCAGTGCTAAAGATAAGAAGTTAATAATACTAGGGAAATATTTTGTCCCTATTAGTCCCAATTCATTTCTGCATTCAGTTTAGGGTTACCATATTTTCAGTTTCAAAAAAGAGGACATATATTGAGGAGGGGGAGGGTAATATGATGGGGGCGGAGTGATGTGCCTGTGCCCTGCCCCTGCCTCCCAAGCCACAGCCCGCCCTGCCCTGCTGCTGCCCCTCATTCCCGACCCACAGTTCCCCGCCCCGCAAGACCATGTTGGTACCCCTCACTCCCAGCTGCTGCACACCTGCAAACACAGGCACCGGCCCCGGTGCTGTCGGCCCAGCCACACAGCTCCCTGCTGCCCACAAAAGGCCCTCCTGCCCCCTTGCTCTGCTGGTGAGGCAGGCACCTCCCCTACCCTGCTGCAGCCCCAGTGCCCAGACAGCTTTCCCCAGTGCCAGCAGGTATCCACTCCCTCCACACACCTCTGCTACACACACATGCACACCCTCCCCACCCCTGGACAGTCCCCAAGCCCTGGCCTTCCAATCCCTGCCCCCACATAGACTTACCTGTCTTCAGCTCCCAACTCTGCTCCCACCACTCTTCCTGACTGCATGCTGGCCGTGTGTGTGCATAAGCAGAGCTCATAATGCCCCTGCCTCCAGTCGTCCTTCCCTCGCTCCCTTCAGCTCCAAGTGGCTCCTTGCTAGGTCAAGCCGAAAAGTGTTGGGAAAAACTTTGATTCTGAGCAGAGCAAAATCTCAGACATTTGTGGATATTTTAAAAAAGCACCCGGACAAAGATGGGAGGAGCCAAAAAGAGTCCATGACTTTGCTTGTAGTCAGGTAGGAGTACTGGTCCAGTATGCTGCAAATTTTCCATGAGATCCTGGGTGAATAAGTTAACCTCTGTCCTCCTCAATTTTCTCATCTGTAAAATGAAGGGAATATGGCACGTCACCGGTATGGTGTGAAGCTAAATTCATTAAGAATCACAGATCAGCTTGATGCAATCAGTAGAAAGTGTTATCATAGACAGAATCTAGTGTCATATAAGAGGAAACAGAAGCATTTGCATGTGTTATAGGTATGAAACTAGATCATGTATTCATTACAAGAAGAGAAAATTTCTTACAATCGGGGCCTCTGAGGTAGATAACAATGAACTGGCTCCTATGCTTCAGGAACATGAGGTTTAACTATTTAACTGAACTATTGGAAAAAATACACTTGGGCTTCCATTTCACAGTCAACCATTTAAAGATCTCCCATGTAGCCATACAGCATTTCTTTCATTGAAACAGTCCTAAAATCAGATTAGAGCATGTGTGAGGGAAATATTATTGTAATAAGTTATGGTATTAGCGTTTATAAAGTTAATCAATAATGTTCCCAAAAACAGGGTAGACCATGATTTCTTTTGATTTCAGTGGCAAGGGTTTTGGCAGCAAGGATAAAAAGGCATGTTTATTTTTTTCTCTAGGTATCTGCTGATTAGTTAATTAAATATTTTCATCAGTCAGTGTGACCTCTGTATTTGGGCTGCATATTGGTTTACACTGGATTTCCCAAAACAGTGACTTTGTCCAAAGATGACTTCAGTTAACAGAAACAGAATTTGTCTTATCCACTTGGTTTCTTATCAAGTTTGGTAGCCTACATCCTCTGAAACCTGTATCTTTGGCAGGGCTAAACTGGCCCTGCTAGCTCAAAGGTTCCTGCTTTGTTAAAAGGTTCACAGCGGGTCAGGTATTTTTCAGTATATTTTTAAAGGCTTGGTTCAGCTAATTTAATTTCTGTTCATTAATTCCTCCCCCCACGCCCCCTTCAAAATAAACGGCCCTTCACACGAATCCAATTTAACTTCAATATACCTTATTCACACTGCCTTTTATTGCAAGCCACAGTTCAGCCAGCTGTAAGATTGCCCAGCTGCCTCAGGTTTCCCAATTTAGCACTGGAAATGATTTCAGCATGGCTAAAACTTTTCACTGGCCAATTTGGAAACAGGATTTGATTTGTGAAAATGTCACAAAATGGCCACTGGGAAAAAAAAAAAAGCAGCAACCCAAACAAACAAAGAAGGCGGGAGCTGGGGAGCGCTGGGTTCTTTTCTGACTAGGATGAGGGGATGCGGATGGGTTATACAGCAGGAGGAGCTGAGGAATTAATTCTTAGCCTTGCACTTTTGCCACCCTCTGAGGGACTTCTCTTCTTGGCCTGGGCTTAATTGCAGCACTGATATAAACAAGGGGTTTAGTGTGAAACTCTGTACAGGCAGCTGGAGGTGAACTGGCAGTGAAGACCAGGATTGAGTTAAGCACTGAGGCAAAATAGCATGGTTTTAGCTGGGAGCAATAGTAGGAAGGGGGGGAAAAAAAGATTTGCAGCTGTGTGGTGAGAATGCGTGTCCAATCGATGAAGCCTAAGGCATCAAATGTTCATATTTACGTGGCCAAGGGTAAAAAATAGTAACACTTCCATCTCTTAAACACCATTGAACTTGAAGCTGCTTCAGTTTATACCAAGCATCTAGCTGTGAGATCTGAGTTGCGTTTTACAGTGTCCATGTGTGCGTAGCTCAACAAAGGGTTGATTAAGTATGGATTTATTGTTGCACTTTTATAGAAAACCTTAGCGTGGCTTAAAGTTTATAGAGACAGACATGTTAATGAAACCTGTTGGCAAACCTAGAATTCCAAAATAGGCAACAGTCAGAAAGTCTGAACTTAAAGCTAAGAAGAAAAATGTGAATATACAGTGGAATTATGTAAATGCATTCTGTGATTTTGCATATAAATTGCAATAATTGGGGAGCAGAGTTCAGGACTGATTCATTCAGTTAATATTTTGCTTTTCCCAGGGCTTATTTTAATATCTAGGACTAAGGATTTTTTCTGATTGCTCCCAGTGAGGTTCTTTTTTCTTGTATATATAATTTGGTTATGTAGACTTTTAAAATGAACATATGTATTGTTATTGTTTCAACTCTTGTAAATTGAAGGTGATGAGAGATCAACATATTTGTCTGTCTTTCTAGTTAGAAAGATAGATAGGCAAACAATATTGTGATAGCCATGTTGAAAATATATTTTTTACTTTACTAGTTGATGAATAATTTATATCAGTGCTGTGTTATGGTTTCCAGTTTTCCCCATAGTCATTTTTTTAAACAACCAAAGCCATGTACATAAGGAACTTTCACAAGAATGAAAGTACTAATTCAATAGATCTCGTTATTATTTTATGTGAAAATCTATTGCAGTTCCAGTATTTTTGCATACAGTGCATTATCTCACAAATGTCACAGTTAGTCCTAGTTTTCATGTTTAGACATTTCTGGTCAATCTTAAAAGCTTAAAATGTTTCCAAATAGCCTTCTATTTGTCTAAATTTTCTGAAGGAAATGGAGAAACTAAAAAATTTAATTGACATAATTAGCATAGGTGAGTCCCAAAATGTGATTTTGTACTGAAGAATGGCTTTGTAAAAATGGGAGTCTATGGTGATGGCTATTCATTGATTTCCATGTGTATATCCACTTTATACAAATTTTAACGACCATTCTCATAACTGCCAGTTCATCAGATTCCTCAGGGATCTGAAAATCTAGCTATGTTCTTTTTTTGCCTCAAGCGTTAATCAGTAATACAGGTACTGCTCCTGGGTTTAACTGAGGATTTTACTGCGCTGGTGTGAAGCTCAGTTCCATATATTTGCATTTGCTCTGCAGCAGATGAAAAAAAAAAAGAAAGAAGAATGCATACGTGTCAAAAAATAAGGAATTTTGACTCAGAAAACAGAGTAGGTGTATTAAATAACAACATGCCAATTTTATAGCCACTATTCAGTTTGTAATTGTATGCTAAAAATCCAAAAACCTATCACTGAATGAGTAATCAACAAAGCTTTATTTTTTTAAAGTATAAGCAGCCTCTACGTGTAAATTTAATCCATTGACCTGAATTTAGCCCTGCAAAATGAGATAACAGGTTTTAGCATTTTTAAAAATTATAGTTTTTAATTATACAGGTTATCTCATTTGATGATGATTGTTTGTCTTAGCCTTCAATTATTAAGTCATATATCTTTCTGGGTAATAGACTTCAAAAATATGCCAGCATGGAGGGGGAGAGAGAATTAGATTTCAAAGATATATAGTCTGCCATTTGTAGACATTGGTAGGAGTGAAATGGAGCTTCTGAAGGAAGAATTTTTCAGATGAGGAGTATTATCTGGTTTCTAAAAGAAGAGCAAACCCAGAAAATTTTGCTCTCTGACACGAATGATTTAACAGTCTAGTATTTTTATGCTTATTTACACTATAATCTAGCCACGTGTACCCTTTTTCATCTGTCTTGCACCCCCACCTCCACCGCCAAAGGTAGCCCAAATTGAAATAAAATGTCATGCCAGTAAGGTGGTGGCACATTAAATTACTCTTCATGACTTTGGTGCAGCCAGCTAATTAAGCAGGTGCCTAGTTTAAAGCAAATGAATAAGCTTTTAAAGTGGATGGTTCTACTTCCATGCTTAAAGATAAGCATAGACTTAAATTGTTTGTTGAATCAAAGGCTAATAGCCCATTTTAGTCATAACTATGACTTCAAGACAAAAATGGTAATTTTTCTTTTCTTAGGTGTTTTAAGTAAGTTGTTAAAGCCATGGTCTGTCACCCCAGGCATAATTTTAAACACTGGTTTAAGAAGGTCCAGTAGGCTTATCAAAACAAAATAGCCTCAATAAGTTGTGGGCTTTGTATTATTTTCTTCCCATTTTTGTCGTGTGTGTTTGGGAATGAAAATTGCCATTCTGGGCAAGTTTTCAGATGTGGACGCCTAGGTTTTTGTCCTCGGAATCTCAATACACTCAAGGTGCAAGACAGCATAAGTCAAGCACAAGAAGCCTTCTTCATCTTGAATGATAAAGACGCATGGAGAGAAAACATTTTACTGAGCACTTGGCCACTTTTAGTTGATATTGTATGTGCCCCTTCTAAAAAAGTTAAACTCTGAGCATTGATTTATTCAAAAAAATTTCAAGGTGATCTGCATTTTTGAGGAGTAACAGGCAGGTTTTGAGGACATGTTTTCAAAAGTGTTGTTTTTCCCACAAAGAGGCCAGATCCCACAAAGATCTCATCATCTAGGCTCTGTCAGTGGAGCCCATCTAGAAGTGGTCACATGCTAAAAACACTCTTTTAGAGCAGCACAATGATGACAGAAATTAAATAACACATCGTGTTTAAATGCAGACATTAAGTTTTGAAATCTAGGAACAACATGGAAGACTCTGGACTGACATCCTGTATGAACTGTGCTTGTTGCAATATGCTTAAAACATGAGTTCCCTTGCTTTACATAGTTTTGTCACAGCTATGATTCTCATTGAATGCTCTTTTATTTGTTCTGAATAAAGAACATTAAGAATGGTACACAACATTTTTCTCCCAAAAGTGTCCACATAGCTTTGATTACTGTACCTCATACTTGCTTGTGAGAGAATTCTGGGTGTGTGTATTTCAAAATCCTTATGTAGAATATTGTTTAGATATTTAAAGGGTGCTTTTGAGCTATAATCTTTGAATGCAGATCTGAATGTTCCCAAAGAGTGTAAGGGCTTTGGGGCCCAATGTCCCAGTTAGATTTCATGTCTAAATGCCCAGTTCTCATTCCCCAAAAGCTAATTCTTCATTATTTTGTTTGTGATGAGTGAATGGAGGAGGTGTGTGTGACAGAAATGCTAGAACTGGCAAACACCTTACAGGCAAATGGATATTCTTCTATGCCCAAAACTACAAGATATTGGCATTAAAACAGCTTCATACAATTTTGTGTACTTCTCTCCTTCAAACACATACACCCACTCTTTTCTGCTTCAAAAAAAGAAAAGGAAAAAAAGCAAGCCATGTAACGTAATTACATTTATGCCAGAAATGTCATAAATACTGTCTTGGAATGAAAAATAAACTGTAAATGCAGCCTACTAATCTATGTTTAAAATGTACATGATAGTTTGATTTAATTTCCTTTGAATTAAGTAAACCATGTAAGCTTTTTTACAAATAGTTGCTTATGTAGATGAGGCAGATAATGACTAAAAGAGGGTGGGCATAATTGATGAGAATCTGATTAATATGCTTGG
Organism: Crocodylus porosus; assembly: GCF_001723895.1. NCBI lineage: Eukaryota > Metazoa > Chordata > Crocodylia > Crocodylidae > Crocodylus > Crocodylus porosus. The sequence goes on from NW_017728886.1 coordinate 145,992,438, forward strand.
TTTTATGCCAGAAGTCATAATAATTCATTGGAGAAAGTGGGATGTGGCACAAATAATCATTTATTTAAAATTAAAGTCTGGTTTAGGCTGCCACAATTAAGTTTACATAGACTATGGAGGTATGCAAACCTAATCTCTCATTACAGTAACCAGACAGTAATACCTTTATATGAGAATTTTTAGTTACTGGAATTGATATCAGCACTAAAATAAATAAGAGAGTTTTTTTGGGAGTGGTGGCTTTTGATTAAACACACAATGATTAATTAGACTGAGCCAGATGATGGGGTGCTGGGGTTTTCTGTTAGATCCCAGAAACTTTAGACCTAAATTGAAGATGTATTTGTGTAAATCTTGGGTTCCTGAGAGCATCTGTCTTTCTTGATATTATTTGTGAGCTGTGAGTGAGTGTGCAAATTTCCTTAAAAATTTTTTTTTTCCATGTCTCTCTCAATCTCTGGACTTTCCCACAGTAAAAGTTATTTATGTCTACACCGGCAATTCCTTTCTTTAATGTCTTCTGATGGAATTATCTAAATTGTATCAGTGAAAGTTGTTACCCTTCACTCACAACTCATGCAAAATCCATGTTGAAGTTGAGCAAAGTTTGAGTGAGCAAAGTGGCCAGAATGGGACCAGTATCCACAACTCATGTTTCCATGCAACACAGGCTGAAATAAAAATATGGAACTTTATCATTAATAAAAATTATAAGGAGAGTTCAATTCTCCCAAGTGCTATGACTACCTTACCCTGTATTTTCCTCTGACAAAGGATTTTGGCTGTGTGCATTTTG
>NW_017728886.1:145993244-146038254 GCF_001723895.1 Crocodylus porosus
GCTTCGCTTGTTGGTTTGGGCTGGGCTGTAGTTGTGGGTGCTGTTTGGTCTGGCAGTCTGATGTTTCCTCTGCCCTCATCTACCCCTTCCTCCAATGAGCCTAGTTTAAAGCCCACCAGAGGAGGTCCGCCAACCTAGAAGAGAACGCACGCTTACCTTTAGGGGAAAGGTGTAGCCCATCCCATCCCAGCATGTCTCTCGTCATGATGTGCCGGTCGTGGCTGAGGAAGCCAAAGCCCTCCTCAAAGCACCATTCCTGTAGCCGCCAGTTGGTCTCCGCGATGCACGTTTTGTGCCGACTGCCTCGTCCACTCACTGGCAGGATAGAAGAGAAAACCACCTGTGCGCCCATCTCCTTCAGCACACACCCCAGGGTGTGGTAGTCGTCCATCAGGCAATCAGGGTTGCTCCTGGCCGCATCATTAGTGCCCACATGGACTAGGACCATGGGGTAATAATCGGTGGGCTGGATTATGGTTTGGAGCATCCCTTTCACGTCCTGAATCCTCGCTCCAGGTAGGCAGTATACCTCGTGTGCCAAGGGGTCCTGGCAGCAGATGGGGCCCTCCATACCTCTCAGGATGGAGTCACCAATGACAATCACACGACGCTTCCTCTTCCTGGTCTGCTTGTCTCCTTCAGCTTGCATGGGACGCGGTGAGCGTGGAGTTGCCTCCTCCCCGGTTTCGTCCTCTCCTTCCTCCTCCTCCTGGGCTGCCAGGGCTTCGTACCTGTTCTCCAGCCGCACTGGAGGAACTGGTGCTGCCATGTTTCAAGCAGCCCTGGCACGGGAGGGCTCCTCCACTTAGCAGTGGAGGGCTCTTCTTGAGCTGCATCCTCCTTGGTCGTACAACCCTGCAGGGAAAGAAAATATCTGTCAATTTCCTTCTCTGCCTCTCGGATTAAGTTGACACATCCTAATGAAATCTGATTTTTAGAGGGAGGAGATCATTCTGCAAAACAGGCCCCTTTTAAGTTATTTTAAGGTGCACACCCAAAAAGTTATTTTAAGGTGCACATATGTGTGCACGTGTGTGTGCATCCCCTCAGTTTCCAGAGCACCTATCATAGATGTGTGTCTGGTTTTTAAAAGACAGTGGAGTCCCTTTAAAGGCATAGTCTCATTCTCTGACTCCAGTGTTGGATTTGGAATATGCTGGTGGGTTTTCTTCTGTTCTGCTGCTTGGGAAGACTTCATATTGAAAAAATGAATCTGGCAGTGGAATCTGAAGGTGGCAAAGATTGGGTTTTGCTGATTTGTGAAAATATATTGTGTTGTCCTGCTCTTGAAAAGGCTGTTTCTCCCGATCTCTGAGGGTCATAGACAGGTTCACATGTATATATCTGACTTGGCAGGCTCTGGAAGAAAAGGTGGTTCACGAGACAATATGGGCTTATTCATTAAGGTCTTTGTAAGCCAGTACCAGAACATAGAAGCAGTAGAAGTAGCTGGTAGAGAATTAGGTTTTGGAACAGTGGTAAAACATGCTGCTTAACTTGGCTTAGGCCATTAGTAAAGTATTTCTGGGGGTTGGGGTGGCATGGCACAAGCACAAATGCACACAACTGACAACCCAGAAGTCACAAGTTCAAGGCTCTAGCACAAGTGCTTACAGCACAGCCTGTCAGACTCCAAAACACAAAATCTGTGAGTTCTGCTAAACACCTTGTCACAAAGACATCAACAAGGAAAGTAAAAAGTGTTTCCTCAACTGTAGGAACGAATTCTTGCAGAGGGACACAGACAGCTCTCTGTGGTTAATGGTACCTGAAAGAAATATAAATAAGTGTGTAACTTTTAACAAAACTATATGGGTCTGAAATTGGAAATAGGAACCAGCTGAAAACTTGGTTTCATTTTTCTGCAGTGGAGGATCAGCTCCCCTTTCAGTAAGGAGGTGGATTCTGGCATTATGCACTGCTTGTAGTTTCTCACCTTGACTCGGCTAAATTGGATTAAACCAGTCCAGCATGGAGATAATGAATGAATTGCTGTCATTGTAGCCAGAGATGGAAGATAAAGCCATAGCCAGAGGGAAAACTTTGCTTTTGGCAGCTGCTGCTCCATGACTAATCAAGGACTGTTGAGTGTTTTGTATTAAGGCCCTGATTCAGGAAGACTCTTATGCACATGCTTAAATTAATCTTTTTCAAAGCTAGTTTAAGGCCAGGAAACCATAGGCCCAGTAATTTCAGGTTCATTTAAAACTAAATAGGTTTTTAGCTTTTTTGGTTGTGAAGCAAAACTTAAAGATGGGACTTGAACATAATCAGTATCTTCCTGACATTCGGGTATCCTGTTTTTCATTGTGTTTGGAGAATCTGAAAGAATAATTCTGAGAAGTATGAATTTCCCAAGGCACGTCACTGGAGTAGAACTCCAGTCTCTCTTGTCATTTGGCCTCCAATACCATACAAGCAAAAGACTCTGTAGCATATTAAAGCAGATATATTCTGACTACTTGAGAAAGTACTTTGGTGCCCTTTGCCCCTCTGAGGTAGGAAAGAGGCTTCTGCCTCTTCAAGGAAGTAGGGGACTTGTGTTGCAACAAAAGCCACAGGAGCACCTAAAATATTAAAACCTTTTATCTAACTTTGATTCTTGTTTAGGAGAGCATTTGTACACATGCTTAATTTAAAGCATGTGCTTAAAGTTAATGTGGTGTTTAAAAGGAACTTGTCATGAATTGAAATCCTGGCATATCAGAGTTCTTGTCTTTTATCTAAGGATAGTGACTTATTACGCCTTGTGACCCCTACACCCTGGGATATTAGTATTCAGGATTTTGTTCTATTGCCAGTGGGATTCAGTTATCCAAACTAAGTGAAAACTATACTGAAGCCAGGATAGGAACCAAAAATTACATTGCTGTATGGATTCTGAATAAATGTTTGAAATTCTGTTTTCCAGGTTGGCGGATACCAGGTGCTTTGCTAAAGCAATGTGCTTGGCCTTTCACAAGAATCCTGCTGATCAAATGGTTCTGTGAACATCCTGTGATTAGCAGATTAATGAAGTAGCCGGTCAACATGGCAAAAGCGAAACCGGAGGTGTCCACCACTTCCAGTTTCGCCAAGCCCCCACAGCCAGAGACAAAGAAGCCTGCACTGCCAAGCCCACACAGCCCGAGGCAAAGCAGCCTGCGCAGGGCCCACCTCCCTGTCCCCTGGCACACTGATGCCAGGGGTGGGGTGGCAGTGCACCAGATGCGGTGGGAGAGGTGGCAGCCAGAACAGGCAAAGATGCCTGTTCGGGCCTCTTGGGTAACTGGCATATTTGGTTATCCGGCATCCCCCATGGGTGCTGGATGATAGAGCTTTTGCTGTAGTAATAAGAACTCATTGGAAAATGCAAGGAGGAAGTAAACAGTAGCAACATTAGTAGAAGAGCTGTAGATTCCTATCCAGATCCAACTTTCAGCAGTTTCAGAGTGTTCTGACATCTCTGTGGGTCTAGTAATGAAGATAGAAGAAAATGGAGCTAGACAAGTTGATGTATCATTGTTTAGGGCTGTTTTCATTTTTCACATTTGTTTACAGGCTTTTTTCACATCTTTCTAATAATAACCTGCTGTCAACTTCACAGTTTTGTGGAATCCTGGATGGGTTTTTTTCCTAGTCTTCCCTCTCCTTAACTCTGATTGAATACAGGTTCAAACTAAAAGTTTTGGCTCTTTACTATGATGTCCCAGGGACATTAAACTGATATATATGCTAGATAAATGTGTAGTTAGAAGTGTGGGAGGTCTCCAGTTTTCCCAGGATAACTTTTCATATTGGCTTTACAATAAAAAGCAACAGCACTTGTCTCTGCGTTATCTCAATTATAATTTAATTTTCATCTAGTGAATTCTAATAAATTACAGATCCTTATAATTTTCTCAACAGAGATACCTAATATGACATTTCTGGGTCAAACGAATGAGTGATCTCAGACTGTTCTTTTTTAAAATGACTGTTGCATCCTATTTTATCCAAAAATATCAAAGCATCTTTTTAACTTCTCAGAGCAGAGGTGCCAGAATGTATAAGTATTTAATGTTTCATCAAGCAGTTACGTTAATTTTTCATTTGTTTCAACACAGCTTCCTCAGGTTTTGCAGTTGAATCAGTGTTTTGAAAGTTAACATTTAGTAGGGAGTTTATAGATAAATGATAGAACTTTGTAGCCTGAATAGATAAATTTTGAATAGGTGCCAGTAGGTAAATGACTAACTTCAATTCAAGCAATTTAGTAGCAATCAGCTTTGAGGTCAAGCAACTATGGACAGTATAGCTTAATGTATTACTCTTTTATGAGTAAATCATTGCTGACTTCTGTTCTCAGAATTTATTTATTTTTTTTATTCTTTTCCCAAAGACTGTTTCTCTCAGAAGTTTAGTAAGCTACTGCCAGAACTGAAGGGGACTGGGAACATTAACAAATGGAAGTGACACTAATGTGAACCAATGAATTATTTGCATTCCAGTGCTTAAGTTATCACTTAATAGTTATAGGCTCTGATGGCAAGACTGTGGACTGCGTTATGTTAGACTCAGGAACAAACGCTAATATCTTCAACGTTTTCAGATTCCCAACCATATTTGGTAAATTGTGCTAGTATAGACTCATGAGGGCTGCCAAGAGTCTTGTTGGCAAAAATGCCACTTTGGTGAAGACATGACTTCAACCACTGGCTTTACTTTCAGGCTGTCCTTATTTAAAATGGCATCATCTCACTTATCAGGTTGCAGATTTTATTTTGGATGGATTTTTTTAATTAAATATGTTCATCTGAGTTGGCATAAATTATTCTGTTATATAATAATGCTTTTCTCTAGTTGAAGTGTTTTCATCTTTATATATAAGCTTTTTCAGTCATAAAGAAAAAATCTGCTTTGTAGCAGTCATGCAAATCCTTCTGACCTCTCTATTTCTGCTAAAAAATAAAAAAGTTTCTGTGCATTGCTGAGTGCTTGCAGGACTTCTGAGATCTGTACATCTGGTTCAAGTGGTGCAAAATGAATGCTTGCATGCTTAAATTTAGGAAACCAGGATACGCTCTAGCAAACAACACCAGCAGTCCTCCTTGTCTAGTGTGCTGCCACTGACAGTGTCCAGTACCACATGCCTCAGAAGAAAGAAAAAGAAATCCTAAGTGGGCACTTCTAAAATAGAGTTCTTTTAGAGTAAATTTCTTCCTCCTCCTCCTCTCATTTACAGGTTGATTAATGCCCTGAAGCAGAACGAGTTCTTTTCCAAACCTTCGTGGGGTTTTTTAAATCACGCATGGGGGGGGGTTTAATGTCAGTCACAAGTTGTAAGGGAAGTAGCCTTTTCTTTATTTACATGGGTACAAATACAAATAATATGTGAAGATATTCATGTACAAATAATTGGAAAAAAATCTAATTTTGTTGTTCTAATAGATCAAAAATAATTAAACTTTCTTTTTTTAAGGAAAAAAAGAAGTTGCATTTTTATGGCAAAGCAAAAAAAGCCAAAGATAAAACCATTACCGAGACTTGTGAATGTTGACTTCAATCCTGCAATTGTATGTGTCAGGGTGAAATATGGTGTTGTACTGAGCGTTGTTCCTTGTGGGTGTAGGGATTTATTCGTACATGTGCAGCTGCAGGAATGGAGCCCTGTTTAGTATCTAGCTGAAAAATGGTGCAAAGCACCAAAGCGCCTTTTAATGTGGTACCATGCTCTAATATTTTGGGGAACAAAGGAGCTTTTAACACAACCATTTCAGTTTTTACTAAAAGGATAGGGCACTGCATCAGTGCACAGAAGGTTCTAGTGACTCTCAGTAAGGAATCCCTCGAGAACATCTCGCACTTCATGAGCTAAAAATGACACAGGCTATTGTTGTGTGCCCTTATTGCAGGGGTTTTCAACCTTTTTGGATCAGTGTACCCCCAGCAGCTGGACATGGAACAGGGGTGGGAGGCGGGTGGGGTAAGGGCATATGGCAGCAGCCACTGCATGCAAGCTTCCTCTGCATCCAGCCGGGTGGGTAGTGCAGGATGGTATGTGGCAGCACTCCATCCCTGCCCACCCATGCATACCTCCTAGGGCCTTCTCAAGTACCCTTGGGGTATGCATACCCCCAGTTGACAACCCCTGCCTTATTGGACAGTACTTACTGTGCATGTGTGGTGGGGGACAGAGCTGCCCACAGGCTAGGTCCCAGAAGCTATCCAGAGGTGGAGGGAGAAAGGGAAAGGGGGTGCATGAAACAGAGCTCACCTGAGCAGTGTGGTGCAGGTGAAATCTGCCCCCCCACCCCCATCCAGCCCACAATTTCCCACCCAGTGCTCCACATGGGGCTAAGCCCCACCTGCTCCCACCCGGGCAGCCTGCACTGCGGTCGTACCTGTGTCCACCAAACATCACCACCTCTGCAGTGCTCACAGCTTCCCAGGAGGGCTGCTGCCACAGTTGCCCAGGTACTGCTTGGCCCCCACCCCTGCCTCCAGCAGCTCATCCTCCTCCTGCCCCTGCTGCACCACTCTGGGCAACAGGTAATGTGGGGGAGCTGTGGGGACGTGGGTCAAACACCACATGCCCAGCCAGGTTGGGAGGAAGCTGCAACCAGGCAGCTCGTGCTCCAGTGCATGGGGTTGCAGCTCCAGTTCCCAGCCACCTTTCACCCACTCCGTTTACCCAGCGCCATGAGCAGCAATAGCAGTAAAAATATCTAACAAAGGTAGAGAAAGAATGCCTTCTGGCAAACTGGTTCCTGTGCATTGCCATAATCCTTCAATTCTCTATCTTCAAACAACATACTTCAGTAGCTTGAAATGTTATTTTCCCCTGACATCATTTAGTGTTCTTTTGTCTTAATATAGTCAATGGATCAAAACTTGTTTAAACTACTTGGAAGCTACAATTTTGGGGGTTTCCGTTTTTTAAATTTGTCTGACTGTTATATCTAGCAACCCTCCCGCCCCCCAATAAAAAGTCCTTTTGGCTAAAATTAGATTAGGAATGACAGATTTGGCCTAAAATATCTTTAATTACAGATTCTGGCACATGTACCTGCCTGTATATACTATATGCCCTTAAATGATGGAATTTGTATAATGCAGTCATTCTTCATAGAGCAGCTTCACTTTAAAGGTTTGATTATCACTAGGGTGAATGCGTATTGCAGTGCACTAGAGCAGTTTGAGTCCTGTATTCTACTTCAAGCTGAGCATTTATAGTAACTTTTACTATAAGTTAGGCCAAGTATCATTTTTAGTCTCTCAGTCCGTGGCATATTGAGGGCTGAGCATACTGTGTTTATACACACACATACACATCGCCCAGATGCTTTTGTTTTAAAACAAAACAAAATAAAGCTTGCTGATTCTGCTCTGTCCACTTTCCCACTAGGATGCTCACTGTGCTGTACTGGCTGCTGATTCATTTGTTAAATCTTGAATGATGACTCTTGCCTCATCCCTGCTGTGTTGGAGATGAAAGCAGATGCTCTTGATCATACAGTGTTAATCTGAATCCTCAAATTTCAGTTTGACCTAGCTGGATTTCTCTGAAGATGGTCTGGAGCATTTGTAGCACCACAGTGTTACAAAAAAAAAAAGGCACTGCACTGAGGTTTTATGCAGTTATTTAAAATCCTTTCTGTCAGTAATTTCAGCATGTTATGAATTCTTCAGACTTTCATTGTTCTAGCTACGATGCCTACCTTTGATTCCCTTGGTTCAGTGGTCCCTCACTGCAGTGCTCCAAACCCTGTTATGTCTGTTCCTCTAGTGTGTATGAAGGCAGCTTCAGCCTCATCTGCCAACTCCATTTAAACACAAGTTTAATAGCATGCAATGTTTCACTGCAGCAAGGATTTCGTTTTTAGGCTTTCACTTCAGGTGACTGACAGCTGCATTAACCAGGAGTTTACCCTTAAAATGAAAAGTACAAACCGCTCCTTTCCTAATGTGACCAGTGACTGCAAGAAGTAAAAGGTTTCAGCTGCCGTAAATTTCATTATTTTACTTGAAATACTAGAATACTTGCCCCTCTCCAACCATGGGAAAGCAAGATAAGTTTTCTTCCCTGTGGCAGACTGGCCTTCAAGAGGTCATTAGAAGGAGGTAGTAGAGCAGCCATGTCTGCTGGGAGAAAGGAAGGAGTAAGCATCTTATAAATAGGCCTCAAGGCTCGTTGACCCAATTAAACTTGAGCCGCAGACTAGCCACAGGCCTTGTTTGGTCTAAATCCTTTCAATTTTGTATGTTAGATTACATTGCTACCTGGTACATATATTAACAGACTGAATCTCTTTCAATCAGCCATAAGAGGAATAGTTTATTCTCAGAATTCCTTCAGAATCACTGTATACTATCAATTTTATCAAGCTATAGGTTTTTCCTATGCATCAAGTTTATTGGCCTAGGTAAGGAGAAGCTGTGTATTAACATTTATCATTTTAAGGCTTTTTGCTTTAAACACAGAGGATAACAGATTAAAGGAAAAATTAATACCCTGCAAGCAAATTTAAGTTTTTAACATGGTTGATAATGCAAAGTAAATTAAAAAAAATACCATGACATTGCAATAAGATAGGTGGTGTGAATCTAACACTGTTTCAATTACAAAATTATAATTGCAGTGGGGAGCAAGAAGTGGTTGAATGGACTGACACAGGATAAGCTGCTCCTTTCTGACTTCCTGCTAACAAAAAGCGGGGGAGGAGGAAAAGAGGCCCACACACAGCTCTATGGACAATATAAATTGACTCTTCACATAGAGTTCATGTGAATGGCAGATCCTCTTGCAGGAGAAGCCTTTGTCTGTTCTTGTCCTCGGGCTGTGACACTGAATTATGATACAGTAATATTTGGGACAACTGGTGTAACAACAGGTTTTCAGCAGTCTGGTTAAAACACCATAACATTCAAGAGCTGTTTTGGCATATTTTTAATTTGCTGTTGTTGAATTAGACTGTCAGGGTGTTACAAATGAATGCCAGCACCCTATATATGGGATAAGATGCCTCCTTTTGTTATATAACAATGTTATAATCCTTTGATATCAAAATATAACCAAAAATAATATTTTATAATTGCATATGATTGACTCATTACAATTGCTGATTAATATGAATACAAAGAATCATATGCTTAGAGACTAGAGCTGGTTAAAAAAAATAGAAAATTGATATTACTTGGTTAAAAATGGAACAATTTTTTATAAAAACATGCCTTCCTGAAAAGAGAAAAATATTGCTTTCCAGCCAGCTCTTCTACAGAAACCTCAGTATTCCCTTTTATTGAAGGCATGTGGATCAAAAGGCCTGTCTCTAGTCCATATTCAAGACATTAGGTGTTCTGCTAGAAAGAGGCGCCTCTTGCTTGTACATAGCAGAAGGCCCAGTCACCCTGCCAACAGTGTCCTTCTTCCCCCCTGCGAAAATATTCAAAACACTTGATGTACATTTGTCAGAAAAGTAGTTCTTTTTCAGAATAGAGGCCAGATATCTGAAGTAATGGAGTTTACTCATTGAAAACCAGTATCACCAATGCAAACGAATCTATGGTTTGGCTTTAAAGTATTTATGTTGTTCTGAGGTATCATAGATACTGTATTGTCAATGCCATCCATTCAAAAATTATGAGAATCTCAAAATCATGAGATTTGGTTTAAATCAATCAAGAGATTTAAAAAATAATCATAATAAATACAGGGCTCTTTTCTTTTGTCTTTTGGTTTTTTGAGCCTGCATGACATACCGAAGTCATGTTGTCAGTCTCTTGTTTGCAACCATAAGAATTGTTAAAAAATTATTTTACTGAAATCTGAGTCCAGGACAAAGGGCTTCAAGGAAAACACCAACAAGGCTCGCTTGAAAAATCACAACACCAAGTTTAGTCTTCCAAACACCAAATCTGTATTCTGCCTTTCACGGTTTTATGCAGACAGTTGTTTAACCAGTAACTGGTGTGATGAAATGTTTCCCCTTAAGATAAATGCTCTTTTTTACTCTCCTCATTTCCTCCCAGACTTCTCCCTGGCTCATAGAAGTTGGAACCTGGTCTTTTTCTTTTTTTCTCTAGAAACCTTTTTCCTTTTGAGTATAAGGTTTTTTTCATAAACTAGAATAACAGCACAAGTCATTCATGGATATACAGAATGTGATAGATGGATTATTACATTAATGCAGTAAAATGATCTTCAGTACAGTTTTCAGATTGCTGTACTGTGTAACTACCAAAAAGCTCAGCAGTATAGCATAAATACATGGGAACAAAGGCATGACTTGACAAAGATAAAGTGATACCAAAAGAAAAAGGGTGATGAACAAAATGTTAGAAGATTGATGAAATCTTATGATGTGGTTAAGGTCTGTAACGTTGATTAGGAAGTGATTCCTATTTGAAGATTATCCCAGGCTTCTGACCTCTCTCTGTAAGGTTCACCCCCCCACCCTCAATAATTGGAAAGCATCCATAAAGCAATTTTGGAGAATTTGTGTGGATCTGTATTTCTGTTTATAAAGCTATTTCAGCCATTTACCCTCAGTATCTTAATCTCAGTATCCAAAATTAGATTGGGAAATATCTTTATTCCATCTAGAAAACCTGTCTCACTGCTTTTGATTTTTACAGTATTCCTATAAGCAAGATTTAACTTACTTATTTTGCACCTATGAGTGTTGAAATACATTTTTTTCCTACTTTAATTATAGCAAACATTCCTAGGATACAAAACTCTGATCTTGCATTGAGAAACAAATGTAGTGTCAAATGTGCAAGTTTAATCTCTTGGATGAAGTCACTGTGCAGTAAGTAAAAGATAGTGATTAGTGTACTCCTCTGTGCAAGCACTTTCCACTGAAGCTATCTGGAGTAAGAGTTGCTGTAATACAGCTGGAGCTGTTGTGGTATCCTGAAACACAGTCAATGGATTGTTCCATTTTAATAAACTGTGTGTGTGGCATAAAGAGAACTTTAATTAGTTCTGTTGCATGTCTTTGGAGTGGAGGAGGCCCACACGAGTCATTCGGAACACCTGCCTTTTTACCTTTATACCCTCTCCTCCAATAAAGAATGGTCACATCCCGGCAAGGTAGAGTGTAGTGTGTTCTTGCTGTCACCAGCTCATTTTCATTGATTAATCTTGTCATTCAGCAGGCAAAGGCTTGTGCTCTCGCTATAATCACAGATAGAATGGTTTGGATCTCTGTGACTTAGTAAGTGAGCAGTTACATTTCTTCAGCTGCCTTCCAGCACTGTTTTATCTGTTGGACCTTCCAGGCAATAATCATTTTATTATCCCTGTCTTACATTCCTTTCTTCACCCCTTCTCCTTACCTCCACATTCTCCAACATAGAACATCTGCTAAATAATACTGGCTTTGCATTTCTTATCATCAGACTCCTCTTAATTTCTACACACTCTACTCATCGTCTTTCTGTGTCAATGAACTGGTTGCCTACAGCCAACTTTCCTGTACACAAGCGGTGCTCAGCTTGCTAACTTCGTGGGCCAGTGTGGGTTTGGCACATGGGGTCAGCCCATGGTTTGTGATAGAGCATGTCATATGGCCACATACACCAGGTTGATCTCTCACACAGTCCAACCCTGCATGCCAGATCCAGCTGCACACTGGCATAATCTAAAGGACAGGGCCATGTTATCTGCCCCTCAGGGCTCCCCATGCTTATGGAAATTTGGCAACAAGGGAGCATCAGTTAACATTGCCACTGCTCCCCACCTTTAAAATTTCTGGACCCACGAGGAGACCCATGAACCTGATGACATGGCTTTTCATGTCTCTACACAACTGATAAATGAAGCTCAGTTGCTTCACAGAATGCTTGCTTCTATTTTAAAAATGTTAGGTGACTGTTCAGGTGAGCTCCCAAAGACATGGCAGAGGGGACTGTGAGGGAAAATTGGTACTTTTGCAGTTGTCCTCTCCCTCTAGATCAGTGGTCTCCAAAGTGGGGTGCACAAGATGATCCATTGGGCTGCAGGAAGAAAATATTAGAACTTCTATTTCTATTTATTTTTTATCTATATATATTGTACATAATACATTAGTACAGTAGTACATGTATATAATTTATAAATAAATAAATATCCATATATTGGGGGTGCATGCTCAAAAATTTTTTACTGATAGGGGTGCGCGATCAAAAACATTTGGAGACCACTGCTCTAGATGATGATTTGTGCGACCGTAGTCAATTCTGGTCATTTCAAATAGTCACAGAAACCAATCATACACTCTACAGGCTTTACCTCCACTTGTCCAGTTTCATGATAATGTGCTTCACGATATTTGTTATTTTCAGCTGTGTGCAGTTTGCAAGAGAGAAATACAAACTGCAAACATGTAAACAGCTGTTGGGGGGGAGGCAACTTCATGTAACAGAATAGGCTGCCAAATTCATCGCTACCATGTGTGCTGTGTAATACTTGTCATCTCAAGTGAGTCATTAAAAGGGTTCCCCCTAATGGTACTTTGAAGTGCTGTGACAGCTTGAGAGCATCTATAAATTGCCACAAACAGCCCTCATACTGAGTTAGCTAATTGCTTGCTCTTTGACTTATTAGGAGTCACTGAGTTAAATAATTTGTCACATGTGTGGCTCATAATAAATAATGTGACTAGCCAGTTTGTGAGCTGTTTTTGTGATATATAGTGCCCCTTTGGATGTTGTCTCACACAGCTAACAAATATGGGTTCATTTTGACCCAAAGATTGTCGGAACCTTGTGAAAATAATCACACCTGACAGAGCAGCAGGTAAAATAATAATAATAATAATGAAGCATAATATAGTTAAACTGGGCTGTTCTTGAAGTTTACAAAGAAGTATTTTATAACTGTTTCCTTTCGTAATTGATATTGAGAGCATGCACACTTTTCCTGCAAAAAAGCCTCTTTCTTTTAATTTATATAGTGATGACCACTGAATTAAAAAATAAATTAACTTTCCTACCAGTATAAAAAGAGTACCTACTCAACAGCAGAAAAATATCAGTAGTTTTTTTAATCTGCTTGTTTGTTTGTTTGTTTTTATAAAGTACTAGCCAATTGCCCATCAAGAATGAAGGCGGGGGCTGGACGGGGACTAGAATGGGATGCCACCACCTAACACCCCATGCTGCTGCTGTTCTGCCTCTTGCAGTGAGTGGGGTGTCCGGTCCTCGGTGCAGGTCCTCCCCCTGTCCAGTCCCCGCTGCAGGTTCAGAACGATGTTGGTGTTCCCCCATACTTGGAGCACTCTGATTGACTGTTTCCGTCAGCCAATCAGAGCACGAATAAACCGTTACAGACAGACAGACAGACTTAGGCTTTTATAATATTAGAATTCTGATTACACTCAAACCTTCAGGTATGAATAAAACAGATTTTCCCTGGACCTCATCTGGCTTCTGCTTGTACATCTGCAAGTTTTGGACAATGTGATCACCCTGCTTTTTTATGCATACTACTTGAGACAGAGGAATAACTAGACAGTTTTGCACCTTAGGCAGTGGCAGTGGCCACTGTAAAGTGGAGCACCTAGGACTGGTGCTCCACTCCTCTACTTCTAATTATGCTACTGAGCTTGGATCAAGCTTGGAGCTTGAGATTTGGAAACAGAAATACAGGAAGTGCAGCTACAAGCTGTTTTGCTGTTGTGAAAGTAGAAGTAATTTTTGAAAGAATAAGTAAAAAACAAAAGTGTTATTTACAGTTAAATGAAAGTCTTCTCTGATTTCTAAATAGGAGAAGAATCCCAATGTTTTTCCCATGGAGATAAATGGCAATATCCACAGTAGTTTCAGTGATGACTTAGAAGCCAGTTGTCAGCTCTTCCGGTTTCTCCTATGAGCACTCTTTCCATACAACAGGCCTCTATTGGCACTTCCCAATACCCCACTCTAAACTAGATCACCAAGCTACAAACTTCCTATTGCAACCGCACTACAGGTGTTAAACAAGAAATTGTATTTTTGTACTCTTCAGTAGTCCCTTGTGAGCATGACCCTTCAGGGATGAGTTTCACCTTTCCTAAATGGTTACAACTGATCAGAAAGTGATGTTTCCCTTCACGTAGATTTGAGCTAGGGGCAACTTGACCTACAGTCAAATGTTCATAAGCTGAGCTGTTCCCCCTACCTCTCTCCTGTAGATCCATAAAGTTCTACTACTTTTAAACTGGATCCCAGATTTATAGTTGAGATTGAGAGTATGTACAATTTTTCACAAAAATGGCCTTTTTCTTTTATTTTACATAATGATGGCCACTGAATTTAAAAAAAGGTGTTGAAATAATGGTCCTGACCAGGAACTTATAGTTACATAAGACTCCTCTGTGTGCCTGTGACTCTAGATTTAATCAAAGTGAGCCAAAAAAATCTCTGAATACATAGTTTATTCTCCCAAAGGGAATCTGCAAACGGGGAAAAGAATGAAAGCAATTAGAGACCTCTAATCGCTGCAATCACCTGAAGGTCATTGTCACTTAGAGATGAGGTGAGCCCAGCTATGTCAGGTACAGCAGAAACATTTATTTACTTGAAAGTCTTAAGTTACTGAAACTCAAGGTTTTGTTACGAATGTATGTGTTGATTTTACCGAAGAGGAAATTTCAGGTGAAAAGCAAAGAGAGGCTAATGTCCACTGACCCTATAATAGCAGGTAGCCTGGTGATCATGGTACTGTCCTCAGGTACGGTAGAGGGAAGTTCAAGCTCTTGCTCCCAATCATACATAAAGCAACTTGAACCTGTTTTCCATGACCTAATGGCTTCCTGCCAAGTCCTAGTTATAGCTCTGGGGCCCAGCTGTTTGCTCAGAGTATCTCAGTTTTCCTCCACTACTCCCTCAAGAAGTTACTGCCCCCTCTCCAATCCTTTACTCTAGACTTGATTTTTTTTATAACTTGTGCTGTGGATAAATGTACCTTTTAACTGCCCTAAAAGTTGAAGGGGAACTGACACTTAGGCATTTCCCCTTCTCCTAAATGTTACGAAATAACTGTTACTGTTGCATCTGGTGCTCTAATAGTACTAGAAGGCAGGTAAATAGTTGTATTTTTAACCCTAAAGGGAGCAGGGACAAAGTTACAACAGTTTTCTCACACTTCTACTACTACAGAAGCAGTCAGATATAAGAGCTCCCTTGTAACAACTTATATTAATATCATTTGATATTGATACAATATTGACGTGTTTTTTGAATTTAGAGTTTGTGCTTGCAAAAATAGCAGTTACCTTTCTGGCAAGAGACAGGTAGGGATTTCACATGACTAGTTCACCCATTGTTGATCTTAAGGACTTTTTGGCATTTGTCGACACTGCCTCCATGCTGAGTGCCACCATGAAGTATGTTCTGTCCACTTGCCCCTGCTTCGCAAATGCCAAATCCCAGAAATGAGGCAATGTAGCCATCACCAATGACAGGAACCTAAAAGCAGTATATACTCCTAGTCCTGGGACAGGAACAGTTTAGACATACCCTTTGTATTACACTAGGAGATGCCATATCTCTTCAACTGCTTCATTCCTTGTTTGCTCTTCCCTAACAACCTCTTTTGAATAAACTCCAACTGTTAAATGGTTATAACATCAAACAGATAAACCAAGGCACATAAAATGTTCATACAGAATCATACAGAAAACTTCCTTAATCTCAATTCATTGACAGCAAGAATCTGTGTGTGAAATTCTGACCTCATTGAAGTCAGTGGTGTCAAGATTTTATCATGTTTTTTATTCCTTTTCTTTTGGTAAGAATGTGACACCGTTTTCTGACATTTGAAGGTATTAAGATCTTTATTAGCAGCAAATAAAGAAATATAACCACAGTCATGGATGTTTTAATTCTTGAATGTTCGTAAATAAAACTTTATTATTTTGAATGTGTCCAGCCCACCTCCATCCCAAAATCTTATCTGCTGTCTAACACCTGTTTCTATCTGAAGATTTGTTTTTATTAACCAGTGTTGTCAGCTCTCATGATGTTGTAAGTCTCACATGAGTTAGTGGTTTTTTGTGTTTGTTTTTGCTTAAAGCCCCAGGTCCTCAAGTCAGGGTATTTCATGAGGATCTTAGGAGTTGTTTGGAGGCAAAAAATGTTTCTGACCCTAATAGTTATGGAGAGAAAAACCAGAAGATCCCAAGATCCAGGGGCTCAGACCAGAAGGCAAATAGAAGGAGTACAAGATGTGTTCTTTCTGAACATCTCATGCTTGTCTGCCAATTTCTATGTGGCCCCTATTTTTTTCCATTTAAATATAACATGGCTATATGCTTGCATATTATCACTGGGACAACAAGCAATAAAAATGCCAGAAAGTCAAAGAGAGTGAAGCAGAGAAGTCACGAACAGCTCCCAGCTGGAGTGTTCAGGTCTTACTTGTATGATTTCTCCTCCCCCTCCCTCTCCCCACTGAAGACGTCCCTCACTACAATTTGGGTGGCTGTAGTAATTAAATGACTGTTCAAATTGCCTTTTTGTACCTAAGCGTATCCTCTCTATTTCAAGCTTATGAAGCCATTTAGCCCAGTATTATTGGCCTCCTGTGGAGCAAGTGGCTGAGGCTTTTGTCTGTGCTGGAAAAGAGGAGTATACCTATTAATCGACAGATCTGTATTTGCTTAAATTGTGCTGTCTTATTTGTTAGTTTAACATAGCTAGGTTAGTCCTCTTCTGCCCTCTGTGACCTGAAAAACAGTACTGAATGCTTTTTCTTGTGTAATTTAGTGTGAGGTTAATTTAATGCCCTTTTATGCTGCACTCCATTGTAACATTCTTTTATTATTAAACCTTATTTATTCATCCTATAGGTGGAGAATTTTTAGGTGTTTAATTAACATTTAATTGATAATGCTTCTGTTTTGAACCATATGCTCCACTAGAGAGCCTTCTGTATTTAAAAGTGGCTTATGGAATTGGTGAATGAAGTAACTGACTACCAGCCATCTGCCCTGTCTTAAGACATAATGAATATAGGCTTGACACATACTTCTTTATACACTGCACTAATTATATACACAAACAACATACAGCTAGTCTGATGTTCAACTGAAAATATGATTGAACTAGGGATGGTGTGGGGAAAATAGGGCATTTAAACATGGACTTGAGTTGAGAAGTCTTGTTCTAGATCTGCATCCGAATTTTCCAAAAATTCAAAAGCAGTGGAGGTCTGTACATCTGTTTTTCCTATTTGGACTATATTCTAGTACAGCTGAGATGCAATTACAGTAACATCAGAATTACTTCATTATTGAGTATTACCATAAGTCTATTTGTTATCTCCATCTTGTTACTACATATACTGAGTTGTGGGTGGGGGGTGGGAAGCAGTTCTAAATATATTTTCTGGTGAGGAGCAGAATGGTTTATCACAAGGTTAATATTGGCTAGAAATATGAGTAGTTGAGAAACAATTATGTTTTGACCTCTTTTTAGTAAATAGGCTAATCACATAAGAGATGGCGAAACAGTTTTATAGATGATGTAACTGATTCTGTGTGTACTGAAATCATGCCCCATGCCAATTTCCGCAAAAAAAGGTTCACGGTTAATCTGGTAGTCTAAGCCATGTACACATCACTTCATGCTTCTGCATCATGCAGTGTGCTAAGTCACTGCCAAAAGCAGAAGAAACAATGGTGAGATTTGGACATCTGGATCAGTAGATGTATACATTAAAACCCCAAGCTGAGACCCTGTCCCTGAAACAAATTTTGTTTAAGTGATGTTAGATGATGTTTCCAAGAGTTTTGTGGAGCCAGGACTAGAGTACAAGATATATGCTTTTTAATTCACCTCTATATATCTCTATTTCAACTAACTCTCCTTTAGAAGAGGTGGCTTGGACTTAGTCAGATTGGTGGCAACTTCTAAAAAACCCAAATCAGAGTTAACTAATAATACCTGTTCAGTTTCTACATCCCAATGTCATTTTCAGTTTTGTGGTTGTGATTTTAAGCTTTTACCCATCCTGTTTTGTGAATGTATGAGTGTGATCATATTAAAGAAATTCACATGCTTTATAACACGCATCTGATATATCTACATTCAGTGCTTGTGCCAGTATAAATCTTAGTAGCAGTCCCTGGCAGCAAAACGCTTACCAGCAGACCAAATAGTGAAGTGGGGCTGACTTACTATCAGCATCGGAATCAGCCTGAAAAAAGTTGATGGTACTAGCAGGAAAGGGTAAGGCCAAATGTTGATGTTGTGTGGTCTTTCCATTCAGCATCTCCTGCTGATAGAGCTCCCGTAGAGCCCAGCATAAATTAAAATGTGTTCTCCCCCACCATCAAGCAAAAAGCAAGCACACTGCCAACATCTGACCTCCTCAGAATGACTCTCCCACCTCCAGGCTTCAAGGCGTAGTTGGCACAGAGGGATGAAATTTACACCATCGTTCATCATCTTTCCTAAATTAAGCCTGTATTGTCTCAGCCCCAAGAAGAGCCATGCACAGTTGGGGAGCTGTTCCTGCGTCTATTTCTTACATGTTTTTTTAAGTCAGAAATCTCAAAGAAATTTCAGTTTCGAAATAAAAAAAAGAGTTTCTAAACTGATCCTTTATTTTATCTTACTCTTGGAATCATTTAAAGGGCTAAATGAATGATGCTAGCCAAGCAGGTAGGCATACATGCTTTTTTCCTGGTGTCATGTATTAAGCCAGATTTGTGTGTTTCTTCAAGAGAATCACCCTTTGTGTACTGCTGACTTCCAATAAGTGACTTTGTAGTTAAAACATTTCCCAACAGATGCATTTCAGCCGAAAGACTTTATGCTAATACAGGAATGAATCAATTCTTGACCAGAAATGCTAGTTCTTCTAGTTTCCTGGCCTTATGAGGTTATCTCTGTAATTATTATTGCTCCTGCCCCCAGGATGCCTGCCTAATAGGAATCTTTGGGGGTGGTTGGGATTAAGTTATTTACTACTGTGTTTAAATGAAGCTGTCAGTTCTTTAAAAGCCATTTAGTTCATGTGTGGTTTTTTGATATACTATATATTGCATACCTTTATTGTGATTCACTACCATTCATTCAACATTCCCAACTGTATCCAAACAAATATAATCAAAGACTAGATTTACATGACTCTTGCTGTGTATGCTGTGCTCCTGTTTTAAAGAGTTTGTAAATGGGCTGAGGGGACTTTCCTGAAATTTTGCTATAGTTTGGTCCTATTATACATAGAACTCAATGCTATTCCTCACATGAGTTTTCCAATTAACTCAACTGAGCTCTTAGGCCAGGTACAGACCTTACACTTTTACTGGTATAAGTGATCAGAAAACGGCCTATACCCATAACAGAACAGAAACTTGGTGCACAAAACCAGTCTTTACCCATAACAAAACCGAAGGTCGGGATGCATAGACTGATCTAAAAATGGCAGAACCCAGTCTAGGTTTGCACCCCTCCCCCTAACCCAGGGCAAATGTGTGTTTGCTACTGATTTAAACTATGCCACTTACAGAAAACCATGAAACTTAGATCGATTCTGCCTTGGGCTTTTTTGAATGTCTGTACTTAGCTTTAGAGTGTTTTTATCAGAAGTGCTGATCACTGCCCAAACTCTACTTACATTAAAGTTAATGGGGGGTTTGCAGTGAGTTCAGTGGGGAAGAGAAGCCAACACTGAATGCCAGTCTGGTAAGCACACACTTAAATCTGTCCACATACAAAAAAGCACAGGCTTAACTTTAAGCCACATTTTATCACTGTTGATTAAAACTTGAGCACATTTTAATAGCATTTCTGATTCAGGTCTGTAAGTAATAAATTCTTTTTCAGTGTCAGCAAAAGAATGCCTCCTCTTGGCAGCATTCTGATAAATTAGTGTAATAAACATTAATTTACCTTCATAGACTTAAGTGAACTAAACAAAGTTATAATGCTGTATTTAGTCAAGTATAAGATGACCCTAATTATTAGATTGTATATATGGAATATTTATAAATCTGTTACTGTGAATTTTACAGGTGTATCCATGAAATGGTGGTAACCCTGTCAGTTCTGTGGCTAATCCTCGCATTACAGGAGATGCCACCTTAGTGTACTGTGACATTCTGCCAGGGTCACACTCAGTAAACCTGGGATTTTTACAAAGGGCTAAAGCAGGGATCGGCAACATTTTTGGACAGTGCCAAAAACACTCACAACCTTGACTTGTAAGATGTTGGCGTGCCGAGGCAGATGGCGGAGTAGCTGCAAGGGGCCCAGTCTTTATTGTGGCAGCACAGCTCCTGCCCCTTCCCTGCCATCTGCTCTGAAGCACACATGCCAAGCAAAATGCCTTTGCATGCCATGCTCTGGCACTTGTGCCAGGGGTTGCCTAAACCTGGGCTAAAGGGATTGGGAACAAAAAATTCAACTGAAAGTCATTGGGGATTGGGTATTTAAGTCCAGCAGCCATGTTTGAAAACTCTAGTCTGTGCTCTCAAAGTATGATCATTATGAGCTCTTGGACAAAACTAATGTGGCATATTAGCAGAAACTGAATACTAATTAAGGAAGAAAAAATGTGTCACTTAGAAAATGACAATATTCCCCTAAGTAGATATCCTGCGCAAGGTGCAGTTAAAAGCCAGATATATAATTTACTTACTGATTTATATGCTTTTACATTTTCTTGGGTAAGATATGTTTGTTTTCTTCTGGAGCAGTGAAAAAAGAGTATTTTTGAGGTTTTGTCTTATACTGCTTGTTTTGTTACATATTGTTGTATGGATGGCATAGTAATTGTATATATATTTTGAATTTTGAAAACCTCTAATATAAGGGAGTTCCTTTTAATATGTTTGTATACGTTTAAATGAAAAATAGTTGGAAAACTGGTGCCTAATGCATTTTGTTGCAGACTAAACAGGTTCTAATCATGCAAGCATCATCACACATGACTATTATGGAACTTGTTGCAAACTAGCAATGAATTATAGGTAGTTTCACAAACAACCATAATTATGGGCCATACAAATAAATAGCGACCTGGCTTTATACCAACTCCAGTAATTCTTCCTACTGACCTGTTGTTAACATCTTTTAAAAATTCCTGTAACATAATTTATAAGATAACTATAATGTGACATAGTTAAGGCCTTTTAAACATGTGATTTTCAGAACTGTAAGTAGACTAATACAGTAAAATCTTTGTCCTTTGCAAAGTATGTGTATATGTGTATGTATGTACAGTATATATTTATCTGGTCTGGAATAAGCATTAATCTTTAATTACTGTATAAACATTTTAAACAGGTGTGGAATAACTGTACTTTCAAATATTCAGTGTTTCTTTGCTAACTAGTGATGTGTTGGCTCTGCTGTTTGAAGGGTTTCACCTTTCTGTGCCCAAGGTTTAGTGGAGGAGGGGGAGGGGAAATGGGGAAGGTAGAAAAATGCCCCAAATCCCACATAAATCAGAAATTTCCAGGTCTAAACCAGTTATAAATTATGCACCATCATAACATCCTTTACCACAGTTTGTGAGCCAGGACTGCAGCTTGGGTAGTTTATAGCGGAAAAATGGTTTTTCAAGGGATAGCACACCCTCGGACTACTTCTTCTCCTAGGCCCTATGTGCTGGGCCTGTGGTGTGAGGAGATATAAAGCAGCATTTTTCTAACTGCCTTTGAAAACAATGAGGGCTCTGTTAGCACGGAGCCCAAACTCCTGTAGCCCCTGTCTCACAAGGTTGGAATGACTGGTTAAACCCAGGTTCAAAGCTCTTGGCCTCCAAGTTCCTTAATTTAGCACTATTTTTGCTTCTCTAACCTCTGTTTTTTCTACTTAAACCATCTAAGGTCTCCTTGTTTTGCAGGGAACTAAGCAGCTCCTTTTTATAATTAGATTAAAGATAATCAAATGAAGGCTTGGATATTTTTTAATGTCGTTTAATCTTCTCCCCCTTCCCCATCTCCAAAATAGCTTTTTATCACCATTGCCTAGTTTTTTGAAAATTTACACACAGTAAATTTACCTTTTTTTGCTTTTGCTTGTTCTGTATTTCAACCCTCTGGTTTTCTGATTCAAAAATACAGTTTGATAGGTATTTTTCAGCATTTTTATATGTTGCTGTAAAATAAACTTTTGCCAGGTGTTTCAGGCACGACTCACAGCACTCCTTTATCAGTTTCACAAAGCTGTCTGGCATGAAATTGAAAAAGAAACAGAAAGAGCACAGAGAAAGAAGGGGGGAAATAAGGTGTGTAAGAAAGGAGCAGTTCAAGATACAGCACACAAAGTGTTTTGCTACATAATCATGTTGACAAAACATGTCTAATTTAGTCTTTTTTTATTTTAAAACCAGAATCCCAGACTTGTTAATACTCTCCTGCAAGTAAATAACGTTCTAAAAATTTTGCTGAGAATTACAATTGTATACAAAATCATAGCTGCTGTTCTCAGACCCCTGCATCATTTCATTTTTTTCCCTTTCTTTTCAAATCTTACTTTCACCATCCTACATAATACAAGGCTAATACAAATGTCTTTGAAACAAGAGCCGAAAACGTTATTGGCATCAGACTTTGATCACACTTAATATTTTAAGCCAAAGAAACTGTAGATGAACAACTGCGTATTTTAAAAAACAATCATCTAAATTTACAGTGTATAGAATATCACTGTACTCTTTGTCCGGTCCAGAACTTCATACTGGAAGAGACAAAAGGAGATTCACCACTCTTGACAAGATTATCATTTGCAGACTTATCTGAGGAGGCCAAGGTAGAGATCAAGTCTCCAATTTGTTAGATTAGTGGGTACAGGGGTACTAGGTTGTTAGGTCTGGTTCTCATTTTAAAGCTGGTGCTAAAAAGACTATGGTTCACATTTCCTTTTTTTTTAATTTAAAAAGGGGTCATCACCAGTCTTTTGTTTTAGTCTTTTCTGTAATTCTTGTTAGTGTTCTTTTTTTTTTTAATGTGATCAAATATCTTGAGGTTGGGGTAAGGGGTGGAGGGGGGCTCTTTTCTGCTGTATATGAAGCTTGTAGATATAAAGTTTTTTTAGACTTAAAATTTTTCCCTGGTATTACAAAAATACAAACTGAAGGAGGGAAAAGTGATCTTAAAATTTAAATGGTCTTAAAATTTAGCAGCAACATTTATTTAATAAAATAAGAATGCAGTTCTGTAGCTTCCATTCACCTGACTAATTCTTGCACAGCTGACTAATTCCTGACTGTCCGTAAGATTTCAGTAGGATTTTAGAAGTCAAATTCCTTTTACCACTAATTATTTGTTCCAGGACTTTTCTTGTTTTTACAACATTGTGAAAGATTGTAAGAAAGTTGCTGTAGAACCAATTAATATTTGGTTATTTCTACATCATCCTTTACTAATAGTACTTTATCAAATGTACCTGTAGAAATAGTCACTGTGACAGTAACATTTTTTTTCTAAAATAAGTAGCTGTTGTGGTTGACGGAGTTCTTTTATTATTATTATTATTTATTTTAAAAGGGGTTTTAAAATATTATTGTTTTTAATGTAAGGGCTTGAGTTGATATCAGACTTGAGTTGCTGAATTAAAGAATCTAAGTGTTATTTGTGACAGTAATGTTATTGGCTAATGCCTGCTTTGTGACTGGATGACACACAAGAGAGAATGCAATATGACTTTAGGGTTTGGGCACATAGCATCCTGTGGTGGCAATTTTAAGTAGCTGATTGGAAAGAAATTAAAGTATTGGGGAAAGAAGCTTCCCTTCCCCAAAACATCAAAGGAGAAGCCTATAGTAGATAATAAGTATTAGATTAAGGAAGAGGCTAGGAATCGAGTGTCCTTTGCACTTCTTCTGTAGTCTCTACAGAATGGAGGATCTGTATCTTTCTGGTGTTGGCAGAGATGACTGTAAGTGGAAGGTACTCGTGTTTATTTAATTTTTACAAATAAATCTGGCAGATTAAAAAGGAGACTGAAAATGTAATGCATAGTTTGGTGTCAGAGAACAGACAGGTTTGCAATGGATAATTTTCCTAACTTCTCTTTGCAAATCCATAATGATAAAGTGTGCGTAGTAATAGGCAGCTTGTGTAACTCATGTAATGACCAAAATGTTCAAGTAGGCATCTTGCAAATCAGAATAATAAATAATAAAATCCCAAGATATCTGTACCTTGAGGGAAAAAAAGTCAAGGGTATATTGTCTTAAATTAGGTGAAATATTCCATGATTTCTAAGATCATAGGGATTCTTCAGATAGCTGGAGCCTTCGGTTAATGCAGCTATTGTAAAGTAGAAATACTGATGACTAATGAAATAACCAGTTGTCTACATATTAATTTTTCATTTATAGATCCAAAAATAGTCCTTACATTTCCAGAGGTGCTATACATCTATTATGCGGGCAATATATTAGTATACATGCTAGATTTATTTCCCTCCTACTCCATCCTCCTCCACAAAATTTTTGCAATGTAACTTTCCAAAGTAAACGTCTGAAACATTTCATTTTACCTGTCAGTTTTTCATTTTTTCTGTTAGAGAAAAACATTAAGTTGTACAGTTCTGATGGTAGGTTTTTTTGGGAAGTTTAAATTAAACAAAAGTGTAATTTATCATTCTGAGACAAAAAATGACTAATGAGCATAACTAATCCCTTTTCCAGGTCCTAGGTGTACTTAGTTGAAAGCCATAAAGGTTACAGAGGTTATCAAGTCTTGAAGATAAGAAGCAGAAGCTGTTAAACTTAGTGTTGAAAATCAGTTTCCTCATTTTTCTTTTTTCTATGTGAAGTAGTAATTCTGCAGATTCACACTATTCATACGGTAGAGTTGTGGCTGTGAGTTGTCGTGTCCTTTAAATAATTTTAGCTCATTTTGTAATATTTCCTCTTATTATTTTCCACTTATGCCACTACTGTTTGCCAGAGCTGTTGTTGAATCTTTTCACTACAAACCTGGTGGCATAGCTAACTGCATTAAGTAGCCTGTAGGGCAAAACCTGTGCTAATACACTACTGTGCAGTAGTATTAGGATACTGTGCAGTTAGCGTCAGTGAAAAACCATGTCCTCGGTGCTACTGCGCAGTAGCACGAGTCACTGCACATTGATTTAGTAGTTGGTTATGCAAGTCCTAAATTTAATTCATAGTAACTATGGCACATTAATAAACATGTCGATGCAGCCAGTTTGGTTTGTATGTTGTGTTGGTTTATGCTTCATGTTTGTTCTCCTAGCCTAACTTCACTTCCCATTTCCCCCACCAAGAGAATTTAAGTTAGGAGTAGTGTGAAACAGTAGGGTTTGAAAAAAAACCAAACACGTTAAAGCCACTGTATTTCATCCATAGTCATCTTCACAAAACTAATTTAATAACACCTTTCATTTTGAAGTATTTATGTCTAAAAGTATAATTCTTTTGAATTATCTTTGGCAGAGTCTTTCTTGAGTATTTGTTTGACTGGGGCAATGTTATGCTGGCAGAAGAAATTATTGAAATTTGTTAATTATAAACTATGGTGTGTTAGATTTTATAAAACAGTCTGTACCAGTTAGCCTTAAGAAAGACGTCCTGACAAGGTAATGACACTTCTCTAACAATTTTTTTCTAAAGGGTTTGCTTACTGCTACTGAGTGTACATGGTTGCCATCATACTTGTTTTACAAAACAATATAGAGTAAGGATGGTGGAAGGGCCTTATCCTTTTCCCTGTGCACTTGGAAACAAAACTCCCCTTTGGCTTCTGTGGTTCAAGATTATGTTAGTATCTGGAGTATGTATTAAAATGATTCATCTCATCTATTCTTGTTTCTTTTTGTTGAAAAAGAGGAAACCATCGCAATCAAAGTGATTTTATTTTTATATACTACACTATAACCATAGAAATGTTGTTGGATCACTTTCAAACTGTTAAATGTACAAATATGCTTTCAGTCATCATATGCAGCATTATTTTCTTTAATCTGATTTATGGGGAATGATACTACTTGAGCAAAAATACCACTGTTCTATCTCATCCTTATTATATTGTCTAGTTCAGTTATTTTTGCAGGTCTTGATCCAGTTTACACTGAAGTTGGATGCTTTCTTCTGCAGTTACTAACAGTTGAGTCTTAAGGCTCTGCAGTTGAATGCCATCTGTTAAAATGCACTTCACATTTAGCAACATAGGAGAAAATTCTGCCCGTTACTGAGCAGGTAGGCAGGTGAAAAACAAGGCAGAGGAAAATATTAGGATCCCTTCCCACTAAAATCAAGGACTTCTTAGGGTGCTACCTTTTATAGAACCAACTATGTAGTTGGGATAAAGTTAAACAAGCTTTTGAATGCAAGACATTCTTCCTCAGGTCTTTGATCACAGGGAGCCAGGCACAGCATAGTGAAAAAGCACTATGGTTTTTTTTATCTACCTTTATCCCAACTACTTAGTTGGTCCAGTAAAAGATATCACCCTAAGAAATCCTTGCCTCTTGCATAATTTCTGGACATCACAGCTACATCACTTGGACACCATTAAGATCAAATTAGCATTCAGGAAGGTAGCTAAAGTATCAGGATATAGCAAAATGTGCTTGGCATTTGTCTGCCATATTTAAGCCAGCCCACCCTGAAACTAAAGACCGTTCTTGTGCCAGCTGTGCAGCTGGCAGTGCTCAGCTTCTCCCCCTCTCCCCAACCCCGCTCCCTCTACCACCCCTAGCATATAGCCCTGTCAGCTAAAAATATAAATTCCTCTTCTTTGAAGAAAAATTTAAATAAAAGCTGATTAAAAGATTGTCTGCTCTTCAGAGAAGAAGAATGCAGATCTTCCATAAATGTTGGATATTAACTTCTGGTTTCATTTTGATTTCCTTTACTTGCAAATCCCAATTTCTGCATGAGAGGACTTTGAGGCCATCAGCAGGCTTGATTCTTTCCTTCATATTCAGTACATTTTTTCTCACCCACAGTCCAAAAATATCAGAAGTTGATAGGTGTAGGATATCATCATGCACTACTGAGTACTGGACATACTCAGCTTTGTCTTTTGGTCTTGCTACCCACTGACATCAGGACACATCTATTAATCTAGGGTTTATGGAGGAGAAAATGACAAACATGTTCACTTGTAACCAAAAAAGATGTGAAGTTGGAGGGGTCTGCTTTCCCTTTTTATTATTTTGTATAGTTTGGGACAATGAGAAGTTGCCAGATTTTTCTGTTTGTCTTTATGGGTTCATATTTTTTATTTTGTGGAAAAGGTTTTGGAGTTTGGGATGCACATGCGGTTTTTTTAGTTAACTAAAGGTGTAATTATCCCATATCAACCATATCATAGTTAGGGCTAACCAGAAAATAACAATTTGCTTCACCAAAAACAGAAGGAAAAAAAAGGGGAGGGGGTGAAATTTGTTCTCATTCCAGTGCAGAGTTCTCTCTCACACCCACCAGAAATTCCATTCTGGCCTGAGAACCATTTGCACTGGAACTGCAATGTTTCCCTAAAGCATTACTGTTTTGAGAAAAAGGTATTTTTCAATGGGAAAAAGTTTTGTCATTTTTTTTCTTTACCAGCTCTACCAATAGCCCTCTCTTGCTCACAATAAATAAAAAATATATTAGTAAAGGCTGTACATGAGCAAAGGTCTTCAGTTTGTAGAAATAAACAAAATGGGTTTCTCCAATTCTTAAGCAGTTCCATAAATGGGCATGAAAAACTTCATTTTAAGAGGTGCTTGTACTTACTATTCATCTGAAATCAGTAGCAGGGACAGGTGCTCTACATATCAAAGAAAAAAAATTTAAGTCAATATTATCTAATTCTAATGGTGTGGTTGACACGTTATATACAGATATAAAATCATTTAGAACTAAGTAAAAGTAACTAATGCAGTTCCAACTGTTTATATTTTGCTTTCAAAATATTGTACTTTGTGACCTGGATATGTACTGGCTGTCCTTTTAATTAACTAAACTGGGCATTAGATATTAGTAAAACGCTGCTCTTTTTTGTGAAGTACTGACAAAATTCTTAATCTAAGGAGTGATGGTATGAACTATTGGCTAGAGGCCCATACAAGAAGTGAGAGTGACATTAGTATTTCTTTTTAATAGACATAGAGAAAAATAGTCTGATTCTTTTCCTTCTCTTACACTGGTTTAACTCCATCACCTTCTTTGGAATTACCTATGATGCAAACCAGAATTGGTCTAGGGGTTTCTAAAGCTGTTCTGTCATTACAGCACTTTGCCTTGCAGTAGCTTTTCCTAACACTGATTTTCACAGAGATGAACTTGAAATCATTACTATATATTTTTTTATTCCTTCCTGTCCTCAGATGTCAGTCTACAAAATTATTTGCTTAGTTGATGGGATGATGTGTGTGACTTGAAATTGTCCAGTGTAAGTATTTTATTGCCAGCAGCACATCATTGAAAATATGCTATTAGCAAAGGAATAGGGTATCTGATTGATCTCATAACAAAGATCTAGGGAATTACTTCTAAAACAAATATGAATGCATTGTAGGAAAATTTTATAGACTTCCAATCCAACCAAGTTAAAACTAATAATATATTGAAACTTGTTGTCTCTTCTTTTTGACATCTGGTTTTGATCAGAGGTCTTCTTGAAAAAGGCATCTATCTCTTTACAATGAAAAATAGCTGTGTTATGGCATAACAAAATAAAATGTTTCATCTGTGCTTTAGCTGAAATATAGAAATTGAACTTTTATCTAATAAACACCATTTTGAGCTTTAATACAAACTGAATAAGTGTGTTTATGTACATTTAAAGGTGTCTTGAGAGATTCAGAAATTTATCTCATGAATGTTATACAAACCGAAACAAATAGAAAATAATTATTTCTGGACAAGGGTTATAAATGTTTCTCACTATATTTGAAGAACAGAGATTTTTTTCCATTTGCTGCACTGTTCCTAGATCCTATCATTCTAATATGCACTTAAGTGTATCTGTTATTTTTGTGAAGAGTTTGAATTCTAAAAAAGATATTTCAGCCTGACAACTTTACTTCATTATTCCAACTTTATTTTTTTATTTATTATCTAGTTCAAAGTACATTTAAATTAATTAATTGATAGGCTTATACTCTCACTGAGGCTTTGGAGAAGCCATCTCTGACAGCTCAGTTTAAACTAACCTTAAAAAGTGATTGTATTAAGTTTTGTGATGCGGTATCAATATCCACTTGCAAGTTCCTAGGTGAATGCTGTGTCTGGATGTCAAAATGGATCATGTGAAAGTATGTCAGTCAATTAATCACTGCCAATGAGCCATAGCATGCTACAGCTCCATTTCATACCCGCTTCCTCGTTAAGTTCACAAAATTCAAATCAGCAAGCCAGACCTCCTCCTTTTAGACCTCCAATAATGGCCAGAGTAATTTTGGATTTATCTGGGTCATCTTTGCAGTAACATGCATTTGAACTGTTTCAGGCTTCTATAGTGAAACCTTAAAATCAGTATGCAATGCAGTTAGCTTGCAAAACATGTTTGTAAATAATTCTACTTTATTTACTGGGAGATGCCTAAATAACTAGTGTGGTAGAATGGATAATGCTGAATGTTGATATTGATAAGCATAGTGAAAATCTTCTAGCACAAACCTCGGAAATATCCAGGGTGAGTTTTCTGTGAAGCATAACTCAGAATTACCAGGAAGCTGAACTTTGATTAACAGCAATGACTTACAATAGGGAGAAAGAGAATCATTCACATTTAATACCCTTTCTCCTCTCCTGTCTATTTCTTACCCCCCACAAACTCACCAAGAGAAGTATAATCCAAATTGAATACTAGCTTGATATACTAGAAAAATTAAATTAAATTCTTGCGACAAGTAAGGCATTGTTATTGGGGGGGAGGAGGGTAGAGAGCAGGGTTGAGAGACTCTCTAACTTTTTTGGCCTGTTGAGGAAGTTTGGTCACTGGTACAAAGCCATACAGCTGCACACAATATAAAGTAAGTTTAACAGCATATTTGGTGAGTTTATAACTTCCCCAGGGCATTTTAACATTAAAAATAGGGATTGTTAACCCGGCCCATCTGAATTTAAATATGAGCTTACTTTGCAAGAAATGAGGGGTAACGTCTCAAGTACTTTTCTTTGTGTTTTATTATAGTGTAAAGATTTACATTGCTTTATGGCTCCATTTTGCATTTTGTATTCACTATGCAGAGAGATAGTGCATAGTCTTGGTACAAATGATAATCCCAGGGTGAGATTACATACATGTTTTTTTATAGTGCAACATGGATATTCATAGGGAAAAGATGTAGGATAAAAAAGTCAGTTGTGTATATTTCTGACTAAAATAAAATTCAGAAGGCAAGGTAGATATAGACCTTATAAACTAAGGGAATTAGATATATAACATAAGCTTTCATGAGATGGAGCTCACTTCATCAGATGTACTTCTTCGTAAGCTTTTGTACCCCTAGCTCACAAATGTTTATGCTACATGTATGTGTGTGTGTACATATATGTATATATATATAGCATAAGCGTGCATAAACTGGAGGTACAAAAGCTTTTGTATATATATTATATATATCTAATTTAGTTAGTCTGTAAGGTGCAAATCTAGCTTGCCTTCTGCTTAACTTCAGATTAATATGGCTAAGATAACTGCATCTCTCTGCATATACAATAAATGGCTCATTGCCTTTGTACTGTATTATTTGAGCAACTACACCAAAGCAGGCAAGAAAACAAACAAACAATATGTCTTTTAAGTCAGTAGTATTTCAGATTACATTAGGCATTATTAAGCATTTCAGCCCGAAAGCCAAATTAATATTTAGTAGGATATGCAAGATATGGCTGTAGACTTTGAAGAGTTAACATTGCCCTACACACTGGAGTATATTGCTTAAAATTATTTTAAGGTACTGTGTATAAAAGCACAGTACTCTAGATTGGATTGTCCTTAAATACTGGCTTTTCCCCTGAGGTGCATATGTAGCTTGCAACTCTGAGTGCTCAGAGCCATGAGTCATGCACCTCCACAAATTAAGACATTGGCTTAAAAATCAGGAGATTTAAAACTCTAATCTGCTTTGGGTTCTTATTTCTGTACAGGTTTGTGATCCTTCAGATATTTTCATGCTTTTCCCTGCAGTCGTGAGACTAACAACTCATTTATCCTGGGGCTGAGCCTTGCAATAAAAATATAGACCATCAAATATTGCAAAACTGTCAGTAGTCTTAGAACTTGGGAACACTGTGTAAGAGCAGTATTTGGCCCTACTGGTCTGTGTTCAGAACTTCAGCATAGTGTTTGCTGAAACAATGCCATCCCCCGGACTCTTTATCACTATTGGAAACTGCAGTGTAGTTTGCAGTGCAAGTGTACTGCCTTTCTGTAGAACATGGTTGTACTGCATTGAATATCACGGTGGCAGTGTATCACTAGTTTTGCTTTGGTTTTCTTCTTAGTATTTTCCACATCTAAGAAACAAACTGGGAAACCTTTTTGGAGTTAGATTTTTTTTTCTTTTTTGTTTCATAAATTTCACTACATTTTAGATGACAGTGAGATCAGATGAGGTTTCTAGTCAATATTTGGTGACTATTTAAAATTATATGGAGGTTGGAGCCACCACTTACTGTTTACAAGCCCTGTTTATAGCATTCTGAGTTGTAGGCCCTGAGTATCATGACTTCTTGTACTAAGTAATACTAAAAAGACCTTCATTCTGCAGGCACTACTGCCCTGTAGAGCTTGTGTTCTGTTTAGTGGACCAGTGCCATTTTCATGCATGGACAGTAACAGTGAAATTCACATCCCTGTGTAATACCAAACCAAATTAGTTTTGCACAGGGCACTAGCAACAGAGAGGTTGGGAGGGAACAGAACACCTACCTAGAGGGGAAAGTTCAGGGCAGCTGTTACCACAGTGTGTGATTCTGGAAGTGGGCATGACCTTCTTGCACCCTTTATATTAGATTTCCTAGCCAATGTATCAATATACTATGTTTCCTGGAATGACAATCAAGGTTTTCTCGTACATTTAATGGGGGCAAGAGAAGGTAGGCAGCAGGGGACACAGGAACTGGCAACAGGGGAGAACAAATAAAATTATCATTCCAAGGAATGAGTTTTGTGACTAATTTCAGTGGGGTAGGATCAAGCCTTAGGTAACTTTGTGCGACTTAAAAATATCAGATATATAATATGGATCAAATCAAAGGTCCATCTAGCCCAATATCCTGTCTGTCATAGTGGCAGAGAGGGGATGATAAGGGAAGAAATCCTTATCTAGGATATATCTAGAATATAGTTTGTTGGTAGTACATACTAGTATAATACTGAACATGCAATAAATAATAATAGATTCACCTTTTCCCCAGTGATCTTTTGATGTTGTTTACTCACAGTATGAATTAGTCAGCTTCCGAATTCCATTTTGGAAAAACAAGTGACCTTAAAAAATTTAAATCAATAAAGCAGTTGTTTTCTTTATATGTGAAATACCCCAAACTGTCTATTTCTTATGTTTTCTTAAATCTTCTGTAATTGGCACAAATACTGTTGAAGCCCAGTACCTGGCCTCAGCCCTACCACTACCTTATGCATCATTAATGTAAGTGGTTCTGTTGGAATCACTGGGGGCTGTTCATGAGCAGTAAAGTTGGGCACATGTGGTTTGCAGGATCTCGGCTTGTGTTCGTGAATTTGTTGTAATTTCTTGACAACGTGTAAAGGAGGAGGACATTAAATCCAAGGTTCAGTGGTCATTTTTATTTTTTTTAAAAAGATAAAAATCTTCAATGGCAATAGCCCAGAACTGATCAACCTTACAGCCATGATCTTATGCTTGTGAAGAAGGAAATTAGGAATTTGGCAAGATAAAGTGTTGACTGTAAATCCATATCATAAATAAGGCTTTGGATTTTTCACAAGAGTCTTTAAATCTATGATATTTTTTACATGAAAAAACCAAGCAAGGCTGCAGTTATATCTGGCATGGAAATATTCAGTCTCTGAATGAGGCGTGCAATACAGTGCTCATAAGTGCTCCTTGACTTAAACGGTGGTAAAGTAAGAATGGCCAGGCTAAGTCTTTGCAAGTCTTCCTGTATAATGTCTCAGATATATACAGCCCTTCCTTTTACATCCATGCAGTTAAATCTCTCATATCTTGTCTTCATATCCTTTTCTCTAGACTTGACAAATGCAATATAGACCTGCATGCATTCATTTCTAATGCTAAAGCAAAGATCATATTTCTAATCCATTACTTTGTTCATGCCTCCTTCCATTGCCAGGTTCATATTTGTATCTCCCATTGGCTCTCTCTTCTCTCTCACATTAAACATAAACCATTCATTTCCACCATCAAGGCCTGTCATGTTTTATATCCATCCTACACTGTCATCTCTCATGTTCTGCGAAGAGGTCAAATCCTACCTCCAATCACTCTATAATATCATCATTATTGCCAACTTATTTTTTCAAACAATCTCTCTATCACACTGACTCTAACACTTGGTAAATATCTATGGATCGACCTCGCTTGTTCTTCAAATCGCTATCTAAAACTCTCTTTTGCCTTGATGCCTCTAAAAATCTTGACAGTGGGTTAGACTGCAGTTGCAGAGCTCACTCCTTCTCATAACAATCTTTGGTGGGATGAGGCTCCCATGTACCAGAAGACCCCTGTCTTGACAGACTTGATGTCATTGATAGGTTCTGGACCTAGTTCTTGTATCATCCTATGGCATTCAGCATGGTGATTTATATATATTCATGTCTCTCATGATTTCCTTCTCTGAATATTAAAAAGCATGATATATGAATGTTGACATTTTAAAAAATATTCTTGAGGGCAAAGAGATAACCTTTATCATGAGAACCTTTTGATCAGGATTGCTGCTCCATCTCCTAGAACGATGAACCAATTTTCAAACCCATCTAGATGTCTGAATTTTAGAAAGGAAGTAAAAAAAATATTTAAACTGAAATCATGTCACAAATGTAACTATGGTGCAGCCATAGCTTCTCATAATACATGTACACACACAAAGATATGGATATGCATTATATTTATTTTTATGCATGTATGTGTGTGTGTATATATATATAAAACATGTAATATAAAATCTTGCTAAAAGAATGTGTCCCAGACTTGTCTGCCAAGTTTCAGGTGGGAGTGAGTTATTATAGCAGAGCTTTTGACCTCTGAAACAGGGCTTTATAATGGAAATGTGGACATAACCTTTAACAATAGAGCCACAAACAGCATCATTATATTACTTGCTATTTGCTTACATCCTTGCTGTGGAAACAATGGTAGCACTGTCTACTACTAATAGTGCTAGGGGGACAGGGATAGTTGGCACTGATATCAGAGGGGGAAAATAATTTCAGATTAAAAGTTCACCTTATCTGAGGTATACAAACCTAAGGGATTTTTAAATGAATGGCTTTGGTTTGGATCTGTGTATAAAACATTCTAAACTTTTTTTGGTAGACTGCAGATAAATTTATAAAGGACATTTACTACATACAATGTATTTTGAGTATTTTAGGCCCCTTAAATCTTTGACTTGCAAATCTAATTGTTCTATTGTTCTTTTTATTACATTTTCCCCAGTTTTTATTGTAAACAGAAACTACACCATTATGCAGTGTTGCTAACTTTCAAGATATCAGTTCAATTCTTGCAGTATCTAGTATTTTCCAAAGACCTATCTCCTGGAGTTCTCTGACTACATTAGAACCTTGGTTTTTAGGTCTGCCCATCTGTCCATCCTTCCTTCCTGCTAAGAAAAGATCTGAACACTAAAAAGACCACCCTCCAAAAAAATGTACTTTATTTCTTTAATGACTTCTACACCAATTCATGAATTTGTAAAAGGGGAAAGGGGGCTGACTCATGATTTTTAAACTCTTGTGCCTGATAGTACTGAGAACATAAACAATTGGAATGAAGGTGTTAAGAATTCAGATTGCTCCCAGCAATGGAATTGCTTAGTGATATCCAAAGCAAAATCCCAGAAACAATCATTTCTGAGTCTTGAAGTTTAGAAGCAGATTTGAATTCTGATCTCAGTTTATGGGTGGCAACTGCTGAAGCCAACCTTAAACATCAGAACGTTCCTGAAAGTTTGGACCTTGATCCAAATCTTGTTTCCTGTTGACCTGTTGTGAAAGCATTTTGATGCAGAAAATGTAGACGTGGTCACCAATTTATTGTGTTGTTTCTTTTTTTTAAAATTAAATGTAATGAAAAAGATCAGCAGAACTACATTATTCTGGATCCTCTCTTGTAGATGGGGTACACTCACTGGTGCTGCTTAATCATAAGTACTGTAGTTTATTGTAGAAATGGATGTGCAATCTGTCTGCAGATGCAGTGTAAAGGGCTTCTGTTGAGTAGCCTGTTACTATTGTTTTCTTTTAGAGGTGCTAATTTAAAGATAAAGAACTAATGGCTTCTAGTGACACATGCAAAGAAGGCTGCCAGAACTGTTAATTGTGGGAAACCTAACAGACATGGGAAGCAAATGGCTTGATAGATGAGTTTCAGATCATTAACTTTTTAACAAACTCACCCTTTAGTAGTTCTTCAGCACTCCATCTGCCAGGTTCTCAGTATCAAACTTTGTGTTAGTTAATTTTGATTGGGGGGGCACTCAGAGGAAAATTTTCTAACATTTATAATAGTCGTCTGTTTCATGATGGTTTTACCCATCATTTTATATCTGCATAAAAAGCATCTATAATGTTTATTATTTGGATGATGTGGAAAAAATAAGTTAAAAATGGGGTCTAGTTGAGGGACCGCATTGTGCTGTGAAAAGTTATCAAAACTACACCCAGTTCAACCAAAAAGATATTGGATTGCAACAAGTCCCTTCTGTCAAAAATGGATGTGAACACTTATGGACTCCATGTCTTAGTATGTATTTGAATCCCTATGGTTCTCTGGAGCACCACCTGCTGAAACAAAGTCTTCTCCGCCTGCAACTTCCAGTAAAAAGATGAAAGGGCCATGGGCTACATGGACTTGGTACAGAACTTGCATTTGACCCACAGTCCAAACTTTGGCCACTCCTTTGAAAGAGATAGTCCTTGTCTCTTTAGGAACAGAAGATGGGAAATCAGAAGTCATCTTTTAATCTGTAATATTTCATTTAGATTGATTTTAAAGGGAAAAAAACTTCCTAGTGCCTGGTAATTCATGGTGCATCTGCCCCATATATTCCGTAGTTAAAGTGTTTTTGTGCTCATGAAGTTATCATTTTAATGTATTTTTGAAGCCTTGAATACCTTTGATCATAATGTGAAATAAAATTATTGGTGACACCAACTACCAGCCACTGAAAAGACTTGCCATATAAAAGTATTCCTTTATGTTTTTACTGAATAATCACAACAATTGTAATTGAATGAAGACAGAATTAGTCAGTCAACCATCTAGCTTTTTCCTTTTTGTTCAATGAAAACACGCAACGCTTAAAGCTTCTTAAGGTTTCTGTGATACAGATTTCTATTATCCTTTTTTTAGGGTCTCTAATTTGTAAGAATGAGATTTTGATTGATTAAAAACCCCTAGTAAATCTCTCAAAGTCCTTAACCACTTACTGCTTACTTAATATAGCATTTGCTGTTGTTTATAGTCTGCTATCCATGGGATTGGCTTTCTGTGTAATAAAGTACTAAAAATCTCATAGAGTCGGATCAACTTGGGTGTTCTGCGGTTAGCATGGTGGTTGTTATGCCTAATTCCCACAGCAGAGAGGGGGAATTAGGGGGAGCATCATAAAGAACAAAAGTTAGTAGATTGCCAGCTGAGTAAAGCCCTCACCGTGAACAGGTTTGGGTAATAGCAATATTTCTAAAGGGAAAGGTAATGACACTTAAGTGAGGTTGGTCTTAGTAAGCAGTTGCAGGTCTGGATCCAATAATGTATCATTTACTGCGTCTGGAATAGATCGCTTGGATAAATTAAGTGAACTCTTACCCTGCTGTGAGCTTTTTTGCTGTGTGCTCTGTGCTTATTAGCCTCCTAGCCCCTCATTTGACCCTGTTCCTTTCTTAAATTAATGCATCTCCAATTCCCTAATCTAGACATTTTTTTTAATCTCATGTTTCTTTGTTTCCACCCATCTTGAGGAAATAGCTGAGGAGTTTTCAACTGTTTACCCAGAGGCAAAATTAACAGGTGCATTCAGGGTTATTGTAAGGCTCATCAAATGCACTGAGGGCTTGGCCCTGCTCCAGCTTCCATAAACAAAATGGTATTGTAAATTAATTGAAAACTGACAGAGATAAAAGCCGTATTTAAAGCATTGGAATCATGTCTACAGTGGGGGAGGGTATACAACAAAAAAGGTCTCACTATGTGCGAATCTTATCACCTCTGGCCAGGATGGACAATAAAAGAGATGGCACCACTAAAAAAGATGCATCATGGTATTTGGAGCCAGTAGCATCCTAGTGCATTAGGGCACATAGGCTAGGGACAGAAATTACACATAAACCGGGATAACTGATCAGAAACTGGTTCAAATCTGTAACAGATCAGAAGTTCAATGCATATTAACTGCTTTCAAAATGGCTGAAACCAGTTTAAGATAAACCTGGATGGATGTAGTATCAGACTGAACTCATTTAGGTTAAATTGGTTTAATGAACTCTGTCCCAGATCCCCTCCAGTTTTTGAGTTGTCTCAGTCCCCCAGCATTCCAAGATGCTTTGCACCTCCCCAGCAAGCCCCCCTCACAGGGTGGATAAGGTAGCCTTGGCCCAAGCTATCTGCTCCAGCTGAGCAGGAAGGTGTGCTCTAGCGCTTCTGGCCTGGATCACTGCAGGCACGTAGCTGCATTTCCAGAATTAAAGGTAAATGAAGTGTATGTTGCCATTCTGGAAATGTTTAAAGTTTGAGACTTGTGGTCCCTCTGCTCCCAATGTTTTTCAGGCAACATGTTGTCTGTGAGACTCTCTAACATTTCTTGCAGCCATAAGGAAATTAAAAGGCTGAAACAGAGGTTGATAGGGAGAGCAAAACATGTGTTACTGTCTCAGTATTGTCAAAAGCCCACTGAAAGATGGAGACCGCACTTTTAGATAAATTTCCTGTATGTCACATAGGTAATGCTCCTAAAACACTATTATCTTCAGGAGTTTATAGACGTATTCTGGGCATGGGTGCTTTAATTAGAGCAGCTTTGAGAACCGCTCTACTTAAAGCACTTGGAGCATCACACATATCAGCATCGTGCCATCACTGAAAAAATGGCAGTGGGGGCACTTTAAGTAAAGCTCATTGAATGACCTTTAGTTAATCCCTCCCCCACCTCGGCTGCCATTTTTCAGCACAGGGGTGCTGATACTGGGGTCTCCTGGAGCTCAGTAACTGCCATGCTCCAGCAAACTCAATTAATCAAGTAATTACAGCTCATTAGAGCAGCCTCACTGCATGTGTATAGGTGCCCTTTGCCACTGACCACGGTGAATTTTTTATGTGTATCTGTTTTTTAGGAAAAAAAACATTTAGTATGTTGACGTGTATTTGCTGTCAGTGAATGTTTTTTTTTTTAAAGTACTTAGCAAAGGTTCTGCATGTGAAAAGGGAGGAAGGGTTAAAAATATTCTCTGTTAAGACTTCCAGGGATCATTTACACACAGGTTTAAGCCAATGCTGTTTTACATTCTAAAGGACACTTTTATAGGGACAAAAGTTCTTTAAGGCTCAACTTCCTCATTGTGAAAGTTGAACCTCATATTTTTCAAAGAATGCTCTCTCCATCCAAGCACTTCTAGTACTAAGACAAAAAGCATTGAAGAGTTCTTTGTTAGAAGGTGTTTTGCAACCTATCTTAGGTCACAATATCTAATGGCATTTTATTATATAAAATGTCATGAAACTCCAGGATGTGCTATTGAGTGACCTTGCATAATAAATCTATTATTACATCAGAATTCTATAGATTCAGATTATTATAACACAGATTTAGAACACTGAATTAAGAAAGAACTGTAAATAATTTCTCATTTGTTTGTTTAACATTACCAGTATCTTTGTAAATATGTTATATATTTGAAAACACAAGAATAGTTCTAGTATTCCTTTAGGTTCCACAAAAAGGAGCCATTTCAATAGAATATAAAGCTATTAGTGTTTAATGCTGTTACCAGTCCAAAAGCTTTCCTCCGTACATTACTTAATTTTTTTGTGTGACAGCCAGTAGTATTAAGGAACTCTTTTGCATACACTGACTTCCTTTTACATATTTGCATTTATGACAAAGAGGAATCATAAGTAGCCATGTAGTTGGAGAAGAAGAGTAGTAGACCTGCCTAGCTGAGGATGACCCTGTTTTTCATTTAACATTGCACTCTGCACCTTTCTGATATTTTTGCTGATGTGTAACTATGTAGAAATAATCTAAGGTGGTCAAGATAAAGCAGGTTGAGGCACATCTGAGACAGATTTTGTTTAATATTTCTGTTACCTTAACCTGAACTCTGTCTACCAAGCCATCTCTTCCAAATGCGGTTGAAGATTCAGTTAGCCACTTGAATAAATAGTTGCTGACCTCAGTCTTCTGATCTTCTGTAATTCTGATGTGTGGTCAGATGATTTGGGCCAGGAAGAAACCTAGTTGTCTTAGCATTCTGCATGATGTAGTGTTAATAAGGTACATTATATTAGAAGTCATTACGTTTGCAGTACAAACTGAACCTTGGTCCCTTTTTCACCCCTGCCAAGGGTATCTATTGGGTTAGAAACCTGTTTTCTTGCACCTCATTCAGTTTCCATTTATTCTTGGATTAGGTCTTTGGGTGGACTACAGATTCTTATTTCCAGATATGTTAAGACCCAAGTGGGTTTTGACATCTGTAAGGGTCACCCATACTTTACCATACTAAATCTGTGGAATGTTAAGCAGTTTTGAAGTTAAAACATGCTGTGAGCAGTCACACAAAAAAGTTAATACCATTTATTGCCTGCACAGCTCTGACTTGCCATTAAAGGGCTAGTAAGCAGGGGCATCGCTAGGAGGCAGGACACCTGGGCTCTGGGTGGTTGGGTGGGGAAGAAGCGGTGTTGCAGCAATGGGAACATGGAGCTGGGAGGCAGAGGTATAGTGGTGTAGGAGCTGTGGCTTCTCTCCATAGGCCCCCTGTGTCTCCATCCTGCAGTGGGGGCGGGGTAGGAGGGGGCTGTGCTGCAGAGTCTTCCAACCTGCTCCCAGGTAGTACCACTCCATAGACAGTAGAGTTTGGGAAGATGGAAAGTTAGTCCACAGAGCAGGAGTTGGGGTGATAGCTCCATGGAACAGACTGAAGTTACCCTAACATGAGCTGTATAGCATGGCCCAGAGTTAACCCTCACCAGAAGTGGTGTAACTTTGAGATGCTTAGAGAGCACCTTGAATGAGTTAACCAGCTTTATAGATTCATTGATGTTTGGGTCAGAAGGGACTTTAGCAGATCACTGAGTCCGATCCCCTGCTCTAGGCAGGAAAGAGCACTGGGGTCAGACGACCCCAGCCAGGTGTATGCCTATCCTCCTCTTAAAGACTCCCAAGGTAGGGGAGAGCACCACCTTCCTTGGAAGCCCATTCCAGATTTTGGCAACCCTTACCGTAAAGAAGTTCTTCCTGATGTCTAACCTAAATCTGCTGTCTGTCAGCTTGTGGACTTTGTTACTAGTTACCCCAATGGGTGCCCTGGTAAACATAGTATCTCCTATTCCTTGCTGTCCCACCCCCGCCCCCCCAGTGAATTTATAGG
Organism: Crocodylus porosus; assembly: GCF_001723895.1. Classification (NCBI taxonomy): domain Eukaryota; kingdom Metazoa; phylum Chordata; order Crocodylia; family Crocodylidae; genus Crocodylus; species Crocodylus porosus. The sequence goes on from NW_017728886.1 coordinate 146,033,912, forward strand.
CAGCCACAAGATCACCTGTCATCCTTCTCTTGCAGAGACTGAAGAGCTCCAGGGCCCTCAATCTCTCCTCGTAGGTCTTTGCCTGCAGGCACCTAACCATACAAGTGGCCTTCCTCTGAACCCTCTTGAGGTTGTCCACATTCCTCTTGAAGTGCAGCACCCAAAACTGGACAGAATACTCCAACTGCAGCCTCAGCGATGCTACATAAAGGGGAAGTATCACCTCCTTGGACCTGTTTTTCATGCACCTGCTAATGAATGATAAAGTGCAGTAAAGTGTAGCTTTACTGATCGCTTCGTCACATTGACATACTTGTATTTGACTCCAAGATCCCCTTCCCTGCTGTGCTGCTAAGAAGGTCCTCCCCCCCAGCATGTAAGCATGCTGGTGATTCCTTCTCCCTAGGTGCAGCACCTTGCATTTGTCCTTATTGAACTGCATCCTATTCTGTTCCACCCACTTTTCCAACCTGTCCAGATCCACCAGGATTCATTCTCTACCCTCTGGTTTACCCCATAATTTCATATTATCTGCAGATTTGAACAGCATGCTTTCCATGCCCTCATCCAAGTCACTGATGAAGACTGCCTCCCTGGAAGTGCGGGCCAAGTAGATATACTCCCCCTTGATAGCTACCCCCTGCTTCCACAGTCTGTATGCCTCTTTTTTGCCCCAAGGCTTTCCTGGATTTCCCTGTTCAGCCAAAAGGATTTCTTGGCTTCTTTGCCCCCTTTCCTGAACAAGGGGATTCTCTCTTGTGCCCGTAAAACTGCTCCCTTTAGGAACTACCACTGTTCCTGGACTCCCATCTCACCAATTCTCATGTTCTTCAGTGCCTTGCTAACTAATCTCCTGAGCACACTGAAGTTAGCCTTTCTGAAGTTTAGGACTTCTGTCCTACTGGTTATCTTTCCCACCATGTGCTGGATAGTGTATTCAATCAAGTGATGGTCACTGTCCCCTAGGTTACCTTCTATCAGTAGATCCCCCACCAAATCATCTGTTGTAGCCAGGACCAAGTCCAGTAAGGCATTTCCCCTAGTGGGACTGTATACCTCTTGTGTTAGGTGACAGTCCTGTATGCAGGTTAAGAACTTACGTGAATGGTTGGATCTAGCTGACTGCTCCTCTCAGCAGATGTCTGGGTAGTTTAGGTCACCCATGACAACCATGTCCCTTAACCATATGGCCTCTGAGAGCTGTCTGCAGAATTTCAGGTCCAACTCCTCCTCCTGATGTGGCGATCTATAGGTGCTCTGCTAGGGTTCATTTCGCCTGTTGCAACTGCACCAGAGTTCCACCTAAAGTAAAGCAAATAATCAAAAGTCTGGGAACTACAGTAGACCCCCACTACCAAGTCCCTTTCCCCCCAACCCCCTTGCATTCTGACCCACAATACCTCAATTTGCGCCTCTTCTGATCCCATGTAATGCGAGGACGCTCAAGTTTTACGCTCCTATTGTGTCTCTTAGGCATGTGTAACATGTAACTTCAGCCTATAAGTTTTTCTTCAGGAGCATGAGACAGAATAAGTCTGTAGTGGTACAGTGTACCCTTGCCTACACGCAGAGGCTTGAATGCTGACCTTCTGGGCCCTCCTACACTGGTTGCTACCATAGACTTGTCGGTGTCAGAGGTTTTGCCTGTCATTACTTCATGGAATATGCTGACAGTGAAATCTTCCAAGTAGAACAGGCTCCAGGGTGTTTGGCCCTTGTCGGGACAGGGGTCCACACTAACTGCCCCCATCCACTCTTATTCTAGCTGTACCTTGTAGCTCTCAGCACACTATTCAGGGCCACAGGCTTCAGGTGCAACATAGCCCATGCCAGGCTTGCAGCTGCTAAGCCAAGCAGAGTTACTGTTTACCCAGCTCAGCAGGCACTTCCTAGCTGAGCTCAGAGCCAGTACTTGGCCTCACTGCCCTGGTCTATGGCAGTGTCTCCTGACTGCTGTCTGGGTCTCCCTCCTCCCCACCTCAATATGATTTGGGTGGACTACAGACTCCCAGGTGCTTTGCTAGGTTATGCCAGGTGCTTTGCTAGGTTTCATTTCGCCTGATGCAATTGCACCAGAGTTCCATTTAAAGTAAAGAAAACAATTAAAAGTCTGGGAACTTAGCTGGTTCCTCTACACAATGTCTCTCATCATCCTTATGCAGCTGCCACCTCCACTCTGCTCCAAGGGCTGAATGCTGGCCGCCTGTTGCAACTCCTGGGAGCCTCTTCCCCTCTGGTCCCTGCTGATGCTTTCCCCTGCCACAGTCTGTGCTTCTATCCTTGACATCTCCCCCATCCAGACTGCTCTTCTTTGCCCCAAGACATGGACTTGTGTATCAGGCTTTGGGTCACCTGACTCTTCACTTCTGTCTCCTGGATCATCAGGCTATGTCTGCACCTAGATTCAGCGGCCATCTTGTTTCATGTCCTCAGCCTGTGTGCCAACTATGGGAACACCCAGCGACCCACCAACTCGGACTGTATGGTATGATAAAAGGAAAGAGTGTGTATGTGTACAGGGAGAGAGATGGAGGTGAAAAAGGGGTGAGGGGAGAGGGTAGCAGTGAGAGCAAACCCTAAACCACCTACTCTCCCTAGTAATGGGGTAGGGACCCCAGAAATAGCACACAGAAATAACATCTTCAAAACAAGGTATTATATATACATTCCTCAAAAGTACTGAACTTGGAGCACAAAGGTAAAAGAACAATAAAGGGCCTATGTTAACGGGTGATGCACCTTAATTTCACCTGACAACATTTATAAGTTCACGTTAGCCCAGATAACTCCACCTCCTATGGAGTGAAAGAGCCAGTTCTTTTGCAGCAGTCTCTCTAACTGTATTTCTTAGTTTATTAGCTTTTATTGACAGCAATGTGTAGTGTCTGTTCACTCAGTCCAGCCCTTCTTCCCTTTCTAGCATCTTTGAGGTTTAGAAGTCTTTTGATCCTAACCTTAGCCTTGAGAACCATAAGCCCATCCTAGCTTGGGTGGAGACAGGCAGGGAGTATTTGCTAGTTGATCATTCCAATCCTGCCATCCATTGCTCCTTGAGGACCTTTATACTTGTCATTGTTTATTTTCCTCTAATTTTCACCTTTTATAGCTTCCTTTGCTTAAACTCCTGAAGTTTTAGCTGATTAAGATTCATTTTAAGGGCATCAGATATTTGTAAAACCTATTAGGAACCACTTCTCCCTTGTTATCCACACAATTTACTGATTTTTTTGTCAAAAAAGCAGCAACCAGGTCACCTTGATCTCTCTGGAGAAGAAACTGGAAAAAAAACGAACAGACTTCAGCACTTTCAGATTTTCCTACAAACAGGTGGTTGGAGAGAAATTGGAAAAGGTAAAATCCTTCATGCTGCTGTTTGTGGTAAGCCCACAATCACTGATGATGCACAGTATATTCCAGAGGGAATGTGAAAGAGATTGCTGAAGAAAACTATTCAAAATATTTAAAAGTACTATAGTCTTGCAGGAATGTCACTTCATAGAATCATAGAAGTAGGGTCGGAAGGGACCTTATAGATCTTCAAGTCCGACCCCCTGCCAGGGCAGGAGAAAAAACTGGTCTCAAATGATCCCAGCTAGGTAGGCATCAAGCCTCCTCTTAAAGACCCCCAGGGTCAGAGCCAGCACCACTTCCCTTGGAAGTTGGTTCCAGATCCTAGCCACCCTAACTGTGAAGTAGTTCTTATGGATGTCTAATCTAAACCTACTCTCCAACAACTTGTGGCTGGTATTCTTTGTTATGCCAGGGGGCGCTAGGGGAAACAGGGTCTCTCCCAAACCCTTCTGGTCCCCCCTGGTGAGTTTATAGACTGTCACCAGGTCCCCCCTCAGCCTTCTCTTGTGAAGGCTGAACAGGTTCAGCTCCCGCAGTCTCTCATTGTAGGGTCTGCCCTGTTGTCCCCGAATCATGCGGGTGGCCCTCCTCTGGACCCTCTCAATATTATCCACATCCCTCCTGAAGTGGGGCGCACAGAATTGGACACAGTAGTCCAGCTGCAGCCTGACCAGTGTTGCATAGAGGGGGAGGATCACCTCCTTGTTCCTGCTAGAGTTGTGCCTGTGGATGTGCAACAAAGTCCAGTTAGCCCTGCCAACCGTGACCTCGCATTGTCGGCCCATGTTCATCTTGGAGTCAGTAATGACTCCAAGATCCCTTTCTGCCTCCATGCTCTCAAGAAGGGAGTTTCCCATCTTATAAGTGTGCTGATGGTTACTACTGCCCAAGTGCAGCACCCTGCACTTGTCAGTCTTGAAACGCATTCTGTTTTTGCTAGCCCACCCCTGTAACCTATCCAAGTCTTGCAGCAGTCTTTCCCTCCCTACTAG
>NW_017728886.1:146039722-146071436 GCF_001723895.1 Crocodylus porosus
AGGGTAGATTCAGACTAGGCATCAGGAGGCGCTACTTCACTGTCAGGGCGGCTAGGATCTGGAACCAACTTCCAAGAGAAGTGGTGCTGGCTTCTACCCTCAGGGTCTTTAAGAGGAGGCTAGACATACACATTGCTGGGGTCATTTGACCCCAGTACTTTTTCCTGCCATGGCAGGAGGTCAGACTTGATGATCTGCTCATGTCCCTTCCAACCCTACCAACTATGAAACAACATTCACAATAGTGTGTGCAGATGCTCAAAATACACTCAGGGATGCTCTGCTGGGTTCTTTGGTTTCCTCTTAAAGAGATTTGAGTAACTCCCTGGGTTTTCCTAATCTCCTGGGCTTGATGACTCCTTGGTGGGTTTAGATGTTACTCAGGGTTCTGCTGGAATATGGTGTTAGTTTCTTAGGGATAGAAAAAAAGGGTTAGTATCTCTCAGTTGCCAGTCTCTGTGGCGCCAAAATGAGCTGTCACTCATGGTAGATCTTCATGATATACATTTCGCCATTTTGCATGCCTTGATCAGCATGAAACACCTAATTATCATTCTAGGGTATCTGTGTTAATATGTCACTGAAATGAATATGGGCAGTTTGAGTTGCAGAGATATTGTTGCAGGACCTTTCCATACTTTGAGAGACATTGCTCTAATGATTAAATTTGCTTCAGATTGTATTAATAATAAGAGATTTAGCTTGAAGAATCTAGGCTTTTGGTTTTTTTTTAAAAAGCCGTTTGTGGTAGCAGTTCTGGAAATATGCTACAGATTCCAGAAATTCATGGACAAACTGACACACCTGAGGAAATTATTTACTAATTTATCCAAATAAGGTGCTATTGACAGGGGGGATTTGCCCCAGTTACCACTGTCGGAGGGCAGCATCAGCATCAGTGCAAACTGCTGCCTGAGAAAGGTAAAGTTTCCCTGAGGAATTTTATCAGTGTTTTAAATTAGGGAAATAAGTTGTGGTTATGAACGTTTTTGTGAATATGTTTATGGGCAGAATTGAATTAAGATAAAACAGCATAAATCATTGGAAGCCATATTATTGAAACCGTTGTGTAAAGCATCTCTTAGATTTCCACACTGTCAAAGAATCATAGAAAAATAAGGCTGGAAGGAACCTGAAGAAGTCAGGCAGTGCAAATCCCCGCCTCAAGATTTCTGCCTGCCATAGACAAACTACTTCTGTCTACATCAGGACTGTCCAACTGGTGGCCTGCAGGTGATTAAATTGCAGTCAGCTTCCTGCCCAAGCCCAGGGGGTGAATACTACCGGTGCTTACACACCACCAAATTCAAGGTCTTCAGGTGCCATTGGAGATTAAAGTCAGTGGTGACTTTAGGCTTTGGAGCTGTGCCAACACAGAGATTCTGGCAGCCACATGATCTAAATCCAATCCATGGGGCCAGATTTGTTGGCTGGTCTAAAACATCTCAGATAAATACTTGCCTAACATGCACTTAAGAACTTTCAGTGATGGGGATCTATAATATCTCTATAATATCTCTGTTCTGGCATTTAACCACTTTCATAGTTCATAGATTTCATAGACATTAGGGCTGGAAAGGACCAGCTCCCTGCTCCAGGGGCAGGAAGTCAGCATAGGATCCCAGCAAGATAAACATCCAATTTTCTCTTGAAGGCGTTCAAAGTAGGTGCTTGAACCACCTCTGATGTCAGTCTATTCCAGACCTTGGAGGCTCGAACAGTAAAGAAGTTCTTCCTTATGTCCAGCCTAAAACGGTCATGGAGGAATTTGTGACCGTTCAACCTTGTCATCCCATGGGGCACTCTGGTGAACAGATGTTTCCCCAGATCCTGGTGAGTACCCCTTATACACTTATAGGCAGCCACCAGATCACCCCTGAACCTGCGCTTTCCAGGCTAAAGAGTCCCATGTCTCTCAGCCTCTCATCATAAGGTCTGTTTTCCTGACCTCTGATCATGCACGTGGCTCTCATCTGGACTCTGTCAAGCTTCTCCACATCCTTTTTGAATTGTGGAGCCCAAAACTGAATACAGGACTCCAGCTGCAGCCTCACCAAGGCTGAGTACAACGCAAGACTAGTCACCAGGTTCTTCCTAATATCCAACCTAAGTCTCCCTTGTTCCAACTAAGCCTGATTGTTATAGTCTCTGTGTCCACAGGGGACAGGACAAGAACATGGATGGGCAATTATTTGAGCTGGAGGGGCACTTAGGGAGTTTTGGTGAGCTGTTGCAGGCCGAGTCCACACCACTACCACCCCTAACCCTGCTTGCAGTGGCTCACCACCCTGGGGCCTACCCCCATGCTGTCACTGCCCAGCAATCCCAGCCCTGGCCCCAGGGTCTCCATGGAGACTAGCCCAGGATCCCACAGGCTGGGCATGCTCGGCCATGTAGTTGGGATGGGGCTGTTGGCAGGCAGGGAACAGCATCTGGGAATGGGATGAGTAGCTGCGGCTGGGATCACGGGGCAGTGACAGTGTGGGGCTGGGACCCGGGGCAGTTATTTAGGATGGAGGACCACTTAAGGAGTTTTGGTGAGCTGTTATAGGCCAGGTCAGCACCTCTTCACTGTGCCAGGTCAGCAGCCACCTCCTGCCTCCCCCCTCCCCACCCCAGCCCCCGATCTGCAACAGCTCACCAAAACTCCCTAAGTGGCTCTGTCTTGGGGCCTGGCCCCATGCTGTCACTGCCCACTGGTCCCAACCCTTGCCCCAGTGTCTCCATGGACACCAAACCAGGACTCCCATGGATAGGGCACACTTAGCCAGGTGGATACAGTGGGGCCACAGGAGGGCAGGGAGTGACAACTGGGAGTGGGACAGGTGGTTGGAGCTGGGACCGGGGCTGGGATCGTGGGGCAGTGACAGCGCAGGTCTGGGACCCAGGACAGAGGCACAGTCCACTCCCAGCACACCTCTGTCCACAGAACCAGAACCCATCACAGGGCCATGCAGGCAGGGAGCAACATCTGGGAACGGGATCATTGTTCTGCCCCAGCTCCAGCCCCATGCTTTCACTGCCCTGTGATCCTGGCCCTGGCCCTGCCTTCCCATCCCACTCCTGGATGCTGTTCCCTGCCTGCCTGGGGCCCCATCCCATCCTCCCAAGCAAGCACACCCTGCCCACGTGGGTCCTGGGCCAGTCTGCATTGAGACCCTGCCCACCTGGTCTATATAGCACCTGTGGTGGTAGGTGCAGAGTGGATGGGCTAGGGTGCCTAGGCAATGGGGCCAGGCTAGGTCTGGCAATGGAAGCAACGCAGGCAGAGGCAGCCAGAAGGAGTCACTGTTGTTGGGGCTGCCAGGAAGCAGAGGCCAGCTGCCACACCATTCCAGTCCCACTGTGCATCTGGAGGCAGCAGGACTGCACCTGGGCTGGGCAGGGCAAAGGAACTTGCTGCAGGCCAAATAAAATCCCTTGGTGGGCCATATTTTTCCCACCCCTGGAATATACTGTCACCAGCCTCTTTATAACCATCCTTTGTACTTGAAGACTGTTATCAAATCATCCCCTAAATCTCCAGATTAAATAATCCCAGTCTTTCCAAATTTTCCTTATATATTGTATTTTCTGAACCTCTAAGCATTTTGTTGCTGTCTTCTAGGCTTTTTCCAATTTGTCCATGTTTTTATTAAATGACAATGTGCAAAACTAGATGCTCCAAGTGAGGCCTCACCAGTACTAAGTGAAGGAGAGAAACTACTTCACATGACTTGAATACAACACTCTAGTAAGGCCAGGTTCTTTGGTTAGAATCCTAACCAAATCCTCCTGTTAATACATCCTAGTATGCTATTGGCTATTTTTGCAACAGTATTACACTGTTTCCTATTCAGGTTGCCATCCACTATAATCCCCTCTCTATAGCCCCTCCCCCAATGTCCTTCCCTTTAGTCATTCCAGCCTCATCAGTTGTCTTTGTGCATTTCGTAGTTTCATCCTAAATACAGTCCTTTGCACTGGTCCTTGCTGAATTTCATCCAAATTATGGTGAAATTGTAAACTATCTTGCTGTTTGTGAAATGGAACAAGTAAGAACATTCTTCTGGCAGACATGTTTTCAAAAGTACTATAATTAACAAAAGCATGGTGATTCCAGAAGAGCAGTTTGAAGTAGATATGACTTCGGGCACAACTCAGTTCTGATATGAGACTTGCCTCGTTGTCAGGTAAAGCTTTGACACCTCAGACACCTCTTTTTCACATTTAGGACCACTACCAAGAAGCGTACAGCCCACCTGCTCTCACCTGCTTGGTAGGTCCAATCCCAACAATAAGTCCTAAGAGAGAGCCACCTTGGAGTGGCCCTGAGTGCTTATCCCAGGATTAGGATGAAGATTAGGTTTTGCATTTTGGCATGCACTGGGCACAAACAAGTGAGGGAGGCATGTGACAGCACAGAGAAGATAGAGATTTACCTTCAGAGCCCTACAGTTCTGAAATGTAAAGGAGAAAGGTTGCCAGCATCCCAAGGATAGAAATAGCACTTGTTTCATAGAGACCTAACAATTGCGTCACCAGTAAAGGATACGAAGACAAAGGTGTTCCAATGAAGCTGTTATATCTGCATGATTCTGTAGCAAAACCATTCTACCTCTAACCCTGCTTCAGTCAGGGTCAAAGTTAGGGTGATTTATTTAACTTGTATTGCTGCAGTATTGCTGATACAGTGTGGACTCCCAATATCTCTATTTTGCATATGAAAGCATGGGATCAAATGAAAGATAGTTGTTAAAAGATTAGACAACTGGTTAAATCACAGTATTACTAATCTTGTTTTGCAAAGTGTGTCTTATTTTTGAGATGCACAACAGCTTAAGGAAAAATGGGAAACTCTGAACCTCTGGGACTTTGCCATTTTGTGGTGCGGCATAATATTATTTAATTGTAGTTTTATTTTTTCACTGCATACGAAGAATGTGGAGCCTATTATTTAGCTAGTATCTTGGCAGTGAATATCAAATGAGTTTCTGAGGCAGATCAAAAAATAGACCAAAATGCTTTTGAAATGGAGATCATGCACTTTGTAATATGTGCTTTCCAAAATGTGACATCTAAGCAAGAATGCCTTCTTCTTAGTGTACTGCTGCGAGTGATTGAGTAATTTCTGTACTAATTACTTGCCAAACTTCTCTCTTTCATTAATATCAAAACATTTATGAAGCAAGCAAATTTATTTATTTATTTTGTTGCTGTCTAACTTAAAATCTTTTTGATATGTGCTCTGGGGAAGTGGCTTGTTCTTGTTTTTTGGGGAACTTTTGCTAGGTTATATTCTATTTTGAGCCAATTTATATTAACAGTATTATAAAAGGACTGTTCTAAAGCACATACCTTGGCCAAATAGGTATAAATAGTCGCATGTGCGTGTGTCTATGGCTCTGATCCTGCAAAGACATGTGCATGTTCTTTACTGGTAGTGTTCGCAGGGGGTAAATTAAGTGGATTACTCATAGCATATGAAGCTAAGTACATGGTAAATCTTTGCAGAATCAAGGTGTGTGTGTCTGTACAAGAGAGACATGTTTTTAAAATTTCTGTTTACCACCAGGCAGCAGTTATCTTTCTTGTAGGATTTGCCATTTTCCTCAAAAATTCTTTTTGGGAAACAATTACAATTGGGAGTAGACAGCCTGTTGTTAATGGTACTATGTATGTATATTAGGGCTGTGCAAAGCTTCGGTCCCTGATTCGATTTGGCAGAGATTCAGCCCAATTCAGTTGCCAAATCTCCAAATCCAATCAGGAGACCCTTTAATCTCTCCGAATAGAATTAGAACCATCCAAATCGATTTGGAGAGATTCAGAAAGATTTGGAGATTTGAACGTAGACACAGCTTTAAATGTTTTTTCTACATACCTCAAGGTACCAGGCAGCTTGTGAACACTGAGATGGTGGGGCAGAGGCACAGGAGCATGGGGGGTCCCCAGCACACTTGGCAGCAGACCCAGAAGTGGACCAGAAGCACTTCCGGTCCACTTTTGGGTCCATAAGGGAGTGTGCAAGGGGGCCCCCCATTCCTCCCCCCAGCTCAGCATTTGGTGCCTCCTGGGACTGGGGGGGGGGGGGTCATTCGGGGTTCCCCTGCAGCCAGGTGTTGAGCCAGAGGTGTGTGTGGGGGGGGGGGAATCTATGCATTCAGTAGCAGGCCTAGAAGTAGACCAGATGTACTTCTGGTCCACTTCCAGGTTCACCACTGAGCACGTGCCTGCTGTCCCACCCCCTGTGAGATGCTCCATCTGCCCCAGCATTGCAATGTTCGTGAGCCATGCCTGGTACCTCGAGGTATGTAGAAAAAACATTTAAAGCTATGTCTATGGCTTCTCCAAATCAGCATTGAATCTTCGGATTCAGCTGAATCGAATAGGGGACAGTGATCTGAATCAATTAATTGAATCACCGTCCCCGATTCGGGCTGAATCCAAATCGAATACAGCCCAATTCACACACCCCTAATGTATATGCATGTGATGGCACAATATAACAATTCCAGTGCTGAAGTCTGAGGTGGGCACATTACCAAGTGCAGCAACCGTAAGTGAGTTAAGCAGGTCAAATGCCAGTGAACACTTTGTGGTCCTAAATCATCCTCAACAAAGTCTTTAGCTTTCCAGAATGCTGCAGAATGCTGCATTTCTTGATGCGATCACGGACAGAGTTTTACCATTATAATTGTTTATAACAATGAATTACAGGAAGATAGATGATGTTAATAGTCCCTGATTATGGTGTTTCTAGTGTAGACTTCAGTATTTGGAGCACATATTAAGAAAAATGCACAATATTTTAACTGATATTTAAGTGTTCCAGAAATGTACATCATAAGTGTTTTGTATCCCTTGCAACTCAAAGGGGAGTTGCCTCAGTTACTGAGCATTCCAGGAGTTAAAGCTATCCAATTATACAGGCACCGTGAAGTTAGAGAAAAATTAGTAGTGCAGTTGAAAAATATATCCTGACCCAGGTTTATTCTGTTTGAACAGATTGTAAAATTTGATACTTCACCATTTGGCTAGCTTGAAAGCTAGCTATGGATAAAAGCCATGGGAGAAGCAAAATCTCCCAGGGAATTCTCTCCAATTAAGTCAGTGGAGTTTTCTCCCCTTAGAGAGGAGTGTTCTCCCTTTAGAGAGGGAGAAACCTTGCTGCTTATGGAAATAACCAAATTTCTTTTTGCAAACCCAGTATCTCTTCAAGGAGAACCTACATCCTTAGAATGATCTCACCTGTTATAGGAAGTTTTCTTGGGAGGGAGGTGTTTCTTGGTTGGCTCCTCCTACAGACTGCAGGACAGACAGAAGGAGTCATGCAGTGTGGTTTAAAGGACAGCTGTGCACGGGCTCTGTCTTCTCCTCACCCATGGAAACCTTATGGAGAGATGTGTGTGGGCTCAGTGTCATAGGCTGAACATGCCAGAGACATGTTGTTCTTCATCTTTCCCTCCACATTTGTGATTAGAGAGGACCATTGAGCCTATAATCAGTAACAGAAATCTCATTTGATATTCTTTTTAATAAACATACAAACCAGGTTAGTATCCCTTGGATACAAGTTGTCTTCTAACATAGTTAAAGTGCTGGTTAACAGATGCTATGGCCAGTTCATACAATCCAATAAAATTGTATATTATTATATTTAGAATGGAAATTAAACATTACAGTTTCATTGGAGGAGGGAAGATGTATCTGATTTAGAGTGACTGGAGTAGTAACTCATGAGCAGAATGATGGATCTGAGATATACTTGAAGGGATAATTGTACACAACCAGTTTAAAAGCTGGTAAATATTTAAGGGTCAGGGGTTAAATGTCAAAGCCATAGTACTTGGGCTCAGCTCCATAAAGTATCAAGAATGACTGGTAATTAAATCCAGGGTATATTTCACCAAAGGGAAATAAATTTGACAGCTAACAACCAATACTGGATTACCACCTTTCAGAGGTTAGGGATCATGCTAGTAATTGTAGGTGGTTTACAGTTGTTAACATAATAGTAATAGGTAGAATGAGTGCTTACTCCTAGACATCACCATACTAAACAACTAAATCATCTGCATGTTTAAAAAAAAGGAAAGAAAAAGATCCTGGTAAAAAGTCTGTATTTTAGTTCATTCGGTACTTTACTGTTTAAAATAAACATCTTCAGGCTGTTTCTACTTGAATCACAACAACTAAATGTGATTCTGAAACAGTTTTGAACATTTTTTGAGTTTAGGAAACTTTAAAGATGAAATATCAAAATGACTTTGTACTGGCAGAAGGGGTTTCTGAGTCATATTTCTTTAAAAAATGACAGGATGTCAAAGATATTACTGAATGTAGTAACTTTTGCAAAATGTTCAAGTTCTTTACCAGTTGTTTTTATGTCATACTAGGACATTTACAAGTGTGTGATGTACTATCAAATAAGCTGCCATTGGAATGCTGCTAATGGCTTTCATTTATAGAACATATTCTAACCAACAGGCTCAAGGTGTGTTTCAGACCATGTGTAAGCATTTCAGTTTTAAATTAGAAACTTATAGAGTAAATGAAAGACAAATTGAGAGTTGCTTCTAATTTTTGTGTGCCTAACTTTAGTTGCCTAACTTGAGATGCCATGGGCCTGATTCTTTTTTTCAAAGAAGTTTAGTACTCAAAGCTTCCTTTTTTTCTTTTTGCTGATGAGTGCTCAACGTAGGGCTGGCTGGAAAAAATGTTGAGGTTTTAAATATTTCTTTTTTAAAATTCGTCATTGGAATGAAACAAGGACCTTCTGAAATCTGTGAATGGTACAAGAAAAAAATGGGATATAGCCTACCGTCAGAGCAAACTTTGCTATAGTTAAAATGTCAGTTCTACAAGGAGCTCAGTACAGGTGGATGTCAGCATATACACTAAGCCTCACTGGCTTCAGTGAGCCAGTGGGTGTTTTAGCTCACTGAAGATATTTTGGGGATAGCCATCTTTACCCAGGATAGCAAATATAGGAAAGTGAAATGCCTGTTTTACTAAAAGCATGCTGCAATAAATATTGTTCTTGGGAGGCAGTGGAATTGACTGAGCCATCAGAAAGTATTCTCTCTAGGCTTCATCTCAGGGTAGAACTCAAGTGTTACCTCTTTTCCATACATACAAACCTCTATGCTAGGTGAAATCTGTGGTACATTGCCCTTGACACACAGCCACACTTCACCAATAATATGAATACTTAGGTGCTTTATACAGCTTGAGTGTTTTGCAGCATAGCTTGAGCTATGCTATTCAGGACATAGGAAAATCAAGCTAATAACATTGTAGTGAAGATAACACTGTTAGTATTTCTTGACACTGTTAGTATTTCTAACTAAAAGCCTCCACAGATATGGATCTCTTTTCACATTTATTAAAATATCATTACACCCAGTGCGATAAAATGGACACAATTTATGTTTTCATCTTGTCATTTGCATAACAATAAATTGTGGTAGGGTGCTCAGAGAATAATGACTTTGGTTCAAATATGTACAAAGAAATCGTACATAAATATACAGGGTGGGTTTTTTGTTTTGTTTTGTTTTACAGATTTCTTTTTAATTCCTTTCCTGTGTCTACAGATTTCCTGCTGGAACAGAACATTCCCTTAGATTCAGCATGAGGGAAGTAGTTTTGCATGAGTAGCTTCAAAGCCGGCATATACCTGTTGTTGACCTCAGCATGGTTTTTGCCCTTTTTTTTTTTCCAGAGCTCACTGTGGGCAATCATAATGTGTGGCACAGCTTTGAGTTTGTCTCTCAGGTCCTCCTGTTTCCTCCTCGTGAGGCCCATAGTTTCCAGTGTCTGCAGTGGATTCAGGTCTTCCTTTCAGAAAGGCAAAAGCTGATCTGGAGATCCTGTCCAGACCTGTGGGAAAGTGCAGCAAAGCAATAGCTATTAATACTGTTCCTTTCCCACTCACTTTGAAAGGAACTCCCAACAGGAAGATTTCAGCAGTCTGCAGAACTTAACTGCTTGGCTTTAACTCTTTGGCTCCTACACCATGAAGTTGCTTCAACAAAGTCTTCACCTTTCCAGAATGCTGGTTGTCTCTTGATGCAATCACAGAGTTTTACCATTATAATTTTTTATAACTATGAATTACTGCTACCCCACAGGGAAATGGATGTTAATAGTCCCTGATTCGGGTGTTTCTGGTGTGGACTTCAGTATTTGGAGCACATCTGATTATTATCAGTTTTAAATGCTTTAGAGGCTAGTGTCAATGAGTTCTTTCAGGTTATGGTCATAACTGCATCCTAAAACTTTTTCAGTCTGTGAATCCTTCAGGATCTGCTCTTAGTGCCTATTGAGACATTTGCATCCACTGCCTCCAGGCTTAATTATTTTCTGATATGCAGCATGTTGCCTCTTTTATATGACCCCAGTTGACACAGTAGTAAATTACTAATACATATTTGTGGTATGTATTAATTGTTGCAAACTTGACTAAGTCACTTAAAGAGATATGCTCGGATAAAAAAGAGAGAGTGAGTCTGTACGTGCGTGTGTGTGCGCACACACATATACACACATGCACTCACAAAGAAAGAAAAAATAATTGGATTCTACCCTATGAAAAATATCACCACATAGAATTTTTAAAGCTTGCATCATTTTTTGTCTTTCTCTCCTCTTGGAAATGAGTGGTTGAGGTGGTTTCACTTTTGTTTCTAGACAGTTTCTAATCAATAGTCCTTACATCCCAGCCCATGCCATGTTATGCTACAGCAAGGTTTGTACTATGAACAGTGCGGAGAAATGCTTAATACATGCATTTTTAATTTAAAATCTAGACCAGGTTGGCTATATTTTTTAAACTCTGTATGCTCACTTTCTACATCTTCAGAGGAAAAGTATATTATAATATACTGACTAGAGTTTGTGAGACATAATTACCAGTGGCCTTCTTCAATATACTCTGGGTTACATAAAGAGTTAACTGCCATTTCTTACACTTATTAGTTTTAATTTGCACAGTTTGGCATTCTCACTCATCATGAACTCCCTTTGAAAGTAATGAGAGTTATGAGTGAGCTTTGCAAAATCGGATACAGTGGTTACATGCTCTTTGAGAATCTCCAGCTATGAATAAGATTTTATTATTTCATAATTTTGCTGGAGTCTTTTTCCATTATTCTTTCCTTTAAATCTCCTATCAAAAAGATGAAATCTTCCTAAAATACTTCCTTAAAACACACTTGGAACTGTTATTTCTTCTTTTATTAAAAAGAGAAAAGACATGCATGCACATTCTGTTAGAAAACCTAACTTACGTCGGAAAATAAATGCTATTCAAGAGGAAATCTAACCAATGAAGTATAAAGAGTTTCACTTCCTGTATTTGGATTTTTAACCTTTCCCAAACTTTCTCTATTGTAAAGTTAAAGTCTTATCAGCAAGTAACATATAGTAGCAGCTGGATATCATTAGAGCCCTTTGTATAAGCTATTCTTCTTCATTACCTTTTTCATGACAGCTCTTACTTTGCACAGAAAATGTTACTTTGTGTTGGAGATTTATGTAATTCAGGTGTCTTCCATTCTGAAAGCATGGCTGCAATGGGAATGAGTGGTTTACAAGTGGAGCCAATAGAAATTTATGGGGGGAAAAAGATAAAATTTACGAAGAGCAGTGAAAAAACATGAGTTTATACAAGTAGTTTAATAACTTCCCTCCCCTCATCAAGTCTCCCTCTTTCCCTTTGTGGGCATTTCACATAATAGAAGGTGAGGGGAGGTATTTTGTTCTTGGTGGGGACTGCAGTAAGTCCAGTGGCCGGGGATGTTGGGTAGCAAATCTGTTTCTAGTTTCTGTAGGCAACTAAACTAACCTGATACATCCATTCCTGCAAGGTAGGATGAAGAAGGTACACTCCTTTTTGTTTACTGTCTGATAAACTGACGTGATTAATTTTTAACTATGAATGTTTATTTACAATCTCTTTAATATATTTAAATAGTTATTCAAATTTAGAACAAGCAGATTGATAATTTACTACTGCAGCATTTGTAAACTGATTCCTCCTTTGGACATTCTTCTTTGTCCACTGACAGACCTACAAAGGGGGAGGCAGTGCCCAGCTGGACTGATTTGTTTTCTCCCCCCTGCCCCCTGCCTCTCACAAGGAGGGGCTGGAGAGGGGGCGGGGCTGTGCTGATCCTAGCCTGGCAACCCAGGCTTCAGGGGAGTGAAAAGCCCCCAGTGGGGGCTTCCTCTTCATCTATCCCCCACCCCTGCACCGGGCAGACCATGGCTGGATGGGGGCGGTCATGGGCAGGGCTTGTGCATTCCCTTTCTATCCTAAATCCCCTTGTGGTGGGGGGAGAGTTGGAGAAGAGGTTGGGCTGAGCTGATGGGCAAGCCAGGCTGCAGGAGAGCCAAAAGCTTTCCCCCTGTGCTGGGCAGATCCCAGCTATTGGGGCTAGGGCCTGGCTGGTGCAGTTTCCCACCCTCCTTACAGGCTGGGTGCTGGGAAGGTGGTGGGGCTCAGCTGACACCAAGCCCACTCACCTGGCTGCTGCAGTGGTGAAAAGCCCCCACTGCTGGGGATTTCCTTCCCCTTATCCTGTACAGACACAGGGCTACCGGGCCCTGGGGAATTGTTCCCTTGCCCCACCCCCATCCCACCAGGTTGACAGGTCCTGGCTGGAAAAAGAGGCTTTAGTGCCTTAGCTCAGTGATAGCTGGTGGAAGGGTCAGCCTTGCTTCATGAATCATACAGCACAGCCCAGGGCTGCAAAGCATCCTGGGATTTTAGGGGGCTTTGAGTTGACTTGAACTGGGAAGGGATCTGGGACAGAAGTTCCATAAACCAGTTTGACCTTTATCAGTTAAGTCTGATACTACATCCTAACCAGGTTTAATGTTAAACGGGTTTTGGCCATTTTGAATGTGGTTTATGTACACTGAACTTCCAGTTTGTTACAGATTTAAACTGGTTTTGGATCACCTAAACCAGATTATGTGTAAGTTCTGTCCCTAGCCCCCTAGTGATGTCATTTGATAGCCGCTTTGAACCCTGACAGCCTAAGAGGATTGCACATTTCATGCAATCCATTCCCCAGAGGATATTACCATCTCTTAGTTATAAATTTTACTTTGTACTGACGTCTTGCCTTTTGTAGATCTTTTGTAGATCTCTTCTACTTATTCTTATATCCCATCACTGACTGTGGTCTCTACCGACCTTAAGCAAAATGATGGAGTCCCCTTTTGAAGGCCAGCCCTATCATTCTTTAATCAAAAAGCCAGCCCTCTGCTCACAAATAAGGGACTGACTGTATCACCATCACAATGCAATTAATTTCATTTGTTTTGCATGTTTTAAAGTGAAGTAATACACAATATAATAGCATGTATATGGCCCATAAGCTTTAAATGCATAATATCATCATCCTACGGAAGCCAAATGATCGCTATCACTTTAGCTGACTTTTTTCCACGTTGCCATTTGAAAATTTATTCATTTGAATGCTTGCTTAAACAGATGTACCATATGTTATGCACAGATGGATGCCAAACTCCTAAGCGTAGTAAACTTTGTGAGGAAAAGGGTTGTGAGGTCAGTGCTTTCTACTGAAACTCTTTGGCATTTCAACCTCAGATGTGGGCTAGGGATTGCTTCTTTTACATCTTTAATTTTCTTCAAGGATACTGCTATGGATGCTTAGAAAAGAACTGTCTGAAGCTGTTCTGTAGTTTGAAAGGGCTTTAAAAGGTCTCTGTTTTATTCTTGCTGATAAAAGAATTAGATTACTGTAAAAACTTCTTTCTGCCAATTGGTGCCAAATCCTGAAGTCCGCATTCTCTGAGGTAGGTCTCTCCATCTCTCCTTTTGGAGCCATTTCACTTTGTAAAAAACTCAGTTTTACCTCAGGCCCTCCTCAGGCATAGCTTCAGAAAATATTTTTCCTCATAAAATGGGAGCAAATGCTCCATGCTCGTTGGAATTCACCCCAGCCAACTTGTGGAGTCTGAGTGAACGTACGCAGAAACAGTTCTCCTTTGAATTCAGACAGTTCATACTCATAGGCCAGAATCAAAAACAAGGTCTACACTTTCCCTGCTGTTGCTACTGGGTCCAGAAGCCACATAAAATGTCAATTCAGAAAGGTTAAAAATGCTCTTAGTAAAATCATTTAACTATGAAAGCAGCTAACAAACTCTGACAGGGAAATGGAGAACGAAGCCAGAAACAGAGTTGATAAGCAACAGATTGAATCTAACAAAATGGGGAGGGGGTCTGAATGGGAGGTATGGATCATTTGCATGAAGGTCATGAGGGCCACAAGTGTTTCAAGTAAGAGCTGCTTCCTCTGCCAGAGAAAGCAATAGAGAGAGATGTCAATAAGGAACCCAAACTAGGAAAGGAAATCCAAAGAAATACATTGAGAAGGAACACCTAACAGAGTAAGACTCCAGGTGAGGTAGAAGTAGAACTTCAAAGAGTACAGAGAAACGTGATATTAAATCTCATGGGAAGAGCACTCAGCCAAATCCAGGTGGTTGCAAAGTTTTCTGTCGTGTGTGGATGAGCTCTATCTGACTCAAGAAGTCGACAGGCCGACGAGAGGTAAAGCGCTGCTCGACCTGCTACTGGCAACGGGGGATGACCTAATCAGTGACCTAACGATCGAAAGGAAGCTGGGTGACAGTGACCACGAGCTGATCACCTTCACCATCTGCCATAAAGCTGGCAAGTCAGTCAGCAACACAGAAGTCCTCGACTTCAGGAAAGCTGACTTTGACAAGCTCAGGAGGCTGGTCAGTGAGGCCCTAATGGACCAAAACCCAATGAGGAAGGGAGTTCAGGACGAGTGGTTACTACTCAAGGGAGCAATCCTAGATGCACAAGCTAAGTCTATTTTGTCTTGGAGGAAAAGCAGCAGAAGGGCACAGCAGCTCCCTTGGCTCTGGAGGGAACTAGTGGAGCTTCTGCATCTAAAAAAAAAGACCTACAAAGGATGGAGGACTGGATCCACCTCCAAGGAGGACTATTCTGCACTGGTCTGGACTTGCAGGGAGTGAACCAGGAAAGCCAAGGCTGTGACTGAACTCCAACTAGCTACAAGTATCAAGGACAATAAAAAGTCCTTTTTTAGATATGTGGGGAGCCGGAGAAAAAGCAAGGACGACATCAGACCCCTGCTAAACCAGTAGCTCCATAGCTCAGCCCCTGGCATGGATCTTTAAAAACTCCTGGCACTCTGGCAAAGTGCCTGAAGACTGGAAGAAGGCCAATGTGGTACCTATCTTCTAGAAAGGGAGAAAAGTGGATCTGGCAAACTACAGGCCCATCAGCCTGAACTCTATCCCAGGGAAAGTCTTAGAAAAGTTTATCAAAGAGGCCATTCTTAACAGACTGGCCAATGGCAACATCCTGAGGGATAGCCAGCATGGGTTTGTTGCGGGTAGGTCTTACTTGACCGATTTTATTTCCTTTTACAATCAGGTGACCTATGACCTGGACAAGGAAGAAGAGATTGATGTCGTATATCTTGACTTTAAAAAAGCCTTCGATCTGGTATCCCATGATCACCTCCTAGCAAAATTGGACAACTGCGGCCTCGGCTTCACCATGATCTGCTGGCTGGGGAATTGGCTCTGCAGTCGGACCCAGAGGGTGGTGGTTGATAGAAGTCAATCGTCGTGGTGCGCTGTGATCAGTGGGGTCCCTCAAGGCTCTGTCCTTGGGCCAACACTATTCAACATCTTCATTAATAATGTGGACATTGGAGTCAGAAGTGGACTGGCCAAGTTCGCTGACAACACCAAACTTTGGGGCAAAGCATCCACACCTGGGCACAGGAGGACGATCCAGGCTGACCTTGACAGGCTCAGGAAATGGGCGGACGAGACCCTGATGGTGTTTAACACCTAAAAATGCAAGGTTCTCCACCTTGGGAAGAAAAACCTGGAGCATGCTTATCGGCTTGGTAGTGCTACACTGGCTAGCACTACGAATGAAAAGGACTTGGGGGTCATTATTGACCACAAGATTAATATGAGCCTTTAATGTGATGCTGCGACCAGTAAAGCGAGCAAAATGCTGGCTTGCATCCATAGATGCTTCTCAAGCAAATCCCAGGACATCATTCTCCCATTGTACTTGGCCCTGGTGAGGCTACAACTGGAATAATGCATCCAGTTTTGGGCTCCACAATTCAAAAAGGATGTGGAGAAGCTTGAGAGAGTCCAGAGGAGAGCCATGTGCATGATAAGAGGTCAGGAAAACAGACCTTATGATGAGAGGCTGAGGGGCATGGGACTCTTCAGCCTGGAAAAGTGCAGGTACAGGGGTGATTTGGTGACTGCCTATAAGTTTATCAGGGGTGTTCACCAGGATCTGGGGCAACATCTGTTCACCAGAGCACCCCAGGGGATGACAAGGTCAAATGGTCACAAAATCCTTCATGACCGTTTCAGGCTGGACATAAGGACACACTTCTTTACTGCCCATGCCCCCAAGTTCTGGAATAGACTGCCACCGGAGGTGGTTCAAGCATCTACTTTGAACGCCTTCAAGAAAAAATTGGATGTTTATCTTGCTGGGATCCTATGACCCCTGCTGACTTCCTGCCCCCGGGGCTGGGGGCTGGACTCGATGATCTTCCGAGGTCCCTTCCAGCCCTAATGTCTATGAAATCTACGAAATGAGAGTAGAAGAGAAAAAGATGACAGCATCAAAAATTAAGGCTATGACAACCTGAAAGTGCACCTCATCTCATCTGATTTTGAAAGCTACGCAATCTTGGATGTGGCTGGTGGTTGGAGGGGTAACCACCTTTGAATTCTAGGCACTGCAAATATAAGTCAAGGAGTCACCATGGAACACTACTAGAACACAGGTGGTCAACTGTGGCTCATGAAATAAGGCTCTTGAAGTTATTTAATGACAAATTAATAGTTGAGCTGGAGTACTATGTGCACATCGTTGACTCAGACATGTTCATCTTTCAAGTTTTGTGTCCTGTGACTCAGTTGTGTCGAGGTTTTGATTTGCAGCTAGAAGGTTTCAAAGGTTTGGCCACCCCTCTACTGGAGTATAGAAACCAAATGAGTGGCATGACTTCATTTGGCCCCACTGTCACTGCTGAGCTGATGGATGGAAATAAAAGAAAGAAAGGAAAGAACTAATATTAAAGTACTTAAGTATTAGCTAAATGTTTGTATGGAAAAAAATTTTAATAAGGTGCTCAGCATCACTGAATATCAGGATACTTCTATGTCAGTGCCTAAATGAGGTTGTAGGTACAAAGAATTGAAAAAGCTGTACTAAATACTTGTATCAAGGTGCTTGAAGATTGTAAATCCCAATGGCAGGATTCTGGTCTCTTTTACATGAGGTGGGAAAATGAACACAAAGGGGGGAAGTAATAGGAGAGAAAACAGATACCATACTCCTTTAAACATGATGTGAGACTTGGATACTGTGCCTGTTGACACAAGTTTCAAAGTAGAGGTTGGCTGTTTTTAGGGAACAGGGCAGATGGGTATGAATGTACCAAGGGCACCATGCACTGCTCTTTTTGAAGAAGCAGGAAGGGAGCACATTATAGAATATCAGCCCCTTGCCCTGGCCATCCTTCCTGCCCTGTAGTATAGGATACTGGTTCAGTTCCTCTTTACTACCACCCCGCTTTCAGCCCTTCCTGTGGCTTCTGTCCTAGAGTCTCTAATGAGTATCACAGCACAACTTGGTTTTAGAGAAGGACTCCACATCAATCTCTCTTGCTCCTCATAGACCAAACCCACAACAAAACAACAAGCTTCCCTAAAAACACCTCCCCATCACTGCTCTTGAGATCTGTCTCCAACACACTTGAAAGCAGGACCCAATTTCCCTTACATTTCTACAGAACTGGTGTATTAAACTCAGACTTGTTTGAAAGTTGGACTGTGCTAGACAAGGTAGGAATCCATCATGACTAGGCAGGAAGACGAGGAATGGACAAGTTCACCTGCTTTGATAGGCTTTTTATCTTTCCCTAATTCCCGTATTTTTCAGAGGGCAGTGCATATTCTATAATTGGAACAGTATGTTTTCCCAGTGTTTACTATTTGACATTTTGTGATGATTATCTTTCATTGTTGAGCCTTCACAAAATTCCTTCGTTCCTAAATGAAGAGAAACTTTTCTATGTGTATGAAAATGTGCTAATAATAAAGAATAGCCATTTAAAGGCCCTCTCTGTATTTGTCATGCACTAAAAAGATGGATCCCAACTGGAACAGCAGAAGAAAAGATGTATCATTGTCCTGCTGACATCATATAATCTTCCAGTTCCCCTTGGGATATAAAATGCAATTGCAAAGAAAAATAGAACACTGTGGGTCTGTTTCTGTCCTGCAGAATAAAGTAAAGATCTAAAACAGTGTAAATTCTTTGTGACTGAGAAAGCTGTGAATGATTTGGGGAAAAAAGAACTACAGAATATTTCGATTCAAAGATGTTGTCTTATTAGAGAGATTATACTTTTCTGATGTACTATAATTTAAATATTTTGTATTGTTGTTACCTCCTCATCTTTTTAAGCCCGGAATGTTTCTTCTTGTATCCTTCTATTTTGAATAATTCTGTGAATACAAGAATTATTTCGTCATTGATGCTTTTACTATATTAGCTGACTAGAATTTGTAGAAAATGGTAATTAAAAAAACTTTATTTTTTAAAGAATTAAGGAGCTAACTATGCTTTTTGGTTTACTTAAACACAAATATTTTATTTTTTTAATGGGAAACCTGTATTTGAAAAGACATTTTTGCCAGGAAATGTGTAACAGATGCTAGCACATTGATTTTTCTATATGTTAATTCGAATGTTCCTGAATACTTTGACATTTCTGGAGTTTCATCCATTTATTTTCTGGTATTTTTTGTTTTGAGTTTTAATCTTGGATTTTGTTTAGGAAACGGGTGAACAAAAGGAGCTGCTGTACCTAATTGGATAATTGTAAATTACAAGTGTGAAAATATACGTGTGCACGCATATGTGTGTACATGCAGCTGTGCATTTCATGAAGCAAGTTGGCCATGAACATGAGCATAGGCCCCACTTTATTTTAAGTAATTTACAGCTTAATTACAGCATGTTCTGTTCTCTCAAGGAAAAAGAGGAGAGAAGACAAAAAAAGCTTTGTAATCATGTGCTGTATTCAGGGTTTAGATCTCACCTTGTAAAAGTTTTTATTGCAGCCGCCTCCTCCACTTGTGCCATGAAATAGTGAATCACTCCTCCTTGTCTCTCAGTACAACTGCAGCTCTCATGTTTTATCCTGACACCTCCTAGATGAGCTTTCCATACCCAAGGAAGGGAGGACATTTGATGCTTCTAATATTATTCTGACGCCTCCCCTTCTCAGAGGAGTCAGCCTTGCTAGCAGCGTTAGCAGTTAAACTCAGCATGAGACTGCATTCAGCCTTGTACCCTAGTGATTAATGTATGTGAGAGCTCAAACCACCCCTTGCCTTCTTTTAGTGCATTCATTCTCATGGCATAACGTTTCATATGTTCAGCTGTAGGATGACCTGGGCAGAAGCCCAGTGGCGCCAACAATTTTCCGTCCTTTGTACAAGTATCCAGAGAGACTAGTCCAGAGAAATTGACAGTGGCCTCACTCACCGCTGCTAATGATTGTCAGTAGCTGAAGACTTCCTTCCTTGTGTGGCTGTAACTTCACTGGATAAACATGTAATTTGGAAGGTAGCAATAAAGATAGAATGTGATTACTTTTTTTTAACATGTAATATTTTCTCAATAGAAAAGTTTTTCTCTGAGCCCTGTCAAGTAGAGATATTGCAGATGCAGCTTACTTAGCAAATTTTGGATTAACCTTTGCCTTGGAGGCCCCAAATGTTTGAGTTTCTCTAAATACAGAGACCTAATTTGGAATATTACTTTTTTTTACTGCTACTAATATGCACATATGAGCCAACAGTACAATTAAAACTCTCTAATAAGCTGATTGTTTTACGGCAGGATTATGGTAGGCTTACGTTCAATAGTGCCTTAATTTAAATTATACTATCTCTGTAATAATATCCTCATCCACTTTATTGGCCATAACCTTTCTATTAAGACTTAGGCATTGGGAGAGAATACGTTTTATTACCTTGTTATTTTGCGGGTTGTTGATTAAAGTTACTTTAATTATTGTAAAAATAACTTTGTAATAACAGCATATTCTTATGTCATAACTTTCACCAGCAAACAATAGCCACTTACTCCTCTCTAGTTAAAAGCAATGGACAGAGGGTGTGAGAGAACTAAGGGACATCCCTGTTTTTTTCAGCACAGTGTGACACACAGATGAACTGATATTGTTGGGAGCATCACAAGGCAGGAGTCAAGGAACTAATTCGCATGTACCCACCCCCATGTCCCATACATTTCAGAATGTATTTTGACAGATTAGCTTTTGAATTTCTGTTTCTATCTACCTAGTTCCCATTGTTGCTCTGAATAAAAATGGATTGTTTCTTAGCCAACATCCAGCTTGAAAGGCCTCCAATGTGAGTTTTTTTGGTTTTTGTTGTTTGGGGTTTTTTCCCTGAGTCCAAGCCCTGAATTCAGGAATGTGATGGAGAAGCAGGGTTTCAGTTGCCAGTTGAAACATACTTTGATTGAAAAGTCCTTGTTAAAATATAGAGCTGCATTACCAAATCTACACTCCCATATTGGTGTGTTAGGTAATGTGCTACTTTATGATTGAAAATCTCCCAAATTTTCTTAGTTTTTTTATGTGCTTGTC
Source organism: Crocodylus porosus (assembly GCF_001723895.1). Classification (NCBI taxonomy): domain Eukaryota; kingdom Metazoa; phylum Chordata; order Crocodylia; family Crocodylidae; genus Crocodylus; species Crocodylus porosus. The sequence goes on from NW_017728886.1 coordinate 146,060,473, forward strand.
TCAAAATATCAATGCACTGAATGTTCCAGGGAAGCAAGGAATTAACTTGTATTTCTGTTTCCCAAGAACAAACTTTCCATATCAATAATCTATGGCCCAGGTTGCCTGAGGGTTATCCATTTATGGGAGGAATGATTTATTGAGAGCCAGATTTTGCAAACCCTTAATCAAGCAAATAGTCCTTTGATTTTACTAGGACTACTTGTAAGCAGCCGTTTATATGATCAGCCTCAATAAGAGTAACAATTATTTAAGGCACAGGGGAGAGTATGCTATTAAATATTCAGTTCTGCTATTTCTTTCTTATGCTTCAATTTTCCTTTTAAGATCAGAAGAAAGATTTTAGGAAAACAAGTTCAACTGAATAAAAGTCTGTTCTTTATTTAGAATAAAATCATTGACTCGCTAATAAGAGATGCAATAATATGGTTCAGTTCTGTTCTCACTGAGTGCATCTACACAATACGCTTTACTGCAGCAGACTAATTTGCTGCACTGGAAAGCATCACCATCTAAACATGTGTAGCCATTAGGCAATTGCAATAAAATGAACAGTATATTCATTTATTGTGGTGCATGATAGTCCTGTGAGATACAAGTGGTACCTGGCAGCACAGTAAATTAATGTGCTTAAATGTATGTGTAGATGGTGACATCAAAATTAGTTTACTTCAGCTCAAATTGGGTCAAGAGTATATTCAGTTGCATTAATTGCACATGTAAATGCGCCCACGTGCTCTAAAGAATTTTTCTGTTCTCTTCAATAGGAGCAGAATCAAAATTTTACCGAGTCTCTCTTTCTCTCTCTGTCCCTCTTGCTCTAAGTTGTCTATTTTGTATTAACTGTGTATGTGTCCACTTAGCTGTTAAATGATTTCAGAGTTAGATTTTAAAAGACCTAGTATATAGTGTTAAATCCTTGATTTCTGAAATGTTTTGCACGTGATTTATTGTTGAAGGGGAGGAGCTGCTGTACCTAATTGTATAATTGTAAATTATTAGTGTGAAAATTTAGAAAACATGAATGTTTCACTATAAAATGTTCTTTACCCTCCACCATAGCATTCAAACCAAGTTCCTCCCCATTTTTGAAAGACCATATAAACTAAAAAGATATCTGTTTTCCTGAATTAAAGCTGGTTCCATGAACTGTTTCTAGTGAAAATCTAGGACAAAATACCCTTTAAATTCAATAGACTGATAGCCTTGATTGGGCAAAATCCCGTTAACTCTCTCTCATTTGGAAGATTTAGGTTGCCAGATTTGTAAGTTAAAGCAAAAAAGTTTTTAAAAAATGTTTATTGTTCAGAAAGAAATCTGTCATTTCCAAATGTCATGAAAACCAATCTATTTGTATTCCTTAACCAAAAAGGTGGGTAGTGGCTAGCAAAGTCTTTTGTGGTCAGAAGAAAATCCATGTCAAAAGTGCAGGTTGAATACAAGTGTGAGGTTTTTTTGGTTTTTGTTGTTGTTATTGGTTGGGTTTTTTTCCCCTGAGTCCAAGCCCTGAATTTTGGGAATGGGATGGAGAAGCAGTGTTTCAGCTGCTGGTTGAAACATACCTTGATTGAAAAGTCCTTGTTAAAATATAGTGCTGCATTACCAAATCTCCACTCCCATATTGTTGTGTTAGGCAATGTGCTACAACACTGTAGCTAAAGCAAAAGACATTTGTAGCAATTTCTTTATATTCCAAAGTCAACATAATGGTTCTGTGGCATTTCTGATGAAGTGAATTTAATATGCTGAGCCTCTGTGGCCATCAGCATCACCAAAATTAAATTCAGTTTAATGAGTAATTATTTTTAGCATGACATTTATTTTGGTGAATAAAGTTTTTGTCTATAAGTTATAGAGTTTCCACCAAAGGAAATAAGCATCTACAGTAACTTACTACTTCCCCTTCTATCCTCTATATATTAAGGCACCAAACCTGCAAACACTTATGCACGTAAATAGTCCCATTGATGTTGATGGGACTGGTCATATGCATGAAATTATTTACATGCATAAATGTTTGCTGGATCAGGACCTTTGCTTGCATTCTATGCAGTATTTTGTTCTTTTCTCATTGTGTCCTTGTTTGCAAGTCCATTTTTTTATTCTTTGAAATTTAAAATATATTTTACTTTCATTATAGAGACTTCTTTCAGAGGATTTACATAAGCAGGATTTGTGAAGACTTTTTTTTTTTTTTTTACTTCTGTAGGTTATTTTTACCCAAGTTCTGCATATTGAGCCAAATCCTTATTCTTTGTAAAGCGGCATCAGTTGTAAGTTGTACCCAGTGGAGCTCTACCAGCTTACTCCATGTGGGAATTTTGTTCTTATACTTTCACCATAATCCACTTAGGTTTTTAGTAATTTAATTATCCTAAGACTTGCTTACACAAATAACCTCAGTGTTTTAGTTGAGGACATATATTTTCATACCAAGCTTTTAATATTTTTCTCTTCACAAGCTTAAGTATTTTAAAGTTCTAAGAATAACTTTAAAGACTGATGAGTTATGAAAATAAGTATAAAGAGGAATTTACTGCTATTAGCAAATATAAACAATGGGTAGTTAAAGGTGCACATGAATAAAAACACATTTCTCTGACCCTTTGCAGTTTAATAGTTGCTATAAATATAAAGATAAAAAATACTTTGCTGATAATACTTCAAATTATTTTGTTTCAGTTTTACCAATCCAACCTCTCTCTCAAAGCTTCCTTGCTTTTGGAATCTTACTTGAATTATTTAATGAGTTTTATATTGGTAATAAATACTCTTCCAATAGATAAAATGTACTTTAAATCAGAAAATTTAGTTTTTCATAGGTCTAATGGCCATTTCTTACTCTATCACTTCATTTAGAAAAATGAGTGAGTAAGGGATAGGTTTTCAGAGCTGTCTATTTCATGGTAGTTTACACAGCAGAAAGAAAACTGAGAAAAGGACTTGAAAGAAGACAAAGAACTTTACAGTATTTTTTTTCTTTTCAGGAAAACACACAGAAGCTAATTTTAGCTTCTTGATCAAATTGACCCAGTCTTTAACCCTGGCAAACGTTACCACAACACACTTCCAATAGACAATAGTTTGCATACCAACATCACACTGGAAACAGATGTGCATGCAGAACTGGCTTTTTTGGGAGACTCTCTGAGAATTCCACTACAGTGAAAGTCTGAAAGAGCTTTCTTCCTAATTGGGGTATAAACTGGGTCTTCTTTCAAATCCAGTCTGTGAGCTTTTCAAAGTCTCCCTCTTTCTTTCTCTCTTAAAAAATGTATTATGTCACAGCCGTGTTTTTGACCAAAGTTTCCAAATATCATTCATTCACTTGGAGAAATGTTGCCTGGCATGAAGGTTGATTATTATCTTGGAAAAAAAATTGTTAACAGCTGGACTATTCATGGGCGAAGGTTGCACAGTTTATATATCAAAATGTTTGGAATGTGAACAATTACCTCTTTTACTTTCTCACAAAGTCTCCTATAGTTTATATAACTAAGTTTTTGTTACCAGAAATGTGTAACCCCCTCCCTGCTGCCTCTTCTCCATCTCCCCTCCCTGTCTCCTGCTCTACCTTCACCGCATTACCTTTTCTTTTTTTCCTCCCCTGACCTGCTGGCGTTCTGAGTTCATAGTCCATGGAAGCATTTGTCCATGTAATATTTCTGGTTCTTTGGTAACATGTATTCTTACAAGGCAGAACTGTGCTTAGAAAAGGCCCTCCCACCCAGACTGTTCATTCCTTTCTAAATTGCTAAGTTTTTTAAGCTTCCAAGTATTTCATGTGGGTTCTTTTTTTGTGTGTTCTAAAGAATCTTTATAGTTTCTGAATGTTTTGAACTGAGCCATGTTTGCAAAGAGCAGAGAAAATCAGTCACTGTGTAAAATACATTTCCTGTTTCATCTCCCGCTATATTCTGTAGACCCAGGCATGGACAAGAAAGTAACTTTACTCAGATGAGTACTAACCTACTACTAACTTGTATTGCTCTAGTGCCTGGAAATCTCAGTCATTGACCAGGTCCTAGTTGTGCTGTCATGTCAAGCATAGCAAAAGGTTGTTCCTTCCCCCAAATTACTTATAGTCTTAAATCTAAGGCAAGAGGCAACAGAGGGATACAGGCAGATAAGAACAAGGAAACAATGAGACAACACCAGCTACCTAACTGTTGTCAAGCATTTTGTAGGCATCTTGCCAAAGGAAGGTTTTAAAGAGGGATTTGAAGGAGGAGGATGAAGGATCTCTGCAGTTGCTTTGAGGTAGCTTTTCTTCTCCCAAGGACAAAAAGGCCAATATGGACTCTTGGGGGGAATCTAGGGGAAGACAGTGGAATTTGCTGGTGAGATTGAATCCTGCGTGGCAGCATATGGATTCATCCCCCTTCCAGAATTTACTCCCTTTCATACCTGAATCAACCTCATCCACTGCAGGGCCATCTTTGGGGTGAAGGTAGAACTATTAGTATTAGTAGCATAAAAGGGAAGGGGAAATCAGGATGGGCATCAGTTCTGGATGCCAACTTAAGAGATTAAAATCAATATTTAATGATTGCATATCTATTTTATTAAAACATTAAAATAAAACAGAAAATTAAATGAAAATCTTTCTCCTCTTCATTTCTCTCCCCCCTCCCAAACTGCAAAAAAGAAAAGAAAATTAGCCAAAACTAATTGGGCAATTTGAATCAACTTGGAGTCAGCTGAAATTGTGTTATTAACGTGAAATCACAATTCATTACAAATAAATTAGTGACCTCTGATTTGCAGTACACATAGCACAGAATAAAGTTGTATGGCATAAGCTCCTATAAACTGATATGCCCAGGAGGATAGTACAGGTAGCTACTGATATACAAATGTCTTGCAATACTGCAAGACACCTGTAGGCCTGATGCAGAGCCCATAGATTAAGCATTTGAAGCACAAACAGGGAAATTTGAAACAGCTTGTTGAGTAGTTGATGACATGTTCTGCTGCTTATCTGTTAATTTGGTCTCCTTTTTACCTATGAAATCATCATCATCTTCAGCCTTACAATGTGCTATGGTGTGACAAAGGCGATTAGGATCTTTTGCATGATGGAACACAAGAAAACCCTGTTGTGTTTCAGGAATGTTTTTGATTACCAAACAGAGATCTTATCATGCAGTCTTACTCACATGAGTAAAGATTACATCGTTAACAAAAGCTGTCTGTGTAACGGGCATTGAACTGAGAAGCCTGAAGACCAGCAGCACAGAAACCATTAAAAAATGCTACTTCTAGATAAACTACTTTATGCTATTTACAAATATGCCATCACTTAGCTGTGATTTATCACTGACCGGTGCTAGCCGGTCAATTTTGGTTTGTTTAAAACTTGTTTGTCCTGTCTTTGGGGAAAAAATGAAGTGGTGTTCTTCTCTTTAGAACTGCATTTTAATTTTGCCAGAGGCTATGAGCGTTTGGTTGCAAGTTTGTGATGTAGCCTGTTAAAGAGATGCAAGCCAGTATAAAGCTAGAATTCAAATTAGGACATGAACTTTCTGAGAGATCAGACATACTTTGAAATTCTGATTTACCTCTGCCTTATTTTTAAACCTCCTTAAATATCTTCATATCAGTGTTTATCCTAATTAGAACATGCTTTCAGTACATGTTTGCAATACAGTTCTCTGACTGTCAGTCCAGTGCCAGAGTTCAACTCCTGAGTCTCTTACGAAAGACTAGAGCCACACACTGAATTGTAATGGCTTCCAAGCCCAGACATCTCTGAGTATTAGTAGAAGATGACAACTTGCTTACAGTCTTCCCTGCTAAGTATGAAAGCACAAGGAATGTCATGCTCCAGCAGCTGAACTTCAGTCTTTAAAATCACAGCCACAAAAGCAACAGCAATGTAAATGGCTCTTCTGAGAGCCAAATAAATCATTACATCAGACCCTCTCTGCAGATTATACAACTCTACATCAAGAAACAATCTAATGCAAAGAACAAGGTAAAGTGTAGACTATTGAAAACAAACTACATGGATGTCTTGATGCTACAGGTAACCCATGTAGCAGCTCTCAGACCCCATACTATGATCTCTGGTTACATACTAGACACTTCACAATACCATCCTAAATGTGGCCATCTCAGCAAGGATTTGAGTTGCTAGCGAGCGCTAAATGGTCATTTTCAGGGTTCTGTTCTTTCTTTGATTTTTCTCAACCTATACACCAGCAACATCCCACTGACAGAATCACATAAATTTCTTTATGCTGATGATATTGCATTAGCCACACAAGTGGATTCTTTGGAGGCAATAGAAAAAGTCCTTGAAAAAGTCCTCTAAGGTATGTAGATCAATCTCAGATGTTGGGGTTTGAAACCTAATGCACCTAAGATTCTACCTTAACAACTCTCGGTCCAATAAAATGCTAAATGTACAGTTTTGTGGAACTAAAATAATGCATGAAAAACATTCACGATACCTTGGAATCACTCTAGATCAAACTCTCAGTTACTGCCAGCACCTCAATATTTCTGTAATAGAGACAGCATCAAGGGTAAACATTATAGAGAAACACCCTGGAACATGCTGGGGAGGTAAAGCTCCTACCTTCTGTAGATCAACCCAGGACCTGGACACTCTACAGCTGAATACTGTACTCCATCATGTCGACACACAAGTGAACACCACCATGCAAGTAGTAAGTGGTACTCTAGAATCCACACCACTTCCATGGCTGCCATTGTGACAGGGAGTCATCTCAGGGGCTTTTCAAAACGTCGGCCCACCCACCTGTCTACAGCAGTCCACGCACCCAACTCACCTGCCACGTATTTGATACAATTGATAAGTTGCTTCTAAGGCAGCTGGCTGCCCATTTAATGCCTGATGCCAAGGGCATAATACGTGGCTCCGACCTCCCCTTTACTGCATCCCGCATCTTACAGATGGCATCCAAATCACTACCCCAGCCCCATCAGATCGCCCCTGGAAAAGCGCAGGCTCAAGGGCAATCTGATGGCCACCTATAAGTTTATCAAGGGTGTTTACCAGGATCTAGGGAAACAATTGTTCACCAGAGTCCCCCCAAGGGATGACAAGGTCAAATGGTTATAAACTCCTGCAAGACCACTTCAGGCTGGACATAAGGAAGAATTTCTTTACTGTCAAAGCCCCCTAGGTCTGGATCAGCCTGCCATCGGAGATGGTTCAAGCACCTACTCTGAACACCTTTAAGAGAACATTGGATGTTTATCATGCTGGGATCCTGTGACTGCAGCTGACTTCCTGCCCCTGGAGCAGGGGACTGGACTTGATGATCAGACTGGGTTCCTTGTCTCTCACTAGGCTCCATGCCCTTCCCACAGACTCTCAGCTCCTTGCCCCTCACTCACTCTGGGCTCCTTGCCCCACTCTGGACCCACTTGGTACTGCTGACCACCTTGCTGGGTTCTTTTCTGTCGAGATGTGTTTCCTTAGCCTTTCCCCTCCACAGGATACCCACAAAGCATTGGGGGCTGAGGCTTTCCAGGGTCCCATACTCACCTTTCACTAAGGAGGCACAGGTGTGGCATTTCCTGGAGACTGCCCTGTCATAGGCAGCCCCACCACACCATCCAACCCTAGCCACATAGTTTCAGGTCATGCCCTGGGAATGTTCTCCATCTCCCTAGCTCCTACCCTCAACCTCCAGGTGTTCTGGGAGCAGCAGCTCCAGCTGGTGATGTTATCCCTCTAGCTCCCTGCAGTAAAAGCCAGGTCAGCCCTGAGGGCCTGGGGTTATATTGAGGCTGCTCAACCCCATCCTCCAATCCAGGAGCCCTCCTGTGGTCATATGACTGCCTCATTAGACTGCATCGCACCTACTGGCTGCTCCACAGCCTGATCAAGCCTCTTAAAGTGGCAGGCACTAAAGTTGTCTGGCCACATGGTGTTATCAAATATCTCTCCCTCCATGGTGAGAAAGGATTCAGCCGTACTTCAAGAATACGAAAAGATCATGACTGACCTTCAACTCCCATTGTATGAAGATATCGTGCACCCCCCGCAAGATGTAGACTTATGTCAAGGAAACCTTTCTGGTTACACACACTCAAACTTTCAGTGAGCAGTCTGGATGCTGAGAGCTGCTGGCACAAAATCTGGTCTGCAGTAACAATGTGGAACAAAAATGTTGTCATCAATCCAATCATCAAGCTTCTGGGTTTCCACCTGCACCATAGATATTGGACTGCATTCATATAGGACATGGAAGGTTTGGCTATTTATTGAACAAGTGGGGCATCAAGGACTTGCCAAACTGCCTATGTGCCAAGGTGCAGTCAGGGAGCCACGTAGCAAACTCCTGCCTGAACTTGCACATCATGAGGGGATTGAACTGTCATCAACTGGCTATCAAACCTCAAAATACAACTTTATTTAACCTGCACCTTCTCTGCTGTTGTTTGCGCTAGCCATATGAAAGTAGAAGTGTTCACTGAATTTACCAGCAATGTTAGTGGTACTCCTAGCAAAGGTTGGCTCATGAGAAGTTTATCACCAAAGGTAAGAGAAAGTGAGTTGCTTGCTCTGCTACAAAATGAGTCCCCTACTATGAACTTCCATTTGTATTATTCACATGTTTTCTGGATAATGTTTCCAATTACTCATGTTAGAGTAAACCATAACTTCTTTCATAAGCCTACTACTGTAGAGGCAAATGTGTACCTTTTTGAAGTATTTCACTACTACAAGTTTGGAAAGAGAACCAGGAAAATGATTGTTTCATGGGCATTTGACTTCAAAATTCATTTTCTCATTTCTACCAAGACCATATTTGCTGTCCTGCTTACACAACTGTGGAATAACATGTCATTATACTAAGGGAAAGAGTACTTCTTTTGTCAGTTGTGTTGAATTTTGTGGTGAAATGGGAGAAAACAAATCATTAAGAAAAGCTATTTTGGTTCAAGACATTACCCATTGTGAGAGGCTTTTTTTAATTTCTCTGCTCTCCAAATAAATTCAGGCTTAATTGTATCCAACAAGAAAATATATTCAAAATTATCCATTTATCCAAGTTATCCAAAATTAAGCAGAACTGCACCAAGCTCTGTTAATTGCTTATTTACATCTGTTAAATTTGCAGCCACCGCTTCTCAGAGATGCACTAGAAGGCAAATGTTTGGACTCTTCAGGTGCCTATACACATGCTTGGGGGTGGGAGGTGGACGTTTTGATTACAGCAGTTCCCAGAGATGCCAGGTACATGGCATCACATGTATGAAGCCCCCCGCCCCCTGTGCACTTAAAAATGGCCATAGGATGCTTTAACTAAGGCTTATTCAATAAGCCTTAGTTAAAGCACCCCAACAACCATTTTTAAACCTGCAGAGGCTCATACACATGACACTGCAGCAATGTGACAGCATTCTAATTAGAACGGGGAGCAGACTCAGCTGAGTCGGAGAACACATTGGGGAATGTGCATAAGCACCTTTTGTGGGTAATGACACACAGGTTTCTTGTTCATTATAAGTGGCAAGAATGATTTTCGTCAAGTGTGGCAGCGGAGATGGGCAGCCAGCTGGTGCTTGATTAGGGTGGCCATTTTAGGTCCTGCTGTTTTATACGCAGTAGTTTGCTGACTGGGGAAGCAACATCTTCCAGTGGAGCTGCTGCTCTGAGAACAGCATGGAGGTAAGGGCTGAAGCTTGGAGGCTCCTGATCCTGGGCATGACCTGAAACTATACCCTGATGGTGAAGGGTGGCCTGGTAGAGCTGTTTGTGGCAGAGCAGCCCCCAAGACATGCCAGGCCAGTGACCTCCCCAGTGTAAGGTGGGTAGGGACACCTTAACCCTGGCTCCCACCATCTGGTGGGTAAGATTAGAGTGTAGTGGAGCAACAGGGCCAGGTATGCCCATTAGGAGGCACCTGAGCCCATCAGGGGTATGAGTTCCCAGAGATCCTGGAAGAGGTAGTTTGTTGTGTGTAGGGTGAAGAGGCAGTGTGGAGCCCTAGTGAGTGGGCAGTGTGAGGGCCTGCTCAGGGTAGGGTACAATAAGGGGCATCTGAAGGTGTGGGTGTGCAGAGTAGGGCTGCAGAGGGCAGTTTGAAGGACTGCATCAGGGGCATACTGAGCAGGGCTGCTGAAGTGACTTGAAGGATGGTATATGGGCCAACCGTGCATGTGAAATCAGTTGCCCAGTGAGGGGTTTGGGGCAAAGGCAGCTCAGCATTGGCACAAGGTTGCACCACATAGAGTAAGGGAACTCGTGGGAACTGAAGGACTGCATGGTAGTGCCAGGGTGCAAGTAGTGAAGCCCAAAAGCCCAAGAAGGGCCGCTCAAGAGGAGCTAGGGCAGTAGAGTGTGGCCTAGTGATAGGCAGTATTGAAGAGCCCCCTTTGAGAGGGGGGCAGAGTGCAAGAGGCCCGCCTGTAAAAGGTGGGGGCAGAGCGAATGGAGTTCAATAATGGACTGAGTTTGCCTCGGCCTCAGGCTGGGGAGCAATCATAATTTGGATGCCATCTGCAAGGCATGAGCCCTGGTGTAGGGGAGGTTCAGAGCCACAGATAGCACCCCTTGGCATCGGGGCAAGGAATGGGAAGTTTCCCGCTTAACAGACAGATAACATGCAAGTTGTGGCAGGCGAGTCAGGGCAGACTGCCCTAGGCAGGTGAGCGGGCCAACTTGAGATTAGGTCCTAGGAAGGCCCCCTGTCACACAAGGATTACATTATTATCATCTAATCTATGGATAGTATACAGTCTCCACTACAGGCTGCCTTTTGAACCATGCTGATAAACCTGGTAGTTCTCAGGATGGTTTATAGACTAATTCAGTCACTATATAACTTGCCCTAGCTATCTGGCTGGTGTCAGTCACCCATTTAGGCCAGCATTCCTGTCTATGAGAATACTTATGGTTAAGGCCATCTGCAAAGGTTTTCTGGAGTTAAAAACACCTGTGAACAGACTTCCTGACATAAGTAGTACTATTGAGATTTATA
>NW_017728886.1:146071536-146168513 GCF_001723895.1 Crocodylus porosus
CCATTTTTTGATGGCACTAAAATCAGGGAAGTAGCTTGCATGAGAAAACAGTATAGAATCAGGCCCTCAGATTGAACTGATCAGTTACATATTTGGATAGAAATGTAAGGCCAATATATACATACATCATCATCATCTACCCACTAGACTAATGAAACATAATTCTGTTTCAATTTGTCATGTGTCTCTATTTAGGTACATGGCAAACCTTTTTTGAACTTTCATTATAAAAAAATGTTACTGAGCATATAGAATGTTGTTTTCAGCATTTTGTATCATAGATGTATAAAGAATTTTCCTTTCAGGATGCCAAAGGACTTACAACACATTACTAGTTAAATGAGTGCCTAATTTCACTTGAAAAAATGTTTTGTTTTTCTTAATATATGGAAATTGATTCAAGCTTTGCTGTTGCTAAAGAAAAGCATTCAAACTTAGCTACATTTGTGGCAAGCTTTTATTCCTATAAACATGACAGGAAAAAAAATCTTTTCAAATCTAAAGTAGTCTTCCAAGTTAGGTCCTCATATGCCAAATTTAATAAAATTTAGTCTTTCTGCCAAAATTATACACCAAAGAAAAAAGGAACCCGGATGGTAAATTCTTTTGCTTGAGTGATGACAACATGGCAGTTTTTCAATTAAAGGACACTTTTGGGCTCTGATCTTTCAGATTCTGAGTTCAAAGGACATTATGACTCATGTACAATAAATACACATTATTCCCATGCGTAAAATCACTAGCTTTTTGGAAGTAATATAATGGTGCTTGAAGTATTAAGCCATTATAATTTCTATTCAGTAGTGTGGTCAGCTTGTCACCTGGAAAGTCCATGTGAGTGCTCAGTGTAACAGGGAACCTTAGACCTGTTAAAAGACAGAAAGGCAAAGAAAAAGGGGAAAACTGCTTTAAGAGCCTGACTTTTGTAGCCTGAAAGGGCAGAGTCTAGGACTATATAACCTCCGCTCTTAAACAAGGCAGGGCAGGACTAACCTGGATCACAGAGGAAAAAAGAACTCCTTGCCATGGGCTGTGCCCCCTGGGTCAACAGACTGTGAGCAGAGACTACTTTTGTTATGGCTAGAGGATCTAGCAGCAGAAAGTGTGAGCATGCTACAAAGGAAGGCCCTTTTCTTCTGGGTTAAATTGTTTGTCCAGGTCTGTGTTGATTGGTGACAGAGGAGTTGAGTTAAGGACTTACAGCCCTGTGTGTGGGAAGGAACTGAGTTAAGAGATGCCAGCCATGTGTTTGGGAAGATCTGAGAGTTTTCAACCTCTGTGTGTATAAGGAAGTTTATACTAAATCCCAGAGCTCTGGGCAAAGAGGTAGCTTGTACCAGTCTCCAGGACTTTGTGGAAGGGGTTTTGTACCAGCACTGAAACTTCTATGCAAGTGTACTGCAAGCCCTAGGACAGCAAACAGGCTGTGAGCCCCAGGACTTGTACCGTATGTAAGGGAGGTGGTGGGATGTATTAAGTAAGCCAAGAGGGGAGGTTATTACCAAGCTACCAGGCTGACCATGTACCCCATCTGGTGGAATAGCATTTTTATATATCAGTCTACTCCCTGTGACTGGTCTGTAGGCCAGAAGGGCTAAGGCTAGTTTGAGCCTTATTTGGTCTTAGGGAAGGACTTAACTAGAGTAGGTATTCATTTGGACAGCATGGGCAGCTATGAATGAAAACTTAATCCTGTTTTTATGGAAGTCGTTCATAAACTTTCTTGATTCCAAAAAAGAAGTGTGAGGCAGCCCATAATTCAGTATGACTAGATTGTATCCCTGATTCTATACTACAGTGCAAGAATGGTGATTATAGCTTCCTAGGCCTTTCCAGCCCAGGCTCCACCCCCAGCAGTTAGAGCCTCAGGGACCAGAATCTAACTTCTACTGTTGTGTAAGATGTATACTATTGCCAGTCAAAGGTCAGACACAGCGGATATCCTTTTTTTTTTTTTTTTGGCAGAATACATTTACACAAACACACCCCTCTACTTTAACCGTCTTGTCACATAAGCAGTCCAGTTCACTTGATGGTTCCTACTCCATATGCATCATTACATGATCCACTTCCTGTTACAATAACCACATCTGCACACTCTTTGTTGTCTCTTTACCTGCTACAATAATGCCAAACTACCCCGATGCACTTACACTGCACTACAGCCCCTTCTAGTCAATCCTAGCGTCACTTGCTACACATAAATGCCTTGATGCTTTCCCATCTCCCCTCAGACTAGGATGGCAAGCAAAAGAGGCGGAAAAGCTGCCTTTCCACTGGAAAGTTTCACCTCACAATGGGATTCTCTACCAGCTGTGACCAGCCACCTTATACTAGATGCTTATTTATTTTGTACACATATTGAATGAGCATAATTTTAAATATATATAAATAAACACATTCCAGTTAAATCTCTGATTGAAACATTTGCTTGGTACAAGCCATGCTTCTGCTGACGGATGAATATTAGCATTCCATTAAAGAGAAAAGAAAACAAAGATACTTTCCCACAGCTTGAAACTGAGAGGCAGGAATGTCTGTTTTTGCATTCAAACTGAAATCATAGTTCATGAGTTATTTCAGGGTTTCATTCTGTAACACACCTAGGCATTGTTTTGGAGCCGGACCTTGTTTCTTCTACTTTTCTTACCATGCTGCTAACTTTCTTGTCAAAGTATTTTTGAGAGAGGAGTCCAGAGAAGAGCACAAAGGTTTGACTGTGATACACACTGTGATGGGTGAGCAAGGACCAGTTAAACACTTAATTATCATCTTTCCAAACAAGAATCCCCTTTCAATTCATATACTTATAAACACATTTAACACTGCCTTTCTGGATAGCCTATTTACTGTCAGAAAAGGAGTCCTCAAGACATCTACTGAAGTGTCATGCCACATCATGGAAACAGCTGCATTTGATACCACCTTTAACTGTAGTGTAAGGTTTTCCTAGTTAGTCTTTCTCTTAGGCTGAAGCAGATGTGCTCTCCTGTTGCCTTCAGAGAGAAAATGGCCATCTATTTGGCCTGAAAAACTCCAGGGCTGGGACAGCAGGTCTTCTCATTTTACCAGGTCCTCTAATTCATCATCTGTTTGTTCCCGTAACTACACAGGCTCTTAGCCCTTTGAATGAAAGGCTGACAAGGCCAGCTGGCAGTAAGAACTCGCTGCACTTTAGCCCATGTGGTCACAGTACATGAAGGACAGTGTAGCTCACGGAAGTCTTTGCTGGGGGTAAGGAATTTTAATTTTAGTTTTGCCTGCCTAGGCAGTTTTGGAATGTCGTGAGTTGTCTAGTTAATGCACTGCTTTCTTCACTATCACAAGAGAGGCTGCCAGAAAGAAAATTAACACGAAAGAGAGGAAACGCAGGGCCCCTCCACAAAGCCAAAGTTGCTGGCTCCATCCTTGAAACTTGTGACAAGCAGCCATTAGCTGAAGTTGGATTCAGCTCCCTTCCTGCAGAGCAGCATGTTAGACCACAAATCTAAGGAATCATATAGAGAAGCATCCCTCTCAACAACAGGATGTAAATGTCCCTAAGGGGCTTGCTTCAGTCTTCATACAGATGCACTTACCCTCCTTTTCAGGCTACTACATACTCCTCAGACCAGATGGATTCAGAGATCTAAATGAAATGTGAACTCCCGAGTAAGTGATTACAGATTTTTTTTTCAGGTTTGCTGTTCCCTCCCAGGAAATCCAGAAGTTAAATTTCTGAGAATAAAGCAAGCTCTAACTCACTTGAGTTTCTCTTCCTCAATCCCTCTGCTAGCACAGGAAAACAAATTCATCTCAGTTCTAGTGCAAATAGCTTTTTCCAGGAAAGATGAAATTTTCTCTTCTATCTCTTCAGGTTTAAAAGAGATTTTTTCAAAAAAATATTTCATGGAACACATTTTGACTTTTGGGTCCTGAACCTGCAACTGCATCTACCTGAAACCCAGTTCTGAGGACTGCATCAGTGCAGAGGAAGGCACTCGGATCATGCCTTAGCTAATTTTTTTCCTCTTAAAAAAGGTTTGAAGCATTTTTTTCTTCAAGTTCATGATAATCAATATTGCCCTGTTAGTGAAAGTTGTACATTTCATGGCTTAGATAATGGACTAGGCAAAGTAGACTCATTTGAAGAGACTCTCTAGTTTTGTTCTATGTACATCTATGTCATAAATACTACAGCATGATTATGAATCAAAAAAAGAGTGCCAGATTATCAGGGAACCTTCACTATCTTAAGGAGGAGAAATCCTCCCATACAAAGGTCTAGTCTTCTGTAGACTGGGAGAGATTCCTCAAAGTAGCAACAGCATTAAATAAATCTTAATAGCATAGAGTTACACCTAATAACATAAGAAAAGAGGGAACCTGGGACAGCAGCCTGGTGGGAAGAGATGGGTATAAAAATAGCAGCAAGTGCTGATTGACTTTGTCTCTACTGCCCATTATGCCTCTGATACTAGATACAGACCTGAGGCCTGTCACTATCGTTCTGAAGAGTGAAATAAACAGTTCTGTCTGTGTAGCCCTTAAAAATGTTCTCAGAAAGTGAACACAGCTTTTGTTCTCAAAACATGGTTGAAGTGAGGGATAAGTGGTGGATAGGCCTTTTATTGAGCCAAAAACATTTAGGATTGCCAAGAGGGAATTCTGGATTGATGGCGTCTACATTATGGGGACTCGCATATATATCTGCTGTAACCAAATACCGTATTGCCTTCCTCAGTCTGCAGACAGCCTGGAGCAATGGCCTAGAGAGGCATGACTTTTTCATCCTTCATTTTATTGGACTGTTAATGGGGAAGTTTAATGATAATTATTTCAAATTGAAATTTTAGTATAAACTGTTTCATCTGTGCAAGTGAAGTCCATAAAGAATAAAAAGGCAAAATTGTTGTGCAGGGGACAGCAGAATTAAACTATTGAAGAAAATGAAAAAAGGAATATATAAAGATAGGCAAGACTGAAAGAAACTTAAAAGGAAATGGGGTAACAAGTGGGAGGGAGAGAAGAGATGCGTAGTGGTTATAACAGCAGATGAGCGGTTGGACATACCACATTTACTCAAATCCAAGAAGAGGTTCTTGTCTCCAATCAGCATGGCTGTGGTGGGGAGCCTTGCCTTCAATTTGAGTACCAGCCTGGGGCAGGTGGCAGCTCAGCTCTTGCATTGACTCTGGGCTCACGGCTGAAGCTAAGCCTTTGCCTGCCCTGGGCTGTCCTGGCTCATTTGGTGGGGAAGGGGCCATGCAGCTGGCAGAAGCACAGGGAAGACTGCAGGGGGAGTGGGAAACCTGAAGCCTGTTAACCTCACCCTCCCTTCCCCGTCTGCCACCTGCTCCCCCTGCTGCCAGCTCTTGCCACCCAGGAGCTCCAGTACCTCTGGCCCCTGGCCCCTGGCCCATCTGGGAGCTGTTGCCGTTTCTCTCTAGCTGGGCTGAACTGGAATTAGCCAGAACCGCTGCTGCTGCTGCATGCCTCGATCTGGAGCACAGTTGCAACCAAAGGGGGTGGCTGGGCAAGCTGCAGGTGGGAGTAGGGTGCAGGAGAAGCAGGCTGCAGTGAGGATCAGGGTGTTGGGAGGTCAGATAGATACCCTGCTCCCCTTCAGCTGCCCCTCCACACCCTGCTCCCCCTTGCAACCTGTCCCCTCCTCTAACATTCTGGCAGACTGCAGATGAGAGCAGGATGGCAAGGGAGGCGGTAGGGGGGAGAGGCAGAGAGTGGAGGGGCAGGCACATGGTCATCAGGTGAGGGACCATGTTGCAGGGGGCTCATAGTAGGTGGTAGCATGAGAGAGACAAGGGGCAGGAATCTGGCCCCTCACCCCTGCTGCTGTTTTCCCCACTGCAATAGTAGTAGGGATAAAGTTAAAATAACTTTTTAGTAATTTGATTCTGTTTGTGTAAAATGATAACAAATTATAAGTCTCCATGTAGAGAATCTAGCTACTGAAGGGTCATCTTAAATTTCAAGTTGTCTTGGATTCGGGTGCATGTGGTAATTCGAGGTTTATGTTGTGGCTAGCAACTTTAAAAATGGAATGATCCAGAGTGTTACAGTTCTTGTTTAAACTGTCTCCTGAGCTTACACTTCAAATCCTCCAGATCATAGTTTATGAAGAAAAAAATTATCAGGGAAAGCCTCTAGTGGAGCTGTCAGCTACCAGCAAGCCTCCAAGTAACAGGACTTCAGCTCTGTAGAGCAATAAAGGGGCATCAAGAATTCCAGCTGATATCAGGAAGCAGTGCAGTCTACCATAGCTGAAGAGAAAGGAGCAAGCTAATAAAAGCAACTTGTTTTTGCATACAAGGGAAACCAATTCAGCAAGCTGATTGGTTGAGCAGCCAGACTTTACTCCCAAGAAGCTTAGCCAACAGATGTTTGCTCAAATAACAAACATGTGGAATCTCCTGGTGATAGATTTATTCAAATCCAGGTGGCCAGAGGCCAGGAATATTAAAAAGAAACAGGGTGAAAATTATATTTATAGTTCCTTACCAGTCCCTCAGACTATACTTTTCACCAGTGTGGATGATGTCAATCATCAAATTATGAAAGGTACTGATTTTCAAGAACTTATTGTGATAGGCTCCATGTATTCATCCAAACCTGAACAAAATAGATGGTTAGATCTTTGTGTGATTAGATATTACCAGAATCATCAGGAGCTGTTTAAAGTTGAGAAGAGATGCCTCACATGGGATTGGAGGGTTAAATTCTGCTCTCTGACATGTGCTTGCCACTCTCCTTCACTTAAGTGGAAGTCATGGCTTGCATGTGAAAGTAGAGTGGTCCATGTTGTACAAAGGCATCTGGTAATCTTTTCTTTTCATGAAATAAATCTTGCTGTAAAGCATCTATTGGCTTCTTCATCAGCTTTCTTATGTGCTTATTCTTGGGGTATAAAAATAAAATTGTTGTAGTAGCTCCTAAAGAATTCAGCTTTCTGCTATAGGAACACTATATCCAGGTGAGATAATGGTAATATCATTCCCTGTTTCTTAGGGCAGTGTTTTGTTTACTGTTTGCACAGATATAAGATGAGCCCCCCAAAAATTAGATTCTATATATGGAATATATATAAATTTGTTATAATGTTCTAAGTATAAAATCAAGTTATTGGAGGTTTGCCTTGAATATGGGGAGAGGGATTAGGTGGCCACCTTGGCCTCTGCCCCCCCCCCAACTTCTTCCCCCTGCAGCCTCTTTCTCTTGCCACTGTCAGACCCTGCTCTCCCCAAGCACATGAAAGTGAAGGACAGATTTAAAAACACCAACCTAGAAATAAACATACATGTACTAATTTGTATATAGGCAAATTACTATGGATACCCATAGACTTAGATTAGGCATGTTCAACCTCTGGGCAATGGGCCAAATGTAGCCTGCAGAGCCATAAGTATCCAGCCCAAGGGGCTCTGCATGGATCAGGAAATTTGGTGGCAGAGGAGCACTTGGAATAAATATGGCCACCCTCCCTTGCTGCCAAATTCCCAAACCCTGAGCCCTGCACAGTAGTTTAGGGCCAGGTCACACCCACTACCCCCCAGGCTGGATGGGCTGAGTTATTCCCCCTCCCCACTCCCCCTGTTGAGGCCAAGTCAAGTCCCCTTCCCCCCATAGGGCTGGGTTGGGACTAGGCCATGACCCATTCCCCTGTGAAGCCATGTTGGGGCTGGGCCATGTCACCTTCCCCTGTGGGGATGGCTTGGGGCTGAGCCATGCTCCCTCCCTCCCCACCTTCCCTGCATGGGGTCAGGTTGGAGGTGGGATGCCCCCTGCCCTCCTCCATATAGTTAGATGGACCCTGCTGTGACTGCCCCTTGCTGGATCAGGACCATCAGCCATTTCCAGCCTACAGAAGGTTTGGGCACTGCCCAAACAGACCACTGGCCAAAAAGGTTGAGCACCACTGAATTCATTCCTCCAGAATTGATTCATTTTACCTTTTTTTGAAACTGCTGTAAGTTGTTTTAGCATGAGTACTCCATGAGCATGCTTTTAAGCATCACTTTTATATCCACTGCTGTATAGTACAAAGTATGCATGATATTAGTCCAAAGTCAAAATCTTATGATTTACCATATTGTTCATTGGGCTGGGCCCCAGCAGAGTCAACAGCATTTCAAACCATGGTGACCCCACAGCTCAACACTGTTCAGTATGTGTGTACTCCAGATAACCCCCACAAAGGATTCTGTGCTAATTAGCCCCCTACTCATGACTTGAACCAGATGTTCTTGTCATGAGGCCTGGGACCTTCCAAAAATTTATATGCAGGTGAAGTGCAGCACAACCTCACCTGGCTCCACATCCTGGAGGATGGTGCAGCACTTATCATATACAACAAACTGAGAGAGAGGCAACAGGGGGATTCTGAGTGAGCTGTTTGGGGCCCTGTTTGGTGATGTTTACCGGATGTTTAAGGCTGATGAATAAACCAGACTCATAGGAAACAGAAAAGAAAGGCACAGTTCAGCTGTAGGAGTTAAGAGGATGTAATAATGTATGTAATGTCATAGCTCACCATGACTTGAAAAAGAACTGGCACTGAAAGGAAATGAGTGCAATAGGCACTATAACATTTTTTTATTCAACTGGGCTTCATTAACCTGTCCTTCCCTTTTTGGCTAAGATCAAATTTTTAGCAACAAGGGGAGGATGTCAAGGCTGGCTCTGGCCCTCCTGGTGCCAGCCTGGTTTTGCAGTACCTCTAGTTCCCTGTGGAGGGAAAACCCACTCTTTTTTTTTTAAGGACCAAAACAAAAAGGTTCACGTCAGCATTTTTGGCATAAGCAATGGGTGTTACTCTCCAAGTGCTGTTCTGGTATTATTGTTCTACCAGACCCAGTGCTTGTTCTCTCTTGGGGGAACAACTGCCGATTTTTAAGGGACGGACGCACACGCGCACTCTCTCCTATCAGTATGTTTGCCCAATGTGGGCCATGCATTTTATAGTCATGCTTACTGTTGACTGTATTTAATCAACTTCATATTTGGCTTCCATTGTTGCTTTTGGCAGCAGTTTAATGATAGACAGTGTATTTAATGATGTTTCCTTGTATGCAAATATACCATGCTGATTGGGGTGGGGGGGAGCCTTTTCTTATATTCAAGTAAATATAATATTTATTTCTCAATAATTAGACTTGTTTTTAAGTTAACACTATGTAATGGTCCTTGGCTTTTTATAACCTTTAAGCCCTCTTTGCTTAAGAGCATTGCATAGGTATGGATATGGATACATCAAAGCAGACAAAGCTGTAGGAAATAATGAATCTTAATTGGTCACACACTGACTAGTTGCACACTTGGAGCAACTGTCCCTAGGCACTGCCAAAATGAAAATTATAAACAATAAATGTAGTAGCACAACTTGGGGTAGGTGAGCAGGGCAGTAGCTAAAATCACCCTTCAACCCCATGGAGTATGCACCCTAGAAGTAAAGCCATCTCATGGCATTGCTATTGCATTAGCAGCTGGATTCATGGACAGACCACACTACAGGGGACAGGTTTTGAGTCCCAGGCATAGGTAAGACTCCTGCACCCCTACCTTTCTGGCTGCTCAACAGCACCTCTCTGCAAACCTTCATCATTATACCTCTGACTAAATGTCTTTCAAGAGAATAAACTGGATAGTCTATTTTAAGTCATTTTATCTTAGCTAAAGGAATGAGAAGGTATTTAAGAATTCTAAACAGAAGCTGTAATGAGGACCTTTGGAATTAGGCTGAGATACTTGGTTGTGAAGAAATATGACCATAGCCATGTGCCATGACCACTGCTTTCCAGGCTGACCAATTTTGTTTTGTCATTACCTTTTATGCTTTCTATCTCTATTGTGTCTGTCTATTGTTTCTTTCCTTAGATTACAAGCTTTTGAAGCTAGATGCTGTCTTTTGGTTAGGCTTGTGTATAATACACCAAGACATTCTGGGCATTATACAAAGACATAGCATTTGTTCTTACCCCAAAGAATGTTTTCAGTCTTCACAGACAATGGACAAAGGTTGGAAGGGGAAATAGAAGCCTGAAGTAGAGAAATGACTTGCCAAAGGTCAAATAATGGCAAAGCTAGTAATGGAAACCAGGTCTCTTGATTCTGTGTCCAATATTTCCATATACCAGACTGTACTGCATCTCCTGTGGCTCAGTTGTGAGGCAGAACATATTTTTTCTTACTATGTTAATGTATTTTATCAGAGGGAAAACATTTATCAGTACCAAGGAGGCTTGCCTGTCTTTGAGAGAATGAATATGTATTTGGCTGAAGTGAGTTGCCTTATAAATGCCATTTATGAAAATAAATGTTTTTGGTTTATCCATATGAAAAAATACATTTTGAAAAAATGATATACTATGTCTTTATTCCTAAAGGACCCCCAGACTCCTTATAGATATGTCAACAGAAAATGCATCTGCTTTATAGGGTACAGGAATGGCTCAGATGAAAGCCTGTTGTGTAGCACAGAAGAGGAGGTACTTGGTTAGAGATACTCCAATACAAACCTACAACCAGAAAACAGTGTCCCTTGCAGTCCTCCTAAGACAGACAAAGCCTTTCTTTTTAAGGTCTCTGGTAAAAGGCTTCAAACTCAATTTACCTGTTGTCTTGGGGAACCTTATACATCTTTAAATAAACTCATTATAAAACAAGTGGTCAAAACTAAGTACAGGACCCTTAGGGTTTAATACTGCAAGTAGGCGTGTGCAAAACAGGCCATATTCAATTTGGATTTGGATTCGTCCCAAATCAGAGACAGTGATTTGATTAATTGATTCATATCACTGTCCTGATTCGATTCGGCCAAATCCGAATCTGAAGATTCGATGCTGATTCCAAGAATCAGCGATTCAGCCACAGACACAGCTTTCAATGTTTTTCCGGTCCACTTACAAGTCTGCTGCTGAGCATGCAAAGGCTCCTCCCCTCCACCTGGCTGCAGGTGGACCCCAGGTGCCCCCCAGGCCCAGGGGGCACCAGTTGCTGAGCTTCTGGTCTACCTCTGGGTCTGCTGCCGAGCACACTGTGGACCCCCTGTGTTCCCGTGGGCCGCTCCATCTGTCCCACCATCTCAGCATTCATGAGCTACCTGGCACCATGAGTTATGTAGAAAAAACATTTAAAGCTGTGTCTGTCAGAATCGTCGAATCTCTCCGAATCAATTCAGAGGGTTCAAATTTGATTCAGGGAGATTAAAGGGTCTTCTGATTTGATTCGGCTTCAGAGATTGGGCTGAATCTCCGCCAAATCGAATCAGCGACTGAAGTTTCACACAGCCCTACTGAGCAGCTCTTGTAGGGATCTGAGCTTCTTAGTTTTTGAGGAGAAATCCTCAGTGTGGTGACTTTACCAGGGTCAAGATTTCATCCTTGGAAGTGAAACATGCTCTGCATTCACATTCTGGAGCACTGAGGTACTAGCCAGGCCAAGCCTTGGATGACCAAGTAAAACCTCTGTATCTCTAGAACAGTTAACTTTCTCCTTAATTTCCTAATGCTATGAGATGGCACTGCAGTTATGATCACCAGTTCTGCAGCTGTATCATGTTTGACTTTTAGAGAGTTCTGTGCCATTTCCAAGTGCTCCATCATCTGCTAATTTAGCATTTACATCCATGGTATAAATCACTTCTATATGTTTTTCCTCTCTCAAATCATTGAGTTTCCTTGTTTAAAAAAAAAAAAGAGAAACAAAAGGATTGGCAACATTGTCTAATTCTGCCCCATGGTCCAATAAAATCACAGTAGAACTGCCAGAAGCCATCTAGGAAAGAGTAAATAGAAAGTCCTTCAACTCTGGTTCACCCAGATAAGATGGATATTGCATGGTGCTTCACAATCCTAATTAATCTTACCTTTGGACTTTAAAGTCATTTGAATCATATTAGAATTTTAGTTTTTTAATATACTACCAATGACAGTTAAGTTATCTACTTCCAACAAAGAGTTCTATTAGCAGTTTTTCCATAGCTATAACCCTCCTTTTTTGCTGTAGTTAATCCTTATCTGTCTATCTTTATGATTTCAGTATTGTTTCACATAGTCTCACACTTTGCCCTAACTCTTAATTTACACATTTGGCTTGGCTGAGTCCCCTCACCCTTCTTACAAATTTATCCCATGTCATCTCCTTCTAGCAATTTATAACCTCTATAAAATGTCATGTAGAGTAACTTTTTTATGTTTCTGAGTAATGGTTAGAAAGAATTGCACAGGGAATCAAAAATCTAATGAGTTGTACATTATTTTACTATTTATAACTGGAAAGCAGTCATTGACAATATTTGGCAATTTTACAGCTAAGAGCCCGGACTATTGTGCTTTTGAATGTAATTTATTAAGCAAATAAAACTCTTATTGGTAATGGGTCCTGTTAAACCTGTGGCACTGCATGAGTTCCAGGTCCATACAGCTGTGGAAGTTTCATAGTACCTGCATGCATCTTGCATGTCTGGACACTAATATTTTACACTTACTTCATAGTTTTATTTATTCAATTGCTTTTATGCTCCTGATTAGGTTGTAACCAG
Organism: Crocodylus porosus; assembly: GCF_001723895.1. Lineage (NCBI taxonomy): Eukaryota > Metazoa > Chordata > Crocodylia > Crocodylidae > Crocodylus > Crocodylus porosus. The sequence goes on from NW_017728886.1 coordinate 146,084,072, forward strand.
CCATTTATAGTAAAACCTTAGGTTGGGGGAGGAGCAGAAAGAGAAATAAAATGCATTTATTCTGAGAAGACTTAAATCCCTGTTTTACAAGGCATGGCATTTACTAAAGCCAGGCAGTGGAGAAAATGGCAGAAATGTTAATGGCTTCCACTGGTGTAAAAATAACCTCAATAAATAGAAGGCAAAGCCTGGGCAAACAAAATTTACCCCAAGTACAAAATTATCCTGAGATGAGATGCAGTGAATCAGAATTGTTTCTGAACTGGTCATATATGTTTTATTCCTATTTTCTCAGTAATGTCTGTTAATCAAATAGTTCAATTCATTAGTAAAAGGGTTTGCTTTACATCACCAGAGGGAAGGAATATGATGTCATTGTATAAGTACATATACTTGCTTGTGTGTGCTTGATTGTGTGTGCATCTAATATTAGTTTTTTTGCTAGAATTTGTGAAGAGGGCAAAGGACGATGGGGGGGGAATTTGCTTTTTCTTTTAAGAGTGATTGGACATTTTCTTCTGAGGAGCAATTCCACTGAAGTGAGTGGCTTTATACAAATGTTAAACAAATGTGAACTGGAGGTGGATCATGGACATCAGATATGCCAAAGACCAAAGATTATCCCGTCAAACGTGGGCTTGTTATTGATTTGATCTCTCTATGCAGTAAGTCTTGAAGCCAATGAGTGGATATGGTAATGTACTTCCTGCTAAACAACCATAACAGGTAATTGTCCAGATCTAATCCCACTTATGGCTGTGTAAATCCAGAGTAATTTACTAGAAATCAATGGAGTTAGATAATTGCAAATCAAAATAACTGGGTTCAAATATAGTGTCATACCCTTAGGCTGGCTTTTTTTTTTTTTTTACTTATTACAGCTGATAGGATAGCTTCTTAATACTATATTAATGAAACAATAAGCAATATAACAGAGTAACTACCAATTTTATGGGACTTCTTCAGTAGAGGGACAATATACAAAGAAATTATGTATTAATCTAGGCCAATCTTTTAGAAATTGTTTGGGGAATTTTTGGCATTCAATTTAAATCACAGACCAGGATCCAATTTTTTAGAGTATGAGTGATGCTCAGGAATTGAAATTTTCATATTGGACACCCAAAATCACAAGTTCCTTTCAAAAGTTTTGACCTTACTGATTTAAGAAGTAAAAGCATGATTTCTCAGACTGGCAATGAACTTAAATGTAAAATCTGTGAGACCATTCAGGAATCCTGCATATTAAAAGCTGATATTTCAGAATCTAAATCTATCTCAACCCTATAAAGATGCATGTGCTCTAAATATGGTACAACTAATTAATTGCTAAGCATACACTTGTGCATATACATGCTTCCTCATCCTGTGGCTGTTTCAGCTTTCAAGAAGTCTTCTTGCATATTCCTCCCTCCCTCCCCAGATTTCCCCCGCCTGCAGAGAAAAAGGAGTGTATGTGTTAAATTGATTCAGATGACACCACCAGAGTGAAAAACGCGTATGAAAATTAGCGAGCCCCTTCTCTGCTTTAGTAATGACCAAGATATCCTGTGCCTTGGTTATTGCTTTGAGGAGGAGGGACTTGTTATATATCTAATATACTCTAGTTTGTAGCTAAAAAAAGAAGAGACTCCATCTATTCTAGCAATATAAAGAGGATGTGGCCATAGGGGGGAAAAAAGACATTAATACAAAACAGTTTTAGAAAAATATTCTATAGGTCCTTCTGGGTGAATAAATTAGTAACTAAAAGAGCTTGATACCCATAACCATCACTTACTACTCTGCAAAGAAATAAATATTCCCTTTAGGTCAGTGTCTACATATCATATCTGTGCAGTTGGCAACAACTTCTTATAACATATAGTAAACAGTTGTGAATGGGCAGACAGGGGATTTTGGCTTTGGAGGGTTTTTCAACTGAAAACAATTGGAAAAATACAATTTCTGGATATTAGCAATGCATCACTTAGATTTCACTACACTCCCTACATACAGTATGTCTGGGATATAATTTAATCATCTATACAAACATACAGTTAAACTCATACCTGAGAGATCGTGACATAATAAAGTCATGTTTCTTCAGTAGCTTGAGTCATTTCAGAATCAGGCTAAATTCTTCTCTCTCATTGATTTTTTTTTTAGAAGGCTTATACTGATGTACAAGGATGGAGTGGAAGACACAGGTTTCTCCGAACGTAATTCTTCCCTCATTTGAAGTGATGAAATTCATATCCTTCCACCAAAGCTATCCTTACATCTCTGAGAAATGTGTTTAAATTCATTTAGAAATCAAACAAAGACTGTAGAAGAAAAAGAGATGAGTTGACACATGCTGACCTTTGGTGCTAACTTATAAGGCTAAATGTCTATATTTTTTGCATTTCACAAGCACCAAATTGGTTTGTTTCTTCATTAGCCACTTTCTCCATCCCCACTTCCCCTCAAGTGTAACTGCAGCTGGAGTACTGAACAACATTGTTAACTTCATTTTCATTCATATTTACTGACACAGCAGAGTTAGACAGGGCAAGTGTTGATCAACACCTCTGTAGTGTTTCTCTAATTATTGAACTAGTATCTCTAGGGTCCAGTAACATTTTGCACTGTTAGTAATAAAGTAACTGAACTGCTTTTTTTTTCTTGGTAAATTCTGGCTGTCCTAAAGGGAGCCCCTGCCTACTGTAGTAAATTGTAGCTATAGTCTTGATAATACACTGCTTGGACAATAAGGTCTCAAGGGGTGCTTACTGAAAGAGATTAAACTGTAATTAAACTGCTCTGTGAGTAAGAAAGAAGGCAAAAAAAAAGATTTGTGGTTTTCATAAAGCAGAAAAAAATACGTTGACTGGTGTTTACAGCCCGGAGACTTTTTTGCTGTCTTGACTACAAAACAATCTTATTTTTAGCAGACGAGGGTTTTGCAATAGTGCCATATCAATCCCACAATCCTGTTCTTTGAAATAATCGTGCAGGGTTAGTCCCAAATCAGCAGTTACTTACTGAAAAGCAGGAAAGAAGCATTTAACACACATACATAGAAATGGATGAAATTTACCATAAAAAGTATGAATTTATGTAAGCAGTCTGCAGTTCTTCATATTTTTTTAATGAGCCCTTAATTGAATGTGCAGCTATATAATATCCTTTTGTTTAAGTTAAAAAATAGTGGCTTTTTTTTTTGGGTTAACCCCTCCTCTTATCAGCTCAGCTATTAAATATTGTGGCTTTCTAGCTATCAGTCTCCGATCAGCACAGTTAGTGCATTTTACCTTCCAAGGAAGTGCACTTTGAGCCAGCTGGAGCACAAAAAATGTAGGAGCTGGAGAGAGTCATAATTGAAACAGGCGACTGCTCCAGTACAGACAGGAAATAAAAGGAAGACTGGGCCCTTCAATGGATTAAATTAGATGTTTCAAATTCAGACAGTATCAGGAAAAAGAAGACTTATGGTAGAAAAAAAAGGTAACAGTAAGTTCATTCAGTTGCGTGCCCACCCCTCCTGCCTTTTCCCTTGTAACACATGTTTTTGCTGGAATCTTACTGTGATGCACTGTAGGGTAGAAATTGCACAGGCCCCTCTCTGCCAAACAACAGAGTAGCAGGTTCCTATGCTAATGTTATCCTATCCTCATTTTTTCCCCCTTCAGACAGTCCTTGGATATTCTCTTTCTATAAACTAGGCATGAAATTAAGTTGGGCCAAGGATACATGGTTTCAGCTGTTCTATTAGAAAGAAAAATACATTATACCTAAAGCAAAAACATAAAATGTATGTACTTCCTGAATATTAGTTTACAATATGCTTATTAGGTCTGTGTGTGTTGGTATATGCATACATACATTATTTTTTCATCCAGACTAGCTCTGCTTGCTTTATGGAAACTGCCTATATTGCTGTGAGAGAAGCTGCAAAGTTTTCTCCTTAGTCATTTGCATGTGTCTGTGTATGTTGTAGTACATGATGACACAGTAGGAAGATTTTTATTGGCTTGAGTTTCAGATGCCACCTTACTCAGGAGTGGCAAAGACATACGGGTGTTGTGCTGATCGTTCTGGGCAAGTGCTTACGAAATGCTTGTGCCCGCAATGCCATCATCTATTCTATTGTATATGTTCCACATATATTTTAGGGAGAAAAAAATGGAAAGAATATTTGGACTATATTTGTATCTTTCATTCTTGCTGTGAATCCATGAATTCCAAGATTTGCAGGCATAATAAAGACCTCTGAAAATGACTTAAAATTAGAGCTGGTCATGCTTCCTGGTTCAAAATGGTCATCATCAAAATGGAAATTACAATGGGAGAGGTCTGTTTGTTATTCATTTAATCTGGTTTTAATTGCAAAAATGACATTCCCCCAACATGCACACAGTTTTCAGCAACCCCCCAAATTTAAATTAAAACTGGTTTTCAGTTTCTTTGACAAAACCCCCAAAACTTCAAGAAAAAAATTAAAAAACATTTAAGGGCTGTTTCGTTTAGTTTTCATGGATGGGAGGAACATTTCCCAACCAGCTCTACTATAAAATAACTTTTCCACTCATTAAAGTTCTTTAACTAGGGACCTACCAGGACTAGAATTTAGTGTCACTTGAGAAACATCACACTCCTCGTTATTTTAAAATACAGGGCAAAAGGCTATTTTTTTACCATATAACTAAAATGAACCACAGTCCTTTAAAAGTGTGACCAATCAGATACTGTACCCTGAAGCCTGCTGAACTGAGCATTTTAGAAAAATGAAAACTTTGACTCAGAACAATTAGTCTTCACGAAGAGTATAAATTACAGCAGCAGTGCCTCTAATTACTCATTTGCCTTCCAAAATGCCTCCAGGTTTTGGATTAGGAAGAGAACCAGTATAATCTTAGAAGTCAATACAGTATCACAAAAGTGAATTGAAATTGATGTATAGAAGTACAGTAGTTCTTTTTTAGATTTCACAGAAAATGTTTAGCTATTCGGTACCTATGAGCAAAAGACTATTTTGGAGGTAAGTAAAGAGTGTTTTATAATGAGAAATGCATGCCAAGGTAATGCTGAGAAGCATGTAGAAGGGCATAACCAGACAAATCCCAAGCCCAAGTAAATTGTCATAGCTCTCTTATTTCTGTATGTCCTTCCTTGTATGTGTTAGATCCTTCTTATCTTCAGATTGGCTCTCTTTCAACTAGAAAATTGGAGGGGTAAATGTAGTTTTAACAGACATTGGCTTTGCTATGCAGTTGACACCAGCTTTTTATACCAGATCTGCCACTCTGTGGAGGAAGCCTCTTTTTTCTCATCCAGCAGTGTTCTGTTATCACATAAGCTTCCTATTTTATTTCCCCACTACAGTACTAATTAGTTCCCATAAGAGTAAGGCTAGAGAAATGTAAAATGTGATAGAAACTGGTAGAATGGAGTTTTGGACTGTTCTATCTGGTCAGGAGAAAAAGCAATGAAATGGCATGACATAAATGAGCTCCTCAATTCCCTGAAACCCAACATGACAGATCTAACATTTAAATAAATACATATGTGTTTAAGTTAGTGTGCAGTTGTGTGCAGAGATTCATATCTATCCTCTAAGTTGTCTAGATTGTTGTTGGTCTAACTCCTCGGAAATCTTTTCTTTGCTTAGAAACCAGGCATTTTATAAAGGAAACAGTTGCTGTAAGTGCTTTGTAATACTTTGGTACAGAAGAGCCAGCGTGGCGGAAACAAAATAGCAAAATAGGGCATGACTTCAGATGTGCTTAGAATGAGGTTCCTGCAAGTTGAGCCTTGAAGTTTTGGAAATTACCTAAGTATGATAGAAAAGCAGAACATTTGACTGAACTCTTTTTTTCTGAACCATGGAAGAAAAAATAACAAAGGTATATTACACTCTATTTGGTGACAACATTAGAGTGTAATTTGTTTGGTATGGGTTTTTTCATACCCCATGGTTTAGTTACACAAATTAGAGAGAGAGAGTATTTTCTCTTATACAGCTTTCTATCTGCCTATTCCTTTTTTTTCATGTAGAAAGTTGAGAACCGCATGCTATGTATTCTTGCAACTGGATCATTTCTGTAAGTAGCAGTAATACTGGGACAGAATGCATGCAATCTTATTAGACACCCTGCATTATAAGGATGCCTCAGTGATCTCTTGACAATGGCACATAAGTATAGTTTTTTTAAAAAATTAAACAAGGAAAGTATTTTTAAAGTAAGGATTAGTGGGAACAATTCCAGTGCTTGAGCTGTAAGCAAACAAGATAGATAGAACAATGGAAAGCAAAATGTGCCTTTAGAAAGTTGAGCCTTTTTTTTCCTTCAGTAAAGCAAGTTCTTTATAAAGGCCTTTTTTACTTAGTGTTGTAGGTAAAGTAGTGCTTTGGAGCTAAAACTATATCTGTGGAATTTGATAGCTAAAGGGCAAATCCAGGACACAAAACTGCTAAAAAATGATGATAGGAGTTATGCTTGGGGACTTGAACCCAGATCTCCACATGAAAGCAGATGCCCCGTTTCATTGGCAGCTATTCTGTGAGCCTCAGTGTGCTGTGTAACATGATGGCAGGTATTTCAAAGGGTATACATGCATGATTGCACCCCGTGTAGGCATAGCTGAGCTAGCTTTAAACTAACTAACTTGGCACTCAGAAAACTGTAATGAGTGTGCTGCCTACCCAAAGACAGGGATCTTTAGGGTTAGGGTTATGAAATTCAAAAAGTAAAGATCTGGTAACATTTTATAGGAAATGCAAGCACAACAACAGGCATATTAAAATCAGGACTTACTGGTCACGTCTGCATGATACACTTTACTGCACATTAGACTAATGCTCAGTAAAGCATCACCGTCTACACGTACACTGGACTTACTGTGCACTAAACTAGTCTAATGTGCCATTTGGTAGTACCAGAAAATAGAGGTAGCAGATAAATAACGCATTAGGTAACGCGCAGTAGCGCATGTGTAGGTCAGCCCAGACAGCAGGTGGGCTAAGCCCTGTTGTGTGGGGAGTTGTGCTGGCTGCAGGGGCACCTCTCTCCCAGCCCTATGCACATTGCGACTGGCCCTCATGCCACCTGCCAGCCTCTGGGTTGGTACCCAGGGGAGTCTGGAGCTTCCCCTGTAGCAGGGCAGAGCATGGCAGGAGCAACAGGGCACACATGTAGATGCATTCTCAGCCACCTCTTCCTGTGCTTTATTTTACTGTTCAATAACCTTACTCCACATTAACTGCATGTGTGGATCCACCCACTGTGGCTTATTCCATAGATAACCTTGAATCATTTATTTGAAAAAAAGTTTCAAATGCATCCCCTACTGCAAGACAAGAGGTGTGATCTTCTGTGTGGCTGATAGATCTCTGAATGCAACAGCATGGTAAAACCTTAGGATCAAGCTGAGGATCCTGGTATCTTGGCAGGATCCATAGTAACCCATCTGCCTCAAGAGAATTGTGAACATAGATCCCAAGTCATGAACTCAGTCTTGTTTGAAGGACTGTAGCAGCCTAAGTTCCTCTAATGCCCTGTTACTGCCTTCAGAAGAAGTTGGGAAGGAGAGCTGGATTCCAGTCCTGTCTTCTCTATTTGAAATTTGATGTCAGCCTCCTTTAAGCATGCATCTGGGGACTGGTGGTAATCAATTTTCAATCACATTCAATTAAAATATTTTTTAATATTAATTTCTGAAACACTTTTTATTAATTATAGTTAAAGAAGATTGGGTTCACATTCCATTTGTCAGTAATAAGGCAAGATTGTTGCACTGTACAGCTAGATTCTGCTTCCATCTACACCACAACAAATCCATTTCTTTCCACCAACTTCAGTGTAAAAAGTTTCCTTCAGCTTAACAGAAAGGAAGATTCCAAACTGTAGCTTGCGTAGCTATTCGTGTGGTTTGTTTTTTGGTTCTAACACACCTGGAAAGTAAGAACAAGCCAAGAATTAATTGGTGCATAGGGATAGTCTCACCTTGGCTTTACTGTCTTTCTTTTGTACTTCATTAACATCCCTGCTTTCCAAACTGGTGTTGTTGGCATGTAGCAATACACATTGTTGGACTGGAGAGGTTCATAGGAAACATTCTTTCCAATTTCAATTCCTGTATCTTGCATTTTGTGTTCCACTTCTCAATTCAGTGCCAAAACTGCCAGCGGTTGCTTGGTTTCAGGAAGAAACAACTAAGCTTTTTTTAATGGTTTTAACCTGAAGTCATAATTTGGCCTACGAGTACGTGAGAGTTCTCAAGCCTCAGTGAATCTTCTGGCAAGGTTGGCTCCAGTTCTGTGTTTGTCATGAAGCCTAAATCAGGTGAATATTTTGGATTTTGTTCTTCCAGTCTTTATAACTTCAGCAGATGCCAGTTGTATTGCTTTGCTCCTCAGCCTCCTTTGCACAGGCCATTACTGAGCCATAGAGAGAGATTTTCTATAACACAAATTGATGGAAAATGCCTTACTACCATTGGAATTAGGCACCTAATTGTAATTTGGCACCTAATTACTAGGTTTTTGTTTTACTTTATAAAATCTCCTACATATACTCTGACTTGTGCCAAAGACTTGCTGAGGAGGCTAGGTAGTAGGACAAGGTTTGGAGGGAGTGCACAGAGGAAATACATATCCCAAAGGAATGGTACGAAGAAAATGTGCTCTGATGTTTTACTTGACACCAAAACAAGGAGAAAAGTGGAGAGATGTGGGGTAGGAAGCATATTAATGTTTTTAGGTGGCATTACCACACCCTAAATCTGATATTTAAAATAGTGTTTCCAGAGGACTCATAATCGTATGGTATTTCATAAAGTGTTGGAGATGTCATTATAGGTATTTGCCTATGGTCAAATTTCATTGGGCCTATTTTAAGTGGAAAGGATCTATTATTTTCACTTTTCATTACGTCTAAGGCAGAGTTACTATGTGCTATTAAATCCTGCTGTACTGTACCCCAAGAAGGGGCTGCATTCACTAACTTGTTAGATGGTACTTGGGCGCATCCACATGAGATGCTGCTATGTAGCTCATTGCTACTGCACAGTAGGGTCAAAAATGAGCCATGTGGCACCAGGACTATGCAGTACTAGCTGTTACTGTACACTCATTTAGTACTTGCGAGTACTAAATAACTGCCCAATTACAACTACACAGTCAGACACGGGTGTAGATGTGCGCCTTGTGTATTTCATGTTTTATTCCAGTTCACATGACACTGGGGGATGAAACATTTCAACATTTTAGTTAGTAGGTTGATTATTAATTTTGACACACCCACATAAAAAATATGGAAGAAGAGAAATGGAATTGTGGTATTCAGTGCACATTTTTTAAGGCAATTCAGATAAAAGGCACATAAAAGCTACTGGTTGTTGTAGAGTCGTGTGACATTGCAGAGATTCCTCTCATAGATATTTGTTGGGGAAATCCAGCCAGTTTATTAAAAAACAACCCAAAAAACTCAACAACAGCCTAAATATAGACAAAAAATTTCTTTCACTTAAGAGTTGAAGTTGTTGCTGGTCTGGATGTTGGAGTGATTCTTTAGGATCACATTACATTCTGCTTAAGCTATGTTTAAGTCAAAAGCCTATTTAGTTTCAGTGGACCACATTCTCCTCATGTATTGATAAAAATCTAAAATGTACATCTACGTAAACCAGTGACTTCCACAGTGTTATTTTAGATTTACACCAGCCTAAGTGAGAACAGAATGTGTGGCTCACTGTTTGCTATAAAAATGCTTTATTGAATCTGATTTGAGTGAATTGAAGGCATAATAAGCACATGTATTTACATTAGTATCCATTAAAATGGAATACACACCTCAAAGATGTTTAATGTAGATGCCATACCATGACATTGCTGAACTCTAATTTTATCAGATCAGTGGAATAAGTCCCATTTTACAGGACTGTTACAAATGGCGAACAGGATCCTGACACAGATACCATTCCTGACCCCAAGGTTCTAATTCAGTCATAAATAATAAATGCTCCATGAGGCCCTAATAATTTCACTAATACCTGGAGTCTAGGTAATTAATTATATTAACACTTGTAGGTCATAAACTGGTATTTCTTATGATATTTGTACATTGTGTGGATTGAAATAATAATAACAGAACTACTTGTATGAATATGATATATGATAATCAGAATTTGGACTTGAATATTACTGCAACAGTTTGACTTCATAGCTAAGTACGGACAGTCAAAAAGCCCAACACTGAATTGATTCAGTCTTTGCAGGCTAATCTTAGCTGCGTAGATTGAAGCAACAAGCAAGTAAACAGACATTCACTTTGGGTTCTGGAAATGCAGTGACCCAGGCATGAGTGGGGGGAGGGGGGAGCACTAGAGCATGCCTTCCTCTTTGGCTGGAGCAGACACTTGGGAGATAAGGCTAGCCCATCCATCATGCAAGGGGGAGTTTGCAGAGGAGGTGCAAAGCATCCTGAGATGCTGGGGGACTAAGAGTTAACTTGAATTTGGAAGGGATCTGGGACAGAAGTTCAATAAACTGATTTAACCTAAATGAGTTAAATCTGATACTACATCCATCTAGGTTTATCTGAAACCGGTTTCAGCCATTTTGAAAGCAGTTTATATCCACTAAACTTCCAGGCTAAGTACAAACAGTCAAAAAGCCTGAGGCTGAATCAATTCAGTCTTTGCATGTCAGTCTAAGCTGTACAGATTAAATTATAACAGAATAGAACAGACATTTATCTTTGATTCAGGAAATGCAGCCACATGTCTGCAGTGGCTCAGGCCAGAAGCCAGGGGGCACAGAGCACAGCTTTCTGGCTGGTTGTTCATTTTCTCTTCCTGCTGCCCAGGTCTCAGGGATTTGTAGTCCAGATTTAAAGCAGCAGGACTCTGCAGGGTTGCTCATCACTTCCTTGTCCTGCTTCCAGGTACCTCTGGAATTTGTAGTCCACAGTTGCAGCCAGCAGTAAGTTTGAGTTGGATGAGATGTTTAACTCCCCCTCCCTGGCCCCAGACTCCAGCTGGGGTTGGGGGGAGCAGTCGTCTCTCCCATATAGACTAGGCTGCATCCTCAGCCAGGCTTGTCCCCACCCCCCCTTGTCAGCCAGCCCTCACTGCTCCAGGTAGAGAGCAGATGGGCTGGACCAGCCCTGCTCTCTGGAGCAGAAAGCATAGGCCAGCCCAGGGCTGGACAGCATGCTGGGATACTGGGGGACTATGATTTAACTTGAACCAGGGAGTGGCCAGGGACAGAAGTTTCGTAAACCGGTTTGACCCAAATCAGTTAAGTCTGATACTACATTCAATCAGATTTATCTTAAACCAGTTTCGATCTGGTTTATGTGCACTGAGTTTCTGTTTTATTACAGGTTTAAACCATTTTCTGATCACTTAGACCAATTTATGTGTAAATTCTGTTCCTAGCCTCATTGTGTTGCAGATTTGAACTGGTTTCTGATGGCTTATACAAGTTTATGTGTAATTTCTATCTCTAGCCCATAAGTGTAGCAGCAGAGCTGTGTTTCCAATGTGTGGATTTGATCTAAGCAGTCCCTTAGAACAAGAAAGTATTGTATAGTATTAAAGAATATGTCTTATACACTGTACATTTTCACATTTCAGTCTCTTTAGCTTGGTTTCATTGCTTGTGATATAATGGAGTATTCATAAGAAGGGAGAAGAAAATGTAGTATATGGCTGGATTTTATTATTAGAAAAAGGGAAAACATCAAAAGTTTCTGAGTAATTGTAATAAGCAACCAAAATTTCTTGTGCCTACATAAAACTTAACCAAAGCTATAGAGGTCTTCCCAACTTTACAATAAGCTAGTGTGACCTACTCTTCATTCCTCAGATCTGCATTAGATTTTCATTTCACCCCAGCTTATTTTTTCTGTTCCTCTTTTTTCATTCTTTCCATACTTTCTTATTTTCTCCCCTCCAAACTTTTCATCAGGGAAAGTCTAACAGATCCATCCATAGCCCTGAATATGTCCTAGTGCTTCATTTATTGTCAGTTTATGCACTTACTTGTCATATGTATCTATTTTTGGAATCTCCACAGCAGAAATTGTCTTGTGATTTTTTTTTTCCTGCGGCTTGCTAAATCACCTAAAAATATGAGTAGTGGCCAAAAACCAGAGACCTAGCAAATTTGCAGTGAATAGTATGCAGAATCCAGGGGGGAAAGGCACTACACCATTTATGCCCTTCAAAACACTGGGAAGAGAGCAGTAATGCATGGATACTAAGACCTATAGGCAATATGGGTGATAAGTAATGGGATTCAGGTCTGTCTAGACAAGTGTAAATGTGGATGGATGCATGCATGCATGCATTTTGTTCAGTTTTTTAAAAGATCACAGTTGGTTGTTTTGCCTGGCATCATATCAAATCTTGCAGATACATTTTCGTATTTTTGGAGATTTCAAGATATGAAAATCCAGCATGTTCAACCCATTGTACCCTGTTACTACATTCCCACGTCACTAGTTACATGCCAGATGACCTATGGTTTAAGTTTAAGACATCTGCCATTTGTATGCATGTTTAAAAAAGAACTGTGCTGTTATGATTTTAAAGCTTTTGCTTTTTAGAGTGATTTTGGCATGATGACCTCAGACATAGTTTCTGCTTGTGTTTCAGACACTTGATGTAGGTCTCCAGAGGAAGAGTTATAGGCTGTGTGAGAAATAATTAAGTTTACTTTTAAAAGAAATATTGTAAAGTGATTAAAAACCTCCCAGTGAAAAAACACAGCGTACCACTTTAACATATGATGCTGTTTGCTTATCTAGATAATAGTGAAGTATGTTTTATTTATTCTAAACAGTCTTTCTGATCAATGAAATTTGTGGAAATGGGAAATTTGGGTCAAAAAAACTGTTTTCTGACAATATTTTTTCACAGAAAAGTTTGCTATTCCTCAGTGTGTCTCAATTTCATACTGAAATTCTGACACAACATTTTTCTGACACAAAGCCTTTGTTATAGACTGGTAAGGAAAGAAATGTCCCACTTCCTTACCTTTTAAAACCATTTTATTTAAAAATGTACTAGGTAAAAGTGTGAAGGGTAGGACAGAAATTATTTTGAAAAATAAGTGCTTTTTGTTGAAAATAAAGCAAAAACAATTCTGAAATGAAACAAAAAACAGTTTATAAAACAAAAAAAATGTTGACAATATTGTTTTATTGAATTTTTTTCTCAGTAATGATTAATACGCAAAATATTCATTTTCCCCATTCCAATTCTATAGTTTTCCCTGTCAGCTTCATGGAAGCAGAACTGTATTTAATCCCCAACCACCCCTTCCCCACCCCCACCCCCACCCCTAATTGAGCAATGCTCTTTTGGATGAATGAGCTACCATAATCTCAGACAGGACTGGAAAACAATAATGTAACTCTGGGAGGGGTGACCAATCCATCATCCCCTGCCACCACCTCACCTTTTTGGGGGAGGGAAGAAGGGCGGGAGGTTTGTAAATATAGCCAGTGCTGCCCTGTGCACCCCTGCAGCCCAAGGTGCAGAGCTGCCCCATTATGCTTCTGCTTGAAGGAGTTAAATAGGTGTGTGGCCTATTCCTGAGTAAGTATTTTTAAAGGGAATATGTAGGGTCTTCCTAACCTCCAGAATAGCATTGCACAGACTAATTTAAATTTAATGTAATAATCAATATATAAACAATGCTTGAAAAAAATAAGTTCCATTCTTACTGAGTAAATTTACTTTTCTCTAGCTTGCCCTCACTGTATTTAAAAACTGTGTTAAAAAAATTATTTTTGTGTAGTTGAGTTTCAGTACAGACATGTATTTGATTGCAGATGCCTTAATGTGAGGGGGTGGGGAAGCACTTTCCCTGCATCAAAATAAGCCAGATTTAGGTTAACATACCATGGGCTCTGTTCTCCCTCCAAGGTGGACATAACTCCCAGTAAGGTTAATGGAAGTTAGGGCCATGCACTGGCAGGAGAATAGAAGCCCTTGTTTTCTGAGATGGACTTATCACATGGTTAGCAGCTGGAATTTATATGGAGTCTTATTAAATAAAACAGCAGTAGCTAGCCATGTCCTATTGCAATATACTTGAAAGTGTAGTACCTAATTTTTTCCAAAAGCTTTTGGACTTTATACTTCTTTCAACATCTCTGTAGTTTGTCTTATACGTGCCTGACAGTTTTTGACCTCGCAGTAAATTTTTATTATTATTTTTATTACAGTTTAGGATTGTGATAATTTAAAGGCTTGATTTATATGATTACAAGTTACTAAAGAGAAGATAAAGACATACCCAAGAGCATCCATTAAAAGTAGAGTCCTTTACCATTAGCTCTTATTTTATTAAGTTATAAACTTTTTGGACTAAAAAAGTTCACAAGATGATTGGTTAGAACATCTGGAATAACTGAGTAAAACAGAAGTATGAATGAAAACAATACAGTGCTTACATAATAACAAAAGACACTTCATTAAAACAATTTCAGCATATTTTAGTTGGTTAATTACATCATTTAAAGAACACTTCTCCATATGGGAACCCTCACTCCTTTGAAATTATTTTTTGTGTGTCAGTTGCTGGAGAGATTATAATTTTGAGGATGGTGCTCCATGGCAGTCTGAGCTCCTACATAGGAAAAGAAGAAAGCCATAGGTTACCTATGTATTCCTTGGTGATGGTAACAGTGACTTTTTTTAAACTTTATTAGTCTTTTAGGCTAGGGACAGAAGCTACACACAAGCTGGTTTAAGTTATCACAAACTGGTTTAAACCTGTAACAGAACAGAAGTTCAGTGCACATAAAACAGTTTCAAAATGGCTGAAACTGCTTTAAGATAAACCTGGTTGAATGTAGTATCAGACTTAACTGATTTGGGTCAAACCAGTTTATGAAACATCTGTCTCAGACCCCTTCCTGGTTTAAGTTATATCAGACTCCACCAGCATCCTAACGTGCTTTCCAGCCCTAGGCTGGGCTGTGCTGTCTGCTCCACCAGAGATGGGGTGGGGTAGAGGGGAGACAAGGACTGCTCCCCCCCCTGCCCCAGGAAACCCTGGCTGGGGCCAGGGAGGGGAGGAGTTAAACCCCCCTTCCTGAGTATAGAGCTGCCCTGCCCTGCTAAACTTACTGAAAGTTACTTCTGGCTGCGACTATGAACTACGAATTTCAGAGGCACCTGGATGCAGGAAGGGGAAGTGGTGAGCAACCTGCAGAGTCCGGTTGGTATGATTCTGGACTGCAAATCCCTGAGACCTCGGGGGCAGCAGGAAGAGGAAGCGAACATACAGTCCATGCTGGCTATGTGCCAGAGAGCCATGCTGTAGCACCCTAAGGCTTCTGGCCTGAGCCACTGCAGGCATGTAGCTGCGTCTCCTGTTTTAAAAGCAAATGTGTGTCCATTTTTTTCTCAATTTAATCTATGCAGCTTAGACTGACCTGCAGAGACTGAATCAATTCAGCCTCAGGCTTTTTGACTCTCTGTACTTAGCCTTACAGAAGTGCAAAGACGACATTGTTTGTCACAATAGAAGAGCAGAGCTCCACAGAGCAGCTATGTTACAGTCTGAATTACAGTAGAATCTTTCTTAAAAGCGTTTTGCTTGAAACTGTGAAAAACTGGTGTCCTTGAAGCTGCCTTTGTCTACAAAACAAGTCCAGTGTTGGCAGTGGAACTGCGATTCCCCAAGTTGTTATGCAGATGTTTCAACCCCAGTCATCTTAACTGTTGAAACTCTTGACAAGTGAGCTTTTGACAAGGACATTTTTGTGGCAGACCATGTTTCCAGAAGGAATGAGTATGAGACCCCAAAATGTATCCTGTGCAAGCCAGCTTGTAGCATTAACTCTGCCAAACAATGAAAAAATCAGATGCATATTAAAAAAAAATCTGTGCAATGCAATTTGTTCATCTAACTTGCTCACCATACATTTGTTTTGATAACTGCAGTACAAGGCTACTTTTTTTGGTATTTACTGCTAGGTTCTGACATATACTGTTAGAGGAGGCAGGTCCAGTAAGACAGCAAACATAGCTTTCATTTTCTGTAGCTAGAAATACATAAGCTGGATGAGTAAAGCTGATGCACCTGCCTTAAGTAGAACTAGATATGGTAATAAAGTTAGTCGGTCAGAGAGAATAAGTTATAAGTGAACTAATGGCAAATGTTCAAAGAATAAAAGTAGCAAAAATATTAGTTCCTGACTTTTATGTTTCTGGTTGGTTTTATCTCAGTGTAAAATGCTTGTATATATGCAGCTGATAAAAAGGCCATTGTAAATGTATCTCATGCCACAGCAGGAAGCATGTGATTTCATAGACAGGATGTTCCACCCACTGCCAAGATTTTATTCTTGAGAAGGCAATGGACAACATCATAGTTTCTCTTTTTATTTTTATTCAGCTTCTGTATAAATGGGCAGGGTCTATACTGACTTGTATGTGGAGAGAGGAATTCAGAAACAAGAATTGTGTTCTGCTTCATTTTTATTTATTTTTGAGTTAGTACAGCTTGTACAAATGTGGTGTTTATAACCTAGACTAAATTATCAGCAGCCAGCTACAATAAGCAGTGCCTACCCTGTAAGAGAATGTTATCTAAACAGCAAGGAGTTTACTCCTTTGTAAATAAGGAAAGGAATCAATACTGACCTGTTGAAATAAATGAGTATTATTATAAATATTTTTCTTTTTATGGGAAAACTGTTGAACATCAATTTTCTGTTTGGCAGATTAAATTTTGTTTGAATTTTGAAACATTGCTATGTCACTAACTGCCAGTTGGTCTGTTCTCCCTCGATGCGCCTGTGTCACTAAAATGGTATGCAGCATTGTTGGGTAACTTGTACTTTCTGTTTTCAAATTTCCTGTCTTATTTCAGATTTTTTAGCATAGACCAAATATATATAGACCTTTACTCATGCCTAGATATTTTATTTCAGAAAGCATTATTGTAACTGGTGTATAAAAACAACAGCTGTTAGCTTGCCTCAGTTAAAATTCAAGTGCACTTTTCAGAAGAAATTTCTGTTAGTGCTTTCTTTTATTTCTAATATATTTTTCAAGACCTTGATTCTTTTTTGATATTTCACCTGTTGTGTAAGGAGGAGAAAGTACTTTTTAACACTATGTGAATGCTAAGCTAATGGAGAACAGCAGGCCTGCTATTAGGTAATGCATGAATTAACTAATATTTTTTGTCTGGGCTTTTCCTTCACCAGCATATCAAATCCAAGCATCTTGTCCTCACCTTTAAAACCATTCGCAATTCAGACTCCCCTTATCTATTCAGTCTTCTGACTTCTAGCTCCTGACTTCATCTAAGGCTCAGGGCCAGGAAAAATGAGAAGGCCGGAGGGAGAGGCTTACCAGGTACACAGGTGTGGACAGAACATGATCCTATACAGCAGAGTGGAATGGAGAACGTCTCAAGTCACTTCTGCTTGGGGCCAGCCCTCCTATAAAATATTTAGCTGCAGCACTGTGGATCAAATTTGAGTTGGGGAAGGGGTTCGTGACACTGAGAGAGAAAGGAGATAGAGGCACACAAATGCATATACAGTTGTCCGCAATGGTGGTAGAAGTAGGTCGACGAAAGTGTTTCAGTCCATATAGAGTCTAATCGCAGGGGTCCTCTTCGGGTGGAGCAGGGTGGTCTGTTGCTGAAGAGTCCTGTTGAAGTGAAGTCCCATCAGGTGCAAAGGAGGTTCAGGTGGTCCTCTTTGGGTCCGGTCTGGTGGCGATCGGTCTGGTGGGGTCGGAGTAATGGCGGTGGCCTGTGATGTGCTCCACATAGATGTCACGGGTCCAGTGGATCGTGTCAGACACCGTAAGGCTTGGCATAGCAGCGAGAGATGTGGCAGGCACACAGGACGGTTTCATTGCTGGAGTCCAAGGCTCAGAGCGTTCCCACAATGAGCACGTCAACTGTCATGTTGTAGTTGTGGCCCCACAGGATGTCAGCCAGCGGGGTGTACTTCCCCCACTTGCGAGTCTGGGTGTCGGTGAAGGCTTGATGCTGGTTCTCAATGGGGATGGTCATGTCCACTGTCACAATCTTCTTGGCCTCTTCGTTCCTGATCACGATGTCGGGGCACATCTGGCTCTCGCAGCCCAGGACACTGTGGTTCACAGAGATCTCCCCACTGTGGCCAAAATGGCCCTCACCAGGCGGTCCTGGACAGTGTTGTGGCAGAGCTCTGGCATGCAGCCTGCAGCTGCACAGCACGTGAGGGAGGGTCTCTGCTGTGTAGCCACACAATAGGCACTTCTTATCCCGGTGGCCGAAGTGGACGGCCACATTCAGAAGCAGGCAGTTGAGGCAGGCGCAGTGGAGGAAGTGCCAGTCCACAAAGCGCATGAAGCTCCCGCCGGGCATGAAGTCCCACTAGAGTGCATTTGACTTTAGCCAAAAAGCTGAGATGCCAATGGGAGCAGGACAGGCAGGTAGGGCCAGCATCATAAGACGGCATACTGGGGCAGTATATTTTCAGGACAGAGCCAATAGCACAGTCCACTACCTTCACATCCCTGCAACAGGCACCGATTCCATGGGCAGAGATGTGCAGGGAGCAGTTCATGGCTCTGACCCTGTCCCAGTCCCATGCTATCATGGCCCCACAATCCCAGCCTCAGCCCTGCTCCTGGATGCCACTCCCCGCCCACCTGCAGCCTCATCCCAGCAGCCCAGCCCAGCATAGAGCAGAGTTGTTTACAGAGTTTTAGTGAGCTGTTGTGGGGGGGATGGTGCTGATCTGGCTCCTGACAGCTCATCAAAACTCCCTAAGTGGCCCTCCGGCCCAAATAATTGTCCATCCCTGCTCTACACACAATATTACCTTCTTTTAGTCTTAATTAAATGGCAGGTATTCCTACATTTGAAAATCCCAGGGGACCAGTTCCTTCCTACCTATCCAGGTGCTCCATATCCTCAGTTTTCTAGTCTCCATGTGGTTCTCCACCATCTAAGATTTACCTTTCATACTTTGATGGGTCTTTATAACACAGTCTTCAGAACTTTCCTTTAAAACCTGCCTCACTTTTTATGCCTGTGTTAGGTTTTTTTTTTAAAAAACAGTATACATTCACTTTAAGCCCTCAGCACTGCTTTGCTGCTTGCAAACCCTAGCTTTTTAGTTGCATAAGTTTTGCCCTGGCGTTTTACAATACCGTACAGATCTTCTGGTCATTCATAGACTGGTGTCCAACATCAAAGAAAAGACTCATCCTTATTGTCTGAAGCTTGCTAAGGCTTGTTATACTCTGCTCTGCTCTGCTCTGCTCTGCTCTGCTCTGCTCTGCTCTGTTCTGCTCTGCTCTGAAGGCAGACAGCGTGGTTTTGCCATTACTCTAGTCCCTTTGCATCATCTGTGCATAAATGAACTCTAAAGCAAGAATTAAACTCTGCCAGTGAATACCAGAAGCAGCAGCTGAGAATGCCAAGTGCAGAGGCATGTCCACCAGCCCTTCCTTAGCCTCTAGCCCAATGGGCAATCTCAGTTATCCCCCATTTTGCCCTAGTAATAAAAAAGCTGCATCAAGAATCTTCTCCCCTGTGGTTCAGCTGTCTGGTAGTTCACATCATCAGAGGCTAAGATCCACTATGCTCCTTATATATAACAAGGCAATGCTCAGGAGAATTACAGGTGGTAACAGGTGCTCCATCTGTTTCTGAATCCCCTTGTCAAGTAGTGAGCCCACGTACAAATTCAGTTGCTTTAGGCAAATCCAGTCATCTTTTCGGAACAGACCAGAAGGAGAGTGTGGCCTTTTAGGGGAGATGCTTGTGGTCAGTGTACCACTTTATCATCAACCTTTTCCCTCAAGCAAATCCATCAGGGAAGTGCCCTATTCCCACTGCTAGGGATAGTTCAACTTTGCTTCCATGTTGGTAAATCAGTTCCACCTTATTTTGTATTATTTTACCCTTGGTATTTATTTTAATTTGTATATATCTTACTAACTATAACTTCTCCATGGTTTAAGTGACAGATTTATTCAGTAGGCAAAAAAATAGGCATTGCGGTATAGGCCTAATACTCTGGTGCCAGCACCCTATGAACAAGAACCCATTTGGGGATTTTGCATGGCTTTATTAGCATTAAGTGGTGTGTTCCAGAGAATTGTGCACTGCTTTATGGTTCTAGATAAACCCTGGGATCAATCAGAATTCACCCCAGTTTTAAATTAGTTGCATAGTTGTTGCACACTTTGTAAGCATCTAATATGTGATACTTCTGCCTAAGTCTTTTTTTTTCACATGCCTCACAGCTTGCTGAGGCCCAAATATGGGATACAGACCAGATGGCAAAATTCAAAAAAATATTTTCATGCTGAGAACTTAAAACACTGTGGGATTGATTCCTTTAAAGTAAACAGCTCCTTCTGTAACCTCAGTTTTGAGATACTGTTTCCAAAGTAAGTAATTTTCAACCATAAAAACAAAAGGATACCAAACTTGTATGGAACATAAGCTTTGGGACTAAAATGAGAGCCGTTCCTTGAAATATGGGACATTTGATAACTTCATTCCCTCAATAATGAATGCAATGGAAAGGAAGATGATCTAGTATATTTGCAGTAAAGCCTGTTTTATCTGTCCAGTGGAGGGAAACCTGACAATCTTTAAGCATCCAAGGCCTCACTGAGTTTTAAAAATCTCACTGCTGCAGGATGAATTCCTGTCACACCCTAATCTCAGGAGAGTTTTGGCAACTGAGAGGGAAAGGATGCCTTCTCTCTCTCTCCTGGTCTGCAGAGTGATTCATCTTGGTTGAGGAAAAGGAAAACCGAAGTACTAGGAGTCTAGTCAGAAATTAGTCATTGCAAGACAGCTTCCACTCAGTCCCCTAGGATTTTTCCATTTTTGTTTTCTTACCCTACATCAGGTGACTCACTCTCCTGCCTTACAGTTCATACCGCAGTTGTTTCTGTTGGAACAAATGGTAACTTTCTTATCTTGTACGTCCAATTAAGCAAATCTCACTATGAATTTAAAGGCCTTGGCCAATTTCAGAGCAGCTTTTCATATGGTTGGTGATACTACAGAACATCTGGGCTATGTTGCTACCAAAGCAGCTGGGAATGAAAACCAACCAGAAGTAGCTGTCTTGGATCCAGCCAGTCAGATTTTAATTATATTCCTTTTTTCAGCCTACACGGCACAACAAAAGGAGCCGAAACACTGTGATCTACTCATGGGGAAAAAAAGATGGGATTATATAGTTGCATACAGTGTTGTGACTAAATACTACCATACATTGATCTGCTGATTCATAAGGGGAGAAATGTTACATGCATCTTTGTCTTGGTGAGTAGTTCTTTAATTCATGCTAGAAAAGTTCTGTAAATATGTGTTACTGGAATATATGGCATTTTGTGCCCAAACTGATGCACACAGTATTCCTATGCAGTACAGAGTATATGAAAAGTATGTTCCTTGGGTGTATGTTCTCTAATAGGTCATGTCAAACTAAGATAACGGTAATGAAGTGTCATATTTTCACTGAGGGGGAATTAGAGCTTTGGCAGAGGAGCAGGTTAGATACCTCCCCATTATGAGCTATGGGCCAAGTTCACTTGTGCAGGTCTTTCATTTGCTCTCCTCTACCCTTATGCTGCTGCTTGCTTCTAGGCAGCTTTCATTTTTCCAGAGAGCTTAATATGATATGGTCCCTGCAGGCAAGGCTACACACAGAATTTGGGTGTCTTTCTCTGCTGTTGTGACCATGCTTTTCACTCTGACAGTACCTCCTACTTTCAGTATCTGTAGATTCGTCAGTTGATTATGTACTCCATGTCCCAGCACAAGATCCTGCCAGCAGACTTTCATTTCCAAGACCAATCTGTGAAGCTATGCATGAAGATGTGGAGTGAGTCTGGTCCGGTGTATGCAGAAAACTCTTCTGTAGTTCTGGAGTACTCATGGTCTTTTGAAGCTGTGGAAGACCAGAAGGGTGTGTTACATAGATGATCATACAAGAGAGCACCAGTGTAGAGTCCTGTATGGCTGCTTCATGCTCTAGAGTAGGAAAAAGGGAAGATTTTGCTAGTAAAACCATGTCACACTACTCCACAGACCTGCAGCATAGTCTGTGAGTGTTAGTATCCACCCCACCAATAGCCACAGGAGGGGCAGTATGCTGTTTTTCATACATGCCATAGTTGGTAAGAGGAGTAGCTCTTTAAATGGTCTTTGGGGAATCTTTGCACTGAAGATCTGCCATTGTCATATGTCTGGATACTAGCTGTCCATTGAGTGTAGTACTAGTCTATGGAAAAGTCTCTACATACATTGCTTCTTTCAGTACTAATAAACAATGGTGTGCTTCCTCTCCTTCACTGGGGAGTTTTCCTACATGGAAGGTAATGTGTGGAGATTAGGAATCTGCCTCTGGCCTGATTGTAAAGATAAAAGGAAGTCAGCTCTGTGTTTCTCCTTAAAATACATTCTCCTTTTCCCACCAATCCACCCATCCTAGATATTCCCAAATGGAGAGCAGGAAGGATCAGTGCCCTTCTGGGCACAAGATATGGAAAGGAAACTAATGCAAATCAATGACAGTTGTGGGCATTTCAGGGGGCTGTTTCCCAGTTAAGCGACCACATGGAGGAGGACCACAATGACAGATGGGTTAAGAGAGATTTGGACAAAATGAGTTCTTTTGAAAATTCTCAGGACATACAGGGCATCGGTGTTGCATGCTGATACAAGTAATCCTTTATCCATTGCATTTTTAACATTTGAACATCAGCAGTAGCCTTCTTTTTTGTATGTGGCAATGGAAGAAAGTTCACACAGGAGACAGAAAAAAGTCTGGGCCATGAGACACAGACGAGGGCTATAATGGAAATTAATTGGGTAGCATGTTAAATAATATTACTTTAATCCTGCAGCTTTGGGCAGTTGAGCTGAATTTCTTTTTTATGGCATGTTTTACAAACTAAAATATTTCAGGGCTTGGAAACTGCTGGGCTTGAATAGTTCAGCTCAGGAAATAAGCTTCCATGCTGTCAAATGCAACGGTCTGTACTCTGCATTATTCACTGTGGCACAGTGCATGCAGACAGTTCTCCCCATTTGCTATCTCTGCTGAACCTTTCACATCAGCTCATTTATCTTTCAGGTGTTATAATAATTGACCCTCAATCAGTATTCCATTATCCTAAACAGGCAATTATCCATATTGTCACTTTTGCATTTGCTCTTTTGACCCAGAGGTCACAGAGGCCTAGTGTAACTGAATCCAACAAAATTATTCCCTTACCTGTCATATAAATAGTCATCCTAGCAAAATGAGACCCATGGGGGCTTTTGCTGAGGTGTTGAGAAGGCCAGTCTAACTCGATCCTTTATTCTGCTCTTTAAGGAATGCAGTACTGTTTTGGCACTCTATCAAAATAAAACAAAGTTCCATTTTTAGACCCCTCATTTTTTTTAAGTGAGCACCCCTGCACTTACAAATGCTTCTTTGTGGCCCACTTTATTGAAATTTCCATTCAGCTCTTCCATCTGTTAGCTGTGTTTACCACTATTCCTAGGGAAAGAATTCTGCATTTCACCTTCATTCGGGGGTGTAAGGTCATAAAACTGTCTGGATTATTTCAGCTATATTTATACCTAAGTTAATATTACTTCTTTAACAGGTTTAAAGCTTTTAATTCCCCAGTTCACTATTCATGGTGAGTGAACTGAAGTGAACAGCGTTTTTGTTTTATAAAAGAGGAAAACATTTTGGTATTCCAGAAAGTGTTCTGCAAAGGTGAATTTCATCTCAGAAAATTCTGATTAAGTTCATATTTCATGCTTCTCCTCCTATCACTCATGATCACCAAATGTCACATTAGTTAGTTTTATTTGACCAGCTTCTTTGTGTTATTCATATATGTACATCGCCCTCCATATAATTTTCATCCTTCTTAACATTAACTACATGGACAAAAACTGAAATAATACCTGTCCCAGACATAAGTTATGTCAGTCAGATTTAATTGGCTCCATTACCGGATGTGCCAAGTGACTCGCCTCAGGTCATGCATGAAGTCTATGGCAGGGCAAGGAATGAAACTTAGGTCTCCCTATAGGACCCAGGCTGTTTAACCATAGGACCATCTGCTACACGTGCTTAGAATGGGATGATCAGACCAAATCAGGAGCTAAAAACATCAACTGGGAGCTGAAGTGAGACTATAACAGCACATTTTATGATTTTTCATAGAAATATAACTAAAGGACTTCCCCAGTGACTGCACTGCTTCAGCAGCTGAAGTAGATTTCTGGGGAGAAGAGATTGCTGAAGCGGAATCTTGCTGGGATCCTATGACCCCAGCTGACTTCCTGCCCTTTGGGCAGGGGGCTGGACTCGATGATCTTCCGAGGTCCCTTCCAGCCCTGATGTCTATGAAATCTATGAAATCCTGAGCCCTCTACAAATAATTTGACTGTGCAGTCACATTAAGGGAATACTTAATCTGCAACTGCTAACAAAATACAGGCAAGGATATTGTGGGATTGCCACTATATTCCCATAATCATTCATAAAACTAATGACTCTTTTACCCATTATTACTCTGCTTTTCAGTAATGTGGTTTTGCAGTCCTTCATTCCTTCAGATTTGAATTTGCCTTTCAAGGTACATACCTATATACTACTTTGCTATCCCCTTCAATAAATATAATAGTGTATGTTTCAGTAGCTGAAGCATTGGGACCCATATCGTGGAGGATAGGATTGAACCACAAGCATGTGTCTGCCTGCAAACACTTTGTTGGAAAATCCATAATGTCCCATGGTTTTTAAAAAAGTGTCACCCATCTATGTAAATGCATGATAGCTTTTGGGGGACACTGAAAGAAATAGTATTGTGTTTGTTGATTTGCAGTGTTTCATATGAACTACAAAAATCAGATATTATTCTGTATTTGTTCTGAGACAGTTATTTTAAGTTTAACCATAAACTATGGTAATGGGTGGTGGCATAATAGGAAAGAATTTGACCAAAAACTTAAATTTGGAGGAAGAGGGGGAACTTAATTTAAAAGTATGACCTGAGGATTAAATTAAATTAAACAGAATTTTCAATTAAACAGAGTTGTTTAATTGGAAATAGTGCCAAATTATCAAAATGTTTGCTCAAAAATGGCGCTTATGTCCTTTGTGAAGCACTTATAAGGTCTGTGGTTGAAAACCACTTTATATAAAAGCTACCAATAGGATTGTTTGTGCCAAATAATCTTTAAAGTTTCCTATACTATTTTTTTCACTTCAGACAGAAAGGCTCTGAAGGTACATTTGGCCCTATAGTCCTCTCTTGTTTGCAGTAATTTAAGGGTGTGTACAGAAGTGCTCTGTGTACATTTTACAGCGCTGTAATTTGGAGCATGTTTTATAGTACTGTAAAATTACAGCATTCTTAAACATGACAGAAGTGCAGTGTTTGGTGGGAGGGTGGAGGAGAGGCCTCTGAGCCTCCCTGCACTTTTCAGGCCAGGAAACAGGGAGTGCTCTGCAGCTTCTTGGGGCTGCAGGAGACTGTAGGGAGCAGCAGACCAGTGAAGAAGATGGAGCTGAACCCATGGGAATTGCCAAAAATTTGACCAGCATGCAGAAGTTATTTAAAGCACTATAGGCTGCTACAGTGCAGTAAAATACAGTGCTTCGAATTCAATATCTCATTTAACAAGGGTTAATTTGAAGCACTCTACCCATTTTTAAAGTGCTGAAAAGCCATGCACTTCTGTCATGTCACAGTAATAAAGGGCTGTAAATAGGGAAAAAGCAACTTCTGTACAAACCCTAACTCAACTAAACTTAACAGGGCAGCCTGTCCCTTTAAAGGGAACAGTCAGTCCTGTTGAGACAGCCCAGCTGCAGGGCATTTGGAAAGAAGTGTTCCACTAGGAGTTTTAAAAAGCTCTCAGAAGAGTAAGCAAGAGAGGAGAAAGCAAAACAGAACAGCTTGCTACAGAGAGGGTCCAGGCTACTGTGCTGGATGCCAGAACCAAAAGGTTCCCCTCCTAGGGTGCTTGTACATGTGTGGGAAAGCTGCTCCAATGCACTGTCATTACAGTGCATCAGAGAAAGTCAATTAATCAAGTCTGCTGGAGCATGCTAATTAGCATGCTCCAGCCAGCCTCCATGTCTCTTGTATCAGCATCCCCATGCTTCAAAATGGTGGTTCAAAGTTCATTTGAGAAGCTTTAGTTAAAGTGCCCTGATGCCATTTTGCAGCAGGGGGATGCTGATACACAAGCTGCTGCAGGCACTTTAATTAAAGCGACTCTTGTAGTTTTTCTAATTAAAGTGTCCCTTCACCCTCGGAGCATGTGTAAAACTGCCCTTACTGCCCAGAACAGGATTTAATTTTGTTTATTTGTTTGCTTGTTTTGTTTAAAGACTTTTGTTTGGAAGGACTGCCTGAGGAGGTTCTCAAGGAGCAAAATGCACCTTCAGAAGCCAGCAGATTATATAATCTGCTTACACCCTTCTTGAGTGCATTTACATATGTGCTTTACTGTGAAGTTGACTATTTATCTCTGCAGTAAAGTGTCACAGTCTACACACATGCCAGGATTAGGGCACATTAAATTAACTCCCTACCATGGTAAAATTATTCCCTTCAGTTCATTATAGGGGTTTGTTTGTCCATTATGGTTTTAATGGTACTTGACTTTATTCAGTGCAAGCAACATAGATTGTTCAACAATCCAATAAATCTCATTATCCTGACATTTTTCCTTATACTGCCTGGGACGGTACTATCCTACAGCAGAGTACTTACATGTGCTGCAACATACATGTAAACCAGTGTTACCCAACCGGTGTGCCATCAGGCATGTCCAGGTGTCCCGTGGCATTTTGGGCTGGAGCCATGCCCCCATCTGCTGCTGCTACAGATACAGACAGACAAGGAAGCATGGCTCCAGCCAGGCACGGGGTGTGGCTCCAGCCCGAAATGCCATCTGGCTGGCCACATACCACCCCTCCCCGTTGGCATCTGGTTGGCTGTACCCTCTCCCACCCCAGTTTGTGTCTGGCTGGCTGTGTGCCACCCCCTTTGCCCCGCTACACATCCAGGGTGTCACAGTGCTTTTTTATTTAAGTAAGTGTGCCATGGGGCAAAAAAGGTTGGGAAACACTGACGTAGTCTGTGACAGTGGCTGGCTGGGGCATGCAAGTGCTACAGTATGGGAGCTGCTTGCTGGCTAGCCCCACACTGTACCACCCTCGTACCCCAGCCAGCCGCTCTACTGCCCAACACTGCAACCCAGAGCCCAGGGCTGGCTCCCTGGGCCCCCTGCCAGCCCAGGGCTGCTCCACCTCAGCTCAAACTTCTGTGGTCCCAGGAGCATGTAAACCTGGGACCAGGTTTCTCCAGTGCATACTGCACTGGGGTTTATTGCTCAAAGTTAATTGCTTGTATAGCTGCACCCCTTGTCTACTAGAAGAACAGAGGAGGAAGAAGCAAGTCCGGTCTTTTTTACAGTATCACGGTATTATATTTTAACTGTAGAAAAATGCATACAGAGGGAAAAATGATATTTGGAAAGATAAACTGAGAGGTAGGTAGATAGATAAACTGTATGACTATCCACAGTCTTTTGGTGACTCTGGGCTCATAATCTATTTTAATAGCCAAGTGAGAGGTTGCACAATACTTTGTTTTATATTATATGAAACTATCTGCAGCTGTGAAGGAATGGTCCTCATAATTCAATTGAGGCTGTAGCCTTCCCCC
Source organism: Crocodylus porosus (assembly GCF_001723895.1). Taxonomy (NCBI): domain Eukaryota; kingdom Metazoa; phylum Chordata; order Crocodylia; family Crocodylidae; genus Crocodylus; species Crocodylus porosus. The sequence continues at coordinate 146,111,786 of NW_017728886.1, forward strand.
TTTTTCCTTCTCCGCACCCCCCCCCCCCCCAGTTTTGTTCTCTCACTTTCTCAAGGGATATTTTCCATGTCTCTTATCAGCTTGCTGCATGTGTCCTTAATAAGCTCAGGAAGATCATGTGATAGAGTGTAATGAAACAAAAAAGGTAGGGTTTGGAATGCAGGTTACATTCTCTAACATGTGAGTAACAAAGCCAGAAGGAAGATCTCTCTCTCCATTTTAAGTACACAGAGTACCGTGTACATTACAAAAAAAAATTAACCCCACACCCACTCCACACCCCACACACAACTGAGACATTACATTGCACACACAAGTCTACCCCTGGGGTGAGAATTAGAACAAACCACAAATGAATGGTGTTACTCATGTTTCTTAATGCACTTCTGGAAAGTGTTCAGATATAATGACGATGAAGAACAATGCAGAATAGAAGAATTCTGTACATCAGATAAAAGCTATCCGTTCAAAAGAAAGCAAGCAATTTGGTAAAAAGCTCTCTCAACTTAGTAATTAATAAAATAACTGGCTTTTCATCTTGGTACACATTTCTCAATTTAGTTTTATGTTTAGGCTTCTTTTTAATTCTTTAAGGCAAGCACAACCACATAACAATTTGAGTTCCTTGTTTACTAATTAGTTTTATACAAGGCAATTTGAATATGCTAAAGACTTTATGATACTGATCTAGCTTCTAAAGATTGACAAAACTCTGCATTCAGCTGAGCCATATTCTGTGAATTGTACTTCTGCCATTTGCTGCCTTTTTCTTGCAAGCAGCAGCTGTTTGCAAATGTACATTTAACTATGACAATCTGGATCTTTGGTTTTAAAGGCTAGAAAAAAAGGAGGACTATTTATTCTTTTTGTCCTGGAAGCAATTTATTAATCTTGTTTGGGATTAGTCAAGATGGTTTAGTAAAGGGAAGAATCCAGAGCTTTTTAGAAATAGTATTTTCTTCTACCGTTGTATGTTTCCAGTTTTTGCTGTTGATTAGATTTCCAGTAAGATTACTCAGGTAGGGTAGCACCAAATGGTTCACAATAGTATGGTCCATTTATGGCCTCTGAAAAAATAAGTGTTTGCCTATTAAAGCTCAGGCCTCTCTGGACTAGTCTCTAAGGTCATTTTTACATGTGCTTTGGGATGCGGTGCCAAACGTTTTAATTAGCAAGCTCTGCTAATTAAAAGCACCTGCGCATCATGTGCATCAGTGTCCCCATGCATCCCTGCACTGAAAAAATGGCGGAAGTGTGCTTTGAACTAAAGCTCATCAAATGTGTTTTATTCCAAATCACCCCACCACCATTTTTTAAGCACAGAGATACACAAGGATGCTGATACTTGTGACACTGAAGGCTGCATCAATTTCCATGCTCCAACAGACTCAATTAATTGAGTCTGCTCCAACGCTCTGAAAATCCAACACATTAGAGCAGGTTCCCCGCATGTGTATAGGAACCCTAAAATGCCATCCCGCCCTGCCTTCTGCTTGACTTCAAACTAACACAACTAACCACCTCTGTGATCAATATGTGTGGATCTTTTGAATTCTACTGGGAAACTTGAACCATCATTTCTCCATTTGCAATCAACTATCCATGTAGTTGATGGTGGTTTTGGAAGAATGTTTCATCTTTTATAATGTACTTTTGGGACTAGTAGGTGTTATATCCACACATACGTACCTCAAGCTTTCATATGAATCATTTTACCTATCACTGACAAATTGGTAACCCAGCTGAAGCTTGACTGTGGTTTAGCAGCTCAAAGTAATGTTACACAACAATTTAGACAAGGAGTCAATAATATGGTCGCCAATAGAAACTACAGGAAGAGCCTAGGTAGAATGTAACTAGAAAGGTATAGTGCTTTTCATTTTTGTACATGGCATATTCTGTGTTGCGCAACCTAGTGTCTAAGCTACCAGCTAATTGAACCTTGGCCAGATTTTTAAAGATACCTGTGTGCCTAACTTTCACTGAAATCTGTGGAGATTAGGTTCCTTAGTTTTTTAAAGGTATTATCTCTGTCCATTTTGGATGAGTTAATTAGTGAGTTGCATGTTAGGGTCACCTTCATCCTTTGCATCCTACACTCCAGCATGTCAATTAATGAACAAAGGTAAACCATGACCAGGAAAGAAATTAACACTACTTCTTTTGGGGAAAGTATCATGAGATCTCAGGTTTAGATCACTTCCAAGAGGCAGCATGTGGTTCAGTAGTGACAAGAAAAAAAGCCTCACCTTGTAAATTAGCTTTCTGTTGAGTCCCAGATTGGATGTCCCATTAGCATCTGTCATCCAAAGAGTGGTCTTGCTGAAAACTACTGAAAGTTGTTATGGCTGATGCATTAATTTTTCCTTTGTCAGTTCTGTCTTTTATATTTTCAGTGGTTCCATGGGTGTTGGATTTACTCATTACCTGTATGAATTGTATTTTGTCTGTTGCCTACTCATGCAAACATAATTTATATTACAAGTATGTTTAAATATCCAATTTGGTATAATGTCAGCAATTAATATTAAACAGACACTGTCCGTCTGACAAATGGAGGAATAGGTTTTCTTTTATTCAGCAGGATACTTATAGTAGAAAAAAACCAAAAGTGGTGCATGTGATCTTTTCCTCTTGCATTTTCTTACTCAGAAATATATCCCAATTTAAACATTAGCAAAATCAAACATTAACATGGGAGTTAATGTTTTAAAATAATGACCTTCTGCCGGAAACCTGTTGGTGCTGACACCCTGCCAACTGCAAAAATCCAAATGAAGTTAGAAACCGAGGAAAATAAACTAATTCTATTTTCATTCTTCGCTAACATTTATCATACATCCTGAAAACTTGATTACTTCATTTTATTGTACTGAAATCTTCTTTAAGCAATGGATTAGAGGTGTCATGTTTCTATTATATATTTAGGCTACTTACTTTTTATTGTTCAGTTTAGTTTTTTGAGTCATTTATTCAGTTCATCAAAATTTAATTGGCATTCTTGCCACTTCGTAAAGTAAATTCAGTTTACTAAATGATGGACTTTTGAGGATGATAAATAGCATTATCAGTGTATGAGAAAATCTAGAACAAAAATTGAACGTACTTGTGCATAACTATAAAAAAATGTAGACCATTTCATCCAAACGTTCTGTGGCAGATGGCTTCAGTGGTAGCTTGTTGGGGAGTTAAGAAGACTCCCTTAATTTTGCATAACAATGTATGGATTTCATTCACTACCTCCTTTCATATAGACGTATGAGCTAGGCAGACCAGAGGGCCTGTCAGATCCTTGGATTAAGTGGAAGCAGTTAATTTCAACGTATGTAATTGCCAAGAGATGGACCTCCATGTGGAAACTAATGCAGACCTTGAATGGAATTTTAGAAACGTCAAGATAATAGTTAGATTTGCAGCTAAAACTTGGCACCCTATTTTTGATCAATGTGATCTACAATATATACATGGGTTATTTAATGCCCCAGAAAAACCTTACAAATGTTGCCAGAGGCAGTATGCAGTACTTTGTATTAAGAGGGGATCTTTGAGTTCTAATTCCTTTTGTGTGACTTCGGGAATGATTTCATTACTTCTGTTGTCTTCATCTTAAATAAAATAAGAATAATAGCACTTACCTAACTTATTCACAGCAAGCAAGGTGAATATTAGGTAAATTATCTATGTAGAACACCTTGAAAATTATAAAATATTATTTCTTAAAATTTTTTATCTCTGCACATTCTCTAGGTATTTGGGCCATTGAGACCAACTAAAATTCTTTCTCCAAATATGCCATAGGCTGTGATTCAGTGAATCATTTCAGTATCTACTTGAATCTAATTAAAGTCAACCAGATTTAAGCACTTCCTTAAAGGCAAGTATGTACTCCAGTACTTTGCTTAATTGGGATGGAGTCAGCCTGTGTTTAACATGGAGCACATGCTCTAGTACTTTGCTGAGATGGGACTCTATTTCGGGGTCACACCTTTTACTGAAAATAATTTAAAATTTACCTCTCAATTGCTTGTCTCACCATTCAGTAAAAGGGACACTGATAGAAATGGAAACAATCTTTAATAGACAGTAGTGTAAATGAGGGCAGGCAACAGGGTGGAAAGGGGGCAAAAATAACCATTGCCAGTGAGAGCTGCCTACTTTGCCATCATCAAAACTGCAGCAGCCAGCACTGCCCCATGCACTATAGCTGCCCAGAGCACAGAGCTGCCCTTCTGTGCATCTCTTAGTAAGAGGTAAATAGACAAAACGAGAGGTGTGTGAGAATGACACTTTAAAGCAAGCTAAATGCTTTTGCACTGCTTTAATGGTGTTGGTGTTTGCATGCCTTGGTGATGCATTGCGCATTAATTCCAGCCACTGTAGGAAATTTGACGGCGCAATGCGCCTTAAATAACTTGGGGTGCAGCAAACCAAAACTCCTTCGAGTTGTGAAGCAAAACACCAGGCTCTGTGCAGCTCTGTAGGAAACCCTGCAGGCAGTCTGGCGGCAGCCTGAAAAAGCAGGCACTGCCCAAGAAAAGCAGTGAGCCTGATTCCCACCCCCTCACCCCCAACCCCTGAGCCTGCATGACCTGCACACGAGCCCATGCTTCCCTCCATGACTACGGTGCCCCCTGGGACCACCCGAGCCAGGTGCATGCAGGTGGGTGCCATGCAGGGGTGGGAGAGAGAGGAGACCGCCTCTGCTGTGGAGAGAAGCACCAGCCCCCTCACCCCCGCTCCCCTGCAGCCTAGGGACCACTCCCCCCACCAGCAGCTCACCCTCCCCTCTCTGCTGGAGAGGTAGCTAAGTCAGCAGGGTATGTGCACAACATGGGGGTTTAATCAGCCCTAAATTGAAGCAGTGTTTTTTAAAACCCACCACTTCAATTTACCACATTCATTTCATATACACAGAAGGTACCTGAAAATTACTATATGCTGAATAGGTTCAGATGCGATAATTTTATATTTTGCATTCAACCAATATCGTTTATATTGATTTGTTTATCTAATAAGAAAATTGCTACATTCCATTTTATTTATCCATACAAACGCTTTCTGCACAAAATTATTAACGATAAAGCAGGCTGTATAATATCCAGATTTTGTAAAGATGTGACAAAAAGGACAAAGCAGTACTTTATGGCTTGCCATAGACTGGAAATGACAACAGATGTTTCTCCACCATTATCTTGAGCAAACAGTAATTTGACTAGATTAATAAGAAGCAGGTAAACCAACCCTTACTCCTCTGTGCTCAATGTCAAGTCCTGATTTGGATTCCAGCTGGAAAAGGGTTTATAAAGAAAATAATAAAATTGCACAAGGAAAGCATGATTACCCTAGGAGGACATTATTATTTCAATTAAGAGATTAAACAGTTTGGAATATGCAGAAAGAATTTATACTCCAGTCATTCAGCAATGCTTGTTGGTGAGATCAGAACTGATCAAAGGCAAGTGCCTTGATAATAGTTTATTCAGGAGTTCAACAGGTTTTTATGTTCTAGCTGCTGGAGAATTTTATGGCCTCTCTTTATCCCACCAAATGACAAAATTCGGAGCCATAAATGCAGACTCTAAAAATATGTCACCTATCACTAAGAGCTTTGTGTAGGTCTGTCTTGAAGTGGGAAGATGTTTGGAAAGCACTGTTCCTCTAACACTAATCCCTTTGGGTTAAAAGGGAGAAAAAAGGAATAATAAGTAAATGCCTAAATGCTGAATAGGTACATCAGCTTCATTTTTGTCTTTTCGCTTTCTCGTATAGATTATCAAATTGGATATGGTATCTTTCTGATTTCAAAATGACAAATGGCTAGATTAATTTTAGAAATCAGACAAGACATAGACCTGCCTACTTTTAGTTATATGTTGAGTTAGAGAAGCAATTTGCAATCTGCCTTGAGTAAGGATCAGCAGGTAGCAGCCTGAACATGAATAAAAGCAATGAATTGCGACTCTTAAAAATCACTGTTTGTTCCCTGGTTTCTCCCAGATTTCCAGAATAGGCATGATTTGCTACTAGTCTTTGCTAAACACATAATCTTCCCCTCCCTGCACAGCTCAGATGCATTGGCCAACAGGGGCAAGAAAAGATTTCTTCCTACCTTGCTTTCCTGCTCGCCTTCATGGGAGGGATCCAAAGCAGCTCTCTAATGCAGGTGGCCCACACAGCATGACTGTTACGATGGCCCACACAGAGATTTATTCCACTGCCCAGACATGAAGGGCAGGCCTCGGTCTCACCCCTTGTAATTTTATAGGTCAGTTGTTACAGAATGCCAACAGTGCTTTGAAATCCCCAATGTTTTTCTATGTATTATCACTCTCCCCATAGCTATCAACCATGAAGTTTTATAAAGAAAAAAATATCTGTTGAAGATGTTTCCATCACACATATGCTGCTTAAGGGAGGGGGAAAAACCCCAAACCTTTTTTTTTTTTGTGGAGCTGCTTAACTGCATCTTAGAATCTAACTGCCTTGACAGCCGTACGATCTGAGATCTGTGATAATATACCAAAGATCTCATTTAAAAAAAACCCACCCTGTGTTAAAGTGTATAGAGGAATGACTTTGTAGTTATTTATTGTGCTACTTGCAAAGCTTCAAGTATATAAAAACAATGAGATGAACAGCTGAAGACATAACTTTTACACTGACCACAAAATATACAAACGTGTTACTTTTAGCAAATATTAAGAAATACATTTTCATCTTGGTACAACAGCCTTAGTTTTGGCCCACGAATTGTTTGATTATTTTAGGTTGTGTTTACTTACTGCAGTCAAATTAATGAAAATGTCCTCTTAAGGGACACCATTAAAATGGGAATACTATCTGATGCATATTTACCAATTAATAGTAGAATGTTTGCTGAAATTGCTTTGAGTGTCATTATATTGTATAGATTTATTGAGATTATTATAAAATTACTGCCTTAGTTTAAAAATAGTATATGCATACTTTCTTTTCAGCTAAACAATGCATTTCATCAATGCATGCAAGTGTAATTTTTAAATGGATTTTTTCAAAGGATTTTGTGTTCAGTGTGTGCATTTGGATTTACTGATGAACAAATTCATTTTGTGTCATAGTTAAGGCTCCTGAATTGTAATCAACTTTATATTTCTTTGTCTTTAATGAGACCTGACATTACTTTCAGTGACACCAGTGTATAACTGGAGTGAATTACCATAAATTATTGCCATTTTTACAATGAGTGGAATCTGATTCAGTGTGTCTATATTTGTAATGTAAGCAGAGATCAATTTAAAGATGTCCTTAACTCTGATTTGTCTTGTTTCTAAATGCTCCTATTTATAAATGATGAGATGTTGTCATTTTAACAGCCATGATTGCATTTTAAATTTTTTTGTCCTGGGGGTATTCCAGGGTTGGGGGTTAGTTTGTTTTGTGTAAATCATGCACTGGTTTAAACCCTGCTTGAATGTTATTCTATTCCCTGAAATCCTATTACTTATTTTCCAAATCTGCCCCACCCCCCATTGTTCCCTTGCATGCATGAATAGTTTAATTCAAGGTATCCTATGTGTGCAGGAACTTAGAGGATCAGGGTCTATGTTTAGAACCATTTCACAAATGTGGGGACTTTCTGGGACCATTCTGGGACCTCCAGTTTCCAGACTATACCAAAAGGGAAGGCAGCAAGTTTAATTAATCATCTTTGACCTGCACAGTGTTAGGTCTGGACGCTCCCACTACATATGCACATGTTTACCTTTAGGCACAAGACTTTGAGACATCTTTCATGCCTCAAGATATGCATGTATATAACTTCTTTCAGAATCAGGGCTTTATTCATCATTCCAATTTTACTGAAAATCTCATAGCCTGGATAGTACCAGAAAAAAATCTGCAGTGTTGTTTTGTTTTGGCTTTCAGATATAGGGAGATGTTGTCAGGGTTTTTTGTGTTGTTTTGTCTTTAAACTCCTTCTCACCACCTCCCCCTCTCACCCCCCCAAAAAAAAAAGAAAGAAAAAAGAAATGGCATGAACCATTGCGTTAATTTGTGTCCCTCTCTCCACATTGTCTGCTTTTTTTCAATATTTTTTAGAAAATCAACCTTTTTTCTTTTGTGGGGGGTTTTTAAATTAGCAAAATATGAAATACGATGAACTGGTACAATTAGCTCTCCATCATTCTACAGATGGGGAACTAATTGTAGATTAATTCTATAGATGTGGAAGCCAATAAGCCAGTAAGCCACAAAATCAAGCCTACGCCTCAAAAAATCCAGTGACATTAATATCAAAAGAAAAGGTATATTCATAGTTGGAAGTAGTATGGAAATCATACCTTAGATGATACCTTATTTGCCCAATAGAGCAGCCATTCCATTTTGGTTTTTAGTACAGATCAGTGAAACACAGACTGTAGATGCCTTTTTATCCACAGCAAAGTTTTTGTTGTTTCTTAAAGATCCCTTTTGCTCTTCCATGCAAATAATTTTAGGTTGGAGGAAAGAAAAGGTGGAGAAAACTGGTTTAGGGGCTTCTTCCAGCGGTAGGTACTGCAGTCTGTCAGTAATAGTCCTCCTGCTGAGTTGGCAGCTGCTTCCATAAGTTCAGAGAGGTCAGCATGGTTTCTTTCCTGTTGCTCCTCCAGGCGTTGAACTGCTGGAGGAGCTGGAAATAAGGCACCTCCCTTGCTTGTTCTGAAACAAGTCGACAAAAACCTTACTCAGTTTAGATTGCTATTCTAAGTTATTGTAAGGCACAAACATTTGGGGAGTAAAAATTGTTTACATTTATATCACATCTTGATCCAGATATATCCTAAAGTATATTACAAACTGACTCAGATATGTATGATCTGATATATGAATGTGGATACATAAATATGTGCATACTACATGGAAAAAACTTTGTTTCTGGCCATGACAGTTCCTCCCTTCATGTATCTGAAGTACTGTATGATTTCAGGACAAAAGACTCACTGGCAAGAGAGACAGAATTAAGAATCATCCTTCCCTTTACAGAGAGATGGAATATTTTAGACAACTTATAGGGATTTTCACTGTGGATGATCAGGCAGTATGTATGTGAGCCCAGGTCCCTGCACCTGGGAGCCTGATCTTTCTATGGAAAGCGAGAACATTCCTGTTGACTTTAACTCTGCAAGTTTCCAGGTTGCATACTTGGAAATCAGAATTGTGTGTCAAACCAGTACTGTTATACCAGAAAACAATACAGCACCAACTCAAAACTACTGGAAAAAATGGAGGGACCTCTTGAACTGTGAATGTTTCAGTCTTAGAACCCTGTTCTTCCTGAGGAGCAAGAGAAACAGCTAGGATATCAAGTTTCATTGGTACAATTTTTTTCCACCTTGTCTTTGTCTTAAGCCGGCTACACCCTCGTCCTGTTCATATGGAAAGAACATGCATTTGAAGGTGTTCAATGTCAGTTTATTTTAATTGTGATTTTCTCAGTAGTGGAGGAATTACATGGCTTTTGTTTAGATGTGCCTGTCTGAATAAGCCTGTATTATCACCATGACAGTGTGACTGTGCTGTGGCAAAGCAGTGGTGAGATATCAACACCCTCTTATGGAGGTGTGATTTATTTCCCATGGATTGGCCCTAAATAAAGTTGTGTACAGGTATAAATAATGTGTGTTTGGAAGTTTGTAGAATTTGCTTTATCGATCAGTGCTAAGCCATCACTTGTGTATGTATGAAGCATAGTGCTTTTCCAGATTAGAGTTCATGTTTTCTGACTAAAGATCTGACATAAAGACTGAAATAAAGTTATGTTCATCTTTTGCCAGTGGATGTGTCTCGCATAGTAAAACATAAACAGGCCAGGCAGCTACTAATCAAACCTTTTAAAACTGCCAAACCCACTTTTTGTCTTTATTATGAAACTAAGATTTGGTCAACTGAGGTCAAGTTGTGCACTTAACACAGCTTCCATTATAGTCAGTGAACTCTGTTACAGAGAGTAAAGTCAAAATATAAACATAGAACATTTCTGCAGCAGCTCAGGGCTGGGATTAACTTGGATCACCTAGTCTTCTGCTTTTAATGAAATTCTCTCCCTTGTATTTTCTTGTTTGGAAGAGAGTCCAAAGTTATCTCATGTTAATTTAGTTAGGCAGTGCCCTCCAGGGATGTCACAGGCCTCCATGACCCCTCCAGAGAGACTCAGTAAAGGGATGAGGAGAATTAAACATTCCTGAGAAATTGCAAAGCAGCAACCCCCAGAGATTTTGCATAGAAACTAGCTCCAGACTAGCTGCCAGAGACCCAAGTCACCTTTTCAGCACTTCCTTGACATCTCCCCACCAATCCCATCTGGCTTGACTCAGGAGGTCAATATGGGGACTGCAGAGAGGTGGCAGCTAGAAAAAGCAGAATTCAAGGGAGGTCTGACTACAGTACTTTCAGCTTTTATATGTTTCAGTGGGATGTGCAGGCAAATGGAATGAGAAACGGAGGGAAAGAATGTATCTGATTTCACTCTAAAGCCCCCCTTTTACATGCGGCTTTCAGTTAAAGACAATGACTGTGAAGTTTTGATATTATCGCCAGTAAGTTTGATTATTGTTATGTGTAGTTTTTTGTTTTATTTGGACTTCTGTTGCAAATGCCTTCAGAACAGTGCCTTTGGGATCTGATCCTGCGAACACATATACTATATACAATTCCATTGACTTCAGGGGGTATTTAATGTAGCAAACACTTTGGACCCAGTCCTCCCTTCTCTTACACCATTTTGAAACTAGAATCAATAGCACAATGCTGATGTTGGGTCAGAAATGGGTCCAGTGCTTGTCTTCAAGCTGAAGTCCTGTATTACTTTGTTTAAAGAGGAAAGAGTTTGAGGGATTTTTTGTAGATTTATCTCAGAATTTCACAGCAGAAAAGGAAACGTCTTGAATTCCTTTATTTGAAAGGTTACTGTTCATGTGCACTATCTCCTCTAAGTCAAGCTGAGACTTTTGTGCCATTTATTTCTGAGTTTGTTTTTTATTACACCAAGCAAAGGTGATCAATAGTATGCAACAGTATTGTAGACACTTTAATAAGACTGTTTTTTCATTATTTAGACTCAGCAAAATGCATCTAATTCTGCCTCCCATTTCAGTAGTTCATTTCATCCTAAAATGCCTTTAAAGATACAGTATTAAAATTCTTAAAACACATCAGTCACATAAATATACTTTACATTTGTAGGAAATTTAGGGATTGGCCAAGGCCAAGAGAATCATTGCCATATCTGAAATTAGGATGCTGAGGAGTCTAGATCTTCATCATTTACCTACACCAAACTGACACTAATAGGCTAATCAAAAATCCAGTATAAAGAATTAAAATATGATTTTAGTTAATATTGGTGAAAATATTTATTCCAGGGCTGAGAACAGCACACATTGAGTTCCAATTTACTTCAGTAATTGAGCTATAAAAAAGAGATTTCAATATGGAAATAGCAGGCACAATAGTAACAACACAGTAATGACACAGTAGTGATAAATCAGGTCTGTAATGAATTGTGTCAGTATGATCAGTTTTCCAGCAAATAAAATGTCAACCCTAGCCAAGTAGGATGAGAATGTCACAGGCTTTAGGATACAAGCTTTGGTTCTGGCAAAGGCTGCTGAAGATTCTCTTTTATCTCTAGTGGAAGAGATCTGCATTTGCCTGGGTATGGTGTAACTGGTGACTATGTGTATAGCACAGAGATTTATTATAAGTGCAAGTTGTAATGTAGTAATGCTGCTAGGGGGTTCTGTGATAATGTGGTAAAAGACTTGTCACCACTTCATCTTGGTCTGTGAAAGTGTATTGTATGTGCTTCTGCAGAGACAGATAAAAAGCATAAATACACTTTGAGCTTCATATGGTTTGCATTTTTAGTAACAGCTCTCCTGACTCTAATATAAGACAGGTTTTAATTTTGTTTTGGATAAGTGGATGTGCTTACAGTCTCACACCCACAATTTCATGGCTTTAAATAGCATCATTCCCACAGTATATAAAAGAACACACACTGCTGTGCAGAGGGTTTATATCTGAAATGCTAGTACTGCATGCATTGCTGGGAAGGAACTGAATAACACTTTTTGTTCCACTCTGCCTGCAGCACATGGAAAGTAGCTGTATCTCCAATTTAATGCCAGAGAAATGGAAAGCTCTATCTTTGGGATCCAGTGTAAAAAGTAATAATAATGTTAATGATAATAACAGTAAAAACAAATCTGTAAGTTTAGCTGTTTTTAAATATGACCTCAGAGTTTGAATTAACACAGTTTCTACGATCATTTAATCCTCAAACTCCAGTAGCCCTCGGGAGAATGTTGTTTTGAGGAATTAAGTTGGATTTTGCCCTACCAAGGAAGACAGTAAGTACCAACAATGGTGGCATATTTGGCAGGTGAATCCCTGTCTGTTAGCAAATGGACTACAACTCCAAAGCCCTTTCACTCAAGTCACTGAATCTTATAGGCTAGGGACAGACATTCAAAAAGCCTAAGCCTAAATTGATTCAATCTTCGCAGGTTAGTCTATCGTGACTAGGCTCAACTGGTTTGTAACCACACAGACATCCCCTCTGGACTGAACAAATTCAGGCACATCCCTGCAGTGGCTCCAGCTAGAAGCTGGGGGGGGCTGGAGCAGCTCTCCCTTCCTTCCCACAAAGCTAAACTGAGGCGGGGCATGGCCAGGCCCCAGCAGGATGCTCTGATGTTCCTGCCCCCCTCACTCCCCTGAGCATCCCAGCCAGAGGGAAAGTTTATCACCCCTAACTCAGTGTTTATCAGCCCATTAAGCAAACAAAGCCTCTCTCCATTAGCTCAAGCTCTTCTTAAACTGCTTTTCCAAGGAAGGATATTACCAGCTACCTGTTGATTAGCTCCAAAAAACCTGTCTGCCTTTGTCATCTCCCACAGCTTAGGCTGTAGCCAGCATGTGGTCTGCTAGCTAATACTATGAGATGTCTGTGTAAAGCAGAGGGGTGGGGGGAATAATCCCTGTTTAGCAGGGAGAAACCAGGCAGATGCCTGCAGTCTTTGCCAGAGCTCCAGCAAGGGAGCAGAAGGGAGGGGCCAGCCCTGCTGTTTAGAGCACAGAACCCTGCCCAGCCCAGAGAGCATGTGGGGATGCTGGGGGTGTCTGGTTTAACTTAAACCAGCAAGAGGTATGGGACACACGTTGCATAAACCAGTATGACCCAAATCAGTTAAGTCTGATACTACATTCAGCCAGGTTTATCTCAGACTGGTTTCAGCCATTTTCAAACGGGTTTATGTGCACGGAATATCTATTCTGTTACAGGTTTAAACCAGTTTCTGATCATTTAAACTGATTTATGTGTAATGTCTGTCCCTAGCCATAGTGTCAACTTATGTTACTCCTTAGCAAAGTTCAAACTCATGACATGAGTTGAAAGATTTTATTCCTGGTGTGTATCTACCCAGAGTTGACTCCTATCTGCTCACCACAAAAAAAGGCTTAACCTGTCATTCCAAAACATTATATACCAACATGTCATTGTAAACAAAAATAAAAATCGCAATAATTTTTTGTGATCCAGGAAAACAACAGGTTTTTCATGGCCTGCTTGTGGCATGTTAAATCAATTTCTTGGCCTTTTTGTGGCAGCCCCACCCCCCCACCACTGATTGGCAGAGGGTGCCTTTACTCAGTCTACCTCACTCCCCCGCCCTTTATTTTTTTTTTTGCTTGATTTCATGGGAAATCATGGAAAATGCTGTTTTTTGTGGTTTCTGTGAAATCTGCAAAACTGCAATTTAGATACATCCCTATTTATAGTTACTAGTTACTAGAATTAGTACTATACTAGAATGTAAAGTTACTAATTCATCCACTCCAGCTCCCTACCATGGTGGAATAATTCACTTCAGTTCAGTATAGGGGCTTGTTTGTCCATTATGGTTTTAAGTATACTTGACTTTATCCTGTGCCAACAACATAGCTTGTTCAATATTCCAATACATTTCATAATCCTGAAATTTTTCCTAATACTCAGCCTAAGGTGTACCTCATTTTAAATTTTATTCCACTACTTGTCCAGTATTCCCTGATGCTGTCCTAAAGAAGTTCTGCTGTGTCCTTGGCATTTATACTCTTAAGACATGGGAAAATGTTTATTGGATGTCAGCTAGTTATCTCCCAGCCAGTCTATTGATATATGTGCTTAGAACTCTTGAGTGCTTGATTCTGCCATGTGCTGAACTGTCTAGAACAATTCTTCTAACTGGACAGCCTGGTCAGGACCAACCTGCACAAACAGCAAGAGATAATCCCTAGGTGGAGGGACCAGCAGTTCATAGAGAAAATGTAGACAAAAATGGGCAGAGAAACTGGGCTAAACAAAGATAAAGTGACTTGCTTGAAATTGCAATGCAAGTAAGTGACAGAGCTGTGGTGTTCTGACCCCTGAGTCATTCTGCCTTTCTGGCCTCAATCAAATAGCAAGTATGCTTAATTCTGAGCATGTGAGCAATCCTGACAAAAGGGATGAAGCACACAGACATTTTAAGCAGAAGGTTTTCCTAGTCAACTGTTGCATCATAAACATTTTACGATCAGTATCTTCATTGTGATTATTATTTTGGAGCTGATCGTGTTTTTATAGCAAACATGCCAACACTTGACTTGAAAGTCTAGTCTGGTTTCTTGTGGTTGGATCATGGACTTTACTAGTCTTTTCTTGGCATTGATTTCTAAAATTTCTCTATTCTAACCGCAACCTGGGTACAACCCTTTACTTCTGTGGTGAGTAATCCTGTCAACTGGAGTCTGCTTCTTTGTGAAAAGGCATTTTGTCTTTCATATAAAAATAGCAGGAAAAATTAATTCTGGAAGGGAAAAAAAAGTGGGTCAAATATCTGCTTTCAGAATTGTCTGCTAGGTGGAACCTGGGAAACTTACACATAGATTATGTTCTTGGCTAGCTAAGACAAACCGGCATGATTGAAAGGAAATGAATTCATTCTGTAATTGCTACATGAAGGAATAATCTAATAGGGGTTATTACCTGTAGGCTCATCTATCTATTCATAACTGTAATATAGCCCTTTATATGACTCCAGACCCTGTGATTTTTCTACATAATTCATTGTTTGGTTTCTAATTAAAGAACAAAAACAAATCACTTTTAACAATTTTCATCCTTTCCAGAAGAAAATTGAAAGAAAAATAACTTACTTACATCATTTCTGTATCTTTTCATTGAAGCTACTTTATGTCATACATGTCACTTTAGATTTCTCCACTTAAAGGAAAAATAAACCATGGTGGACTTCAGAAGCAAAAATCTGTTCAAAACTCCCTTTTTGGCAGGAAAAAAAGAATATATTCAAAGCTTTCTTAATTTTTATCGCTAGTGAGATTTCCCAACAAGCAGCTTTACTGTTTCATTTTGCCTCCAGCAAATATATCAAGATCAGTAATAAGGCCCTATAGTAAAACTTTTATGTATTAAAAGAATAATATTTTGACACTCATTGACACAAGCAAAAATACAACATGAAATTAGTGTTTGACAACACAATAAGAGCATTGTGCTTTCTCCTAAAATGAATGAGAAAAATATTGTGTTGCATTACTACGGAAGGTTATTCAGAACTGACCTTTAACATTTATCTGGATTATACTGCTTGCTGTTTTATTAATAAAATTTCATACTACTCTCTCCTGCATTTACTTGAAGAGTTTTAAAACAATTGGACTATCAGCTTACAAGAGAAAAGTTATACAGTATTTCCTAGTATTTCCTACTGGTGTGAGGTCCTTTGTTCCATTAGGCATTGATACGGTTTTTATTCAAGATGTTTCACAAAGATTATCAGCTTTTTTTTCCTTATCTTCGTGACTTTAGAATTTTTGGATTATTATCTAAAAATGCCACCTATCGTACTTGAAAATTAAAAAACAAACAAACCCCTGAGTGGGGCCTTAACCAAACCCCCGGATCTGAACATAACTAACTTCTGAGAATGTTCACAGCTGCATCTCTACTTTTTGGCTTAAGTACACCACTGCTTAATGTTTTAAATTACTTCTATGACAAGTTATTTGTGTATAACTTTGTGGCTTCAAAGAGAGCTTACAGTACAAGGGCTGACACATTGCAGAATTCTGCACCCTCACTGCATTCTGGCAGACAAAAATATTTGGTCAAAAGCTCATGAGATTGTTGGCAATGTATTGTATTTCATTTTCCTCCTTCGTGTAAATTGTTATCATCTTAATTCTGTCTCCATATTTTTACTACTTGCAGCAGTAAACCCTTTACCTGGGCACTTCTGCACCCTGGGTGGCAGCAGCAGATAGGGCAGCATCAGCAGCTGCACCGCCAGTAGTAACCAGGCCAGCGGCGTAGTAGCTGCCATTTTTGCAGCCCCCACCTTCAGTGGTCACCCTCCCCTTGGCTATGTTCTGTTTTACGGTTAGACAAACAGTCTCTTGTTTGTGAGATTGCTGTTATGGGCAGACAGGTGATTGGTGGTGTTAGTCTGAAGCCAGGCAGGAGATAGGGCAGAGTGTCACATTATTCACTAAGTGTTTTGTACAGTGAAAGTAAGTAGGATATAATAAACAGCAAGTTATAATTGTCACTGGCTGCAGTGGGCAGTAAAAAATGGAGTAACATGGATACAGCTAGAGTTCTCTTTATCTCCAGTTTTGCATTAATGGGGAAGAAAGAAAACCAATAGCTCAACCTTACCCAAACACTTTTAAATTAGTTATGTTTGGAAGAGAAATATGTTCAGGAAAATATTTAGTGAATATAGGTGTCATGAAAAAGAGCTTGGTCTTACAAAGCAAGAAGTTGAACACTGTTCAGTTACAGAATGATTTAAAATTTCAAGATTTACTGGTGAGGTGATTTTCAAATTGAAGGGGACAGGGGTTTGAAAATCAGAGTAAGAGTATTTATCCCTTCCTGAAAAGCAACTTTCAGATTAGATGCCCCAAATACATTATTGGTTCTGATGTATAGAGCCTTTCCCCTCCCTTAGTATCATACAAATTCAACTCTATTTGATACTTCCAATATGGTCAATACATCTTACCAAGAACAAACTATAAGCTTTTATTTCTAGCAAGCTGCTGGTAAACTGGGTATATTTCTTTCATGGTTACAATTATGCAAGATTGGTTTTGTTTCAGTGGAAACACAAATGAGCAGATTAGTTGCCTACACTCATATTTCAGACTAGGGAGCCTTTCTGCTATGTTTGTCTTTCTGAATAACACCATCAGTAACAAGAATCAATAGTGGGCCAAAAACTACAATCCTAACTCAGTCCAAATTGACATTGTGGTAAAAGCTGTAGAATCATGGTTTTGTGTCAGCATTAGGATAAAATCAGCTTATACTTGCATTTTAATCACAAGGCATTTTCCCCTGTAATTGAGCTACATTACTGTTTGTTCAGCCTTTTGTGTGATGCACATAATGTGTACAGTATCAACGTGAGAGAATTTTTGCTCTGGGCAGCTGTATATGTATACCTTAGTGTCTTTATATAATCTTTTTTATACAGTGTGCTCTCATGCATATTCTTTGTATATCCAGTACACACCTTGGTTTTTAACAGTAGAAGCAATCCGTCAGTCTCCTGTGACTCGGCCCCTTTTTCTCCCCTCAAAAGTCTAAAACTATCAGTCATCATTCCCAGTTTCTCATGCAAGTTTCTTTCTATTAAGCAATCAGAGATTGCGGTTTCTGTTTCAAAAACTGCAAGTCCTCGGCCATGTTCCATTGGAAAGGGCCAAATTGTGGCACTTGGAACCACTTCACACTGTGAGTCACTGAAGCAAGGGTTGTGTCATGGTAGGACATAATTCCTCCCCAGACAGTCTCGTGTGCACAGAACAGGGCAGCCCATTTTCTCCTAGAGCAGCTGACCTACTTGATGTGAAACCAGTGTGAAGAGGGCAGGTGAATTAATAGCCATACCCCTTTTGTGGCACAAAAACAATAGTCCCTGACTGTGTATTACTGACCTTGCTGCTGCCCATATTGAGCAGAGTGAACTCCTTTGTGGCTCCCCACCTCAACAGCCACATCCATGTAAAAACTTGTCACAGGCTAACCAGAACATTCAGTTCAGATTCTCAGTGGTGTCTCCCCCACCAGAATAACTACAGTTGGGATCATCAGACAGTACTGATCAGCCCACTGATTTCCTCTCTGGCTGCTAGACAATGAAGTATGAAATGTTGCCAAAACCAAAATTGCTTTAAATGGTGACAGTGCATCGTAGGTTGTCAATGGGTGGTGATGTTTTTTGCCTTAATCAAAAATGCTTCTTAAAGTGGTGTAACCCTCCACAAGAACTGAATAAATAAAACTAGACGCCTACCATGGTGCAATCTGTTTTTGCACCATGAAAATGATGCACTCTGGATGAAATGCAACGTATCTGTTCAGTCTCCTGTAGTAAATATTATTGATTTGTTTTTTAAGTAGGTAATGGGTTTTTTCCAGAAGAATTGGGTATATTACATAGGGTTATGTATGGAAGGCCTTGTTTTTTTGATTTCATAGTAATTGCAATGCAGATGTTCTATAATAGTAGAATAAAAATTTTAATTAGATCAGAAGCTATACTTCTCATCGGTCTCTCTGGCCTTTCAGCCATCATTTTCTTAAAATGTAGGGCTTGCCACTCCGTAAGTCACAAGAAAGGCTTTACTCATTTTGTGGAAAAATCGACAGTGAACACTGTCTCCAGAGCAGAAATCATCAGTTGTATTTTAAAACATAAGCATCCTCTGAGGTTTGCATTTGTATTTTTCATTTCGTCCTGAACAAACGGGTCCCTAATTAAGCCAATTTCTAATAATAGATTGTACTTGCTACTAGGGGTGCTGAAGTGGTCAGTTTAAAGAAAAGGAATCAAATGAATCTAGTTAAACAAAGCCTCGATTAACAAGTCTTGTTATTCATGGATGGCAGCACAGTTAATAAGTGTTTTCTGGCTTGGATGCTGAACTGGAAGTTCATGATGAGGCACATCTGAAACACGCTCCAGATTCTTAAGACAAACACTCACACTACCATCTTAATTCAAGCAGCATGCACAGAATTAGTATGTATTGGTTGTGCTAATCCAGTTCAGGTTTTCCTCTTCACTAGTCCAGGTGTGAACAGTACTGTACTCTAAGCTAATGACTTTTACATGGTCGTTGAGGAAAACTGGGTCAAGGATAGAAATGGAGCCTAAAATCAGTGCCCTCTAATCAGAGGAATGTAGAAAACATAAGTTGAGGAGAGACTTTTGGCAGGAACTGTAGTTAATACATGTGGAGCAGATATCTTGGTCATATAATAACAAAAGTGTATCTGCTTGTTAGACTTGCTGTGAATCCTTCTACAGTTAACTTTCTTCTTTCAAATGTACATGGTATAGTCAGTATTGCCTTTAGACTTTGTGAGTCACTAGAGCAGAGCCAAGAGGAGTTCAAATATGGAAAATGTGTTTGGTGTATTTGCCATTAAAGGAACAGTGTTATTTTTAAAAAACTGAAGTTTCCATAATTGTTTTCTTCTTCTCCACAGCATTTACCTTATTTTGGTAACCAAATCCAATGAAAGGGGAAAGAAAGGGTTATAAAAAATGTATCGCAGCAAGTGGCTTAATATCAACCCATTACAAATCCAAGAAATTTAGGAAAGCCCAAGACCTTCCTTCCTCTCCACAAAAAAATCCTAAAATATGTGACCAGATGATAGTTAAAAGACAGCCAAGAACCAAAGCTGGGCAATGATTTTATCACAGATTGCAGCCCAGCCATGTTATGGGTCATGTGGTTCAGCATATGAACAGGAAGGTGAGAATTGGTGAACTTTTGCCTCAGTTGTGCAGTCCATCAGAGAATAAATGGACCAAATCGCTGTGCAGCTGTATAAGGAGGTGAACGGCTGAATACTTCTCACACAGAGGTCTTTGTGTTCTGGACATGATCTAGCATTATGATAGGATGCAATGGCTGCGGCTTTGTAGCAATTACTAACCCATTATCACGCTAGAACACAAGATCATTTATCTTCTAATTCAGAGTGTCACCTGTTCTTCATTTACCAGTCAATAACCATTAATTATGCTCAGTGGAAATTTAAACAAAGCTTTTCCCCTCTGTTAAAACCAGTAAACCATTCAGTAATGACAAATAAATTTGGAGCAGCATATCTCCTCTTCTCCTTGTTCTCAGCCTGAAGTCTGGTACAATATGAACTCTAAAAGGAAATGCCTTCAATAGGTCAAGGGCCTTCAATAGTCTGATGACCCCCCCACACACACATTTTTAACATTTACTGTAGTGAAAGTGTGTGACTACTACTAGCATGCAGATTTTTGATCAGCTGTATGATATGTACTGGTAAAAATGCATATTGTAATGCTGAATATGTTACAGATATTTTCCCTTCACCAACTTTGCTTTTGTCTTGATTTTACAAAAACAACAACAATGTGCCCCTTTGGGAAAGCAATCAATGATTTTCTTCTTTTTTAATTAGTAGCATATTCTTTTTCACTGATTTGATTGAGGTAATTTATAAGAAAGATCAAATGACAAAGAAAATAAAAAGGAAAATAGTAATACATTCTCAAGTAATCATTATTCCAAGCTCTGTTTTTCTACTGGGAACACAGGCAAAGTTGCTTTAAGTTTAGCTGTATCTGTGGTGTTCTTTCCAATTTTGACTTAGTAGAAATGTACTACTATGTAAGTAATATTTCTAGGGAAATGGCTCACTTGCCCTTTGAAATTATAGAAAAATTATGACAAAGCAAATGCAAAAAGATCTGATAGGGATGATAAGATTTGGTTTTGTTTTATATTTCATTAGTTGTCTCATTCAGTTAAACTAAAATTGCATCTTTAAAAAAAGCGAGGGCAAAATATAACATTCCAACAATACTCAAGTTAGGGATTCTCAATCTTCTTAGACCCAGGGCATCCCTCACTAGACTTAAGGAAACCTTTGGAAAATGCCAGCTTAGTTTTCACTTTTTTTTGACTGTGGAAAAATAAAGCAATTCTTCCTTAAGTTGCAGAGACCTCAGAAAGACCACTGCAGGTCTGAAAGTTTTTAACACTATGAATTCCAATTTGAGATCCCTAGATTTATCTGTGAATCATGTTTGCACAGCTAACAGTGCTAATATTGTGTGGCACCTTTCAAAAGATCTGAAGACAGCCTTGTTGAGAACCATTGCTCTAAGTAATAACCAAAAACAACTGTAAATATTTATGTCCCTGATGATCCACTAATGGATATTTGGTTTTATTTCTTAGTTTGACAATATGAATATTCTACAATATTAACTATGTAGTAAAATAACATTCAAAATATTAAAAGATTTGCCATTAAATAATAGAAAAATGCATGATTGTGATCTATCTTGCATTTGTTACTATGTATCTGTAACTGAAATGAAAATCAGCCGTATTAAAATGCATTTTGCGTATGTGCTTTTACATAAAAGAGGTGAAGTAGCTACATCTCTGTTCGGTCTGCTTTGTCTATTTTGAACAAAGTACAATGGGCCATACCCTGAATCTGTTTTGCACGTAGATCTCCCATTGAAATTGGTGGACTCACGGCAATCTTTGACTGATTGAGAACTGAAAGGCTGATCCTGAAAATTCTTATTCTGTTGAATAGTGCTCCCTCAGAGGCACAATCCTGTTGTTTTCATCAGGACTCCTTAGGTCAATTAAGAGATCAAGGACCGAGTTAAAACAGCAAGATTTGTGTTCTGCATATTTGAGACATTGATTTTTGTTCATTGAGGCTGCAAACCCTACAAGTCTGTTCCATCACAAAGAAACACAGTGGAACATAGGGTATCAGTGATTTACAATGCCCTTTTGAATCAAAAAGAAACTGAAACATCCCAAGAAAGATAGTAGGAAAGATAGGAATTGAGACGTCTCTTCCCAACAGGAGGAATTTCACCAGTCAGTCGGATATTGCTGCGTCATTGGCTAGAACACTCAACCCTGGAGAGGAAAAATAAAGCTGCTGCCATTGTCCTGCCCAGCAGGCTACATCCCTAAAGCACAATTAATGTCAAGGACATACACAGCAGTTGCCCAAAATCCGTCCTTCCCTACACGTCCAAGATGCAAGAGGAACATGCTAATAACATCTCAAAGAATTCTGAAAGATGCATAGAATAATAACCTGAAAGAAAAATGGCTTGCAGATAGAGGCACTTTAAAAGGAATATTTCTTCTTGCTATGTCTGACACTGATTTACCGAAAGGGAAAAAAAGAAAAAGAATTGAACTTTTCAGGTGGTATTTACTAAGAGAAACTGAGCTGTCCCAGAGCTTTTATTAATCTGATTTGCAGAGTATCTCCTAGCAGCTGGGGACCTACTAAAGTTGTTTTCTTTAAATCTGATGTGAAGAGGTCAATGCAAATAGCATTGTGGATTACACTGTAAGAAGACAGAATGGGCGGTTTTGGGCGGGGGTGGGGGTTTTTTTACCAGATGGAGAGAGATTTGAGCTATTTTTGTATACTAGTAATTTATTGCCTGGCATGTAGGTGCTGCTCTTTTCCTAAGGAAATACAGTATTTCCATCACTTTGATTGACCTGTAGTAACAGAGTTCATCCATAATGTCTAGGGGACAGTTTGGTCAATGAGGTATGGCACTGGACTGGAAGTCCGAAGAAAGGTGCTCTATTACTGACATTGACCTGCTGTGTAATCTCAGACCGAGCTCAGTACTTCCCTGTGCTCTTGCCTACCTTCTCATCTCTGTCTTGTCTATTTAGACTATAAGTGCTTTGGGGCAGAGATTCTCTCTCATCCTGTATTTGAATAGAGATGCTTCTGAGGAGACACCTGTAAAAACCATAAACAGCATTATGATCTAGGCAGAATAATTATCTGTGAAACTTGGATTCAAATTCAATACTGATTTTTGTCACTGTGCTGATCTTTGCCCCCCTTGCCCCCTTTGCAAGAGAAATGTCAATGTTTGCCTAACTTTCTTCCCTGGTATTTCTGGACACAAGAAAGCTTTGTTCAAATGTTTCTCCCTGTGTGAGAAAAGCAAGAATAGCTGAATTTGAGATAATGAGAAAATATTGGTCCTTGGTACTTTTATTTTTGAAGTGCACGCACGTGTGGGTGTGTTGCTGGGCATTATGGTTACATCTAGTTAAAGACAGCCAAAAGAGTATTTGACCAGTTTTATATTGCTGTGCAAACAGCAGCACCTTAAAGGTGAGCGAGATGTGCAAATATTGCTCTCCATCTATTGCAAAGGCAAACGAATTGAAAAACAGCTTCACTGCTGACTTCTAAGTACTATGAGATATGCTCAATCCTGTAAAAGTTGTCCTGAACTGGTTAATAGTCCCACATTCAAAAAGTGGTAATTACCCTGGCTGGATGCATACATATATCTGGTTATCTGCAAATCAAAAAATGTGGTAATACAATAACATGTACCAAAGAGGCCACTTACATATGTAGTAAATCTGGATTTGTTTATCTTTCTGCAGGCTATGTGGCTGATGTTGCAAACGGATGAGCCAGAGGACTTTGTCATAGCTACTGGGGAGGTCCATAGTGTCCGTGAATTTGTGGAGAAGTCATTTAAGCACATCGGGAAAACCATTGTGTAAGTAGCAGTATGAGAGAGCAGCCATGGACCTTAGAATCCCTGTAAGCTATTTACAGGCCACTTTGGTCATGTCATTATGGAACAATAGTTCTTCGTATTTTTTTTTCACATTCTGGTTTTGTAACGCAAGTTCTTTTGAATACAAACACTTGACCCTTCCTCACCTGATCCAGCCTCAGGGTACATGTCCAGCATTCTATTTCATACCTAAAAAAAATCCTGCTGAATATGATCTACTCCATGTGGATTATGTTGGTCATTTGTACAGCCTGTTCATCTTCCAGTTTCAGTATATGTGCTGCCAAAGGATAGATCTGATGCTCTCCCTGTATGTGGGAGGCATTGCCACCTCTGAGATTACAATGCAGTGTCTATACCATTCTACATTGATTTGCAGAGGACATTTAAGATAATGTTTGTCATTGGCATATTCTTCTTCCCATCCTTTCCTCTTTCCCTCTCCCCTCTTCTCCCCCACTATGCAAAACATTACCTCTACTTTGCTCCCAGCTCTGCTGGTTTAAGGTGTGACACCTGTAAACTCATTTCCTTTCTGCCTGGCCGCACACCGTCCATCCGGCTGGGATTACATAGCAGCTTAATCCACAGTCTTATTAGCCTTCATCCTACTGAGCCATAAAAATGTTGAGCTGTGGGTGCGGAATGTTTACAATGCATATTCTGCATAGTTTGATTGAAAATACAAAATTCCTTCTCAAGGCCAGATAATAAAATCAGGATGGCTTTGTGAATGCTTTCCGTAATTTATATTTTTATTGTTTATTATTTTTTCAATTTCCCTCCTTCTGTATCTTCTCTGGGCCCCATGCATCAACATACCAATCTCAGCTGGAAAAGGGAGAGGAAAGCCACAGGCTCTTCCATGACGCTAGCACCAGGGCTGTTCCTCAGGCCATCAGTCACTGGTGCAGCTGGTGAACTTTTGACAGGACCAATAAGCTTTACTTGGGAACAAAAACTTGACAAATTCAATAAATATGCAGAAGTGCACAGATATATACAATATTATTTGAACAGGCAGTGGGTGGCTGGGGAGATAATAACATTTTCCCTCAATAGCTTTTAGTCTGGTTTCAGTTTTTGGCCTTTAATTTTAGAAAAAAAATCAGAGAGATTTGGAGCAAAAGAACCTCTAGCCCAAAAGCTCAATTTTAGGACATTTTTCTTTCCATGATTAGCATCTCTCAGATTGTTTGCCAGCTCGAACCATAACAACGGTGACATTTGTCCGGGCAGAAATGAATATTGGGAACATTAAGATGTCGCACACGGCTGGGTTCGCATGCGGGTCAGTGGAGCTGGTGGGTCTTTTTCCCTTTGGGCGGGGGTTTGCAAAGGAGGCGGCTACACACGCGTGATGGTTGCAAGATTTTTGTTTTCGTTTTACTTGCACGTAAGCAGAATGGACGCATAGGCGCAAGTCAAAACAGATAACAGATACCAGTTGCGTTGCGAGATCGAGATCGACAGCTGCAGAGACCCTCTCGAGATAGTGACGAACAAGGTCTTAACGAGTGCACTGGGAAGGGGTACACCGGGGCAATTTCGTTGGTGGAGAAGCACGTCAAGGCTGGCCAGGCCTGGGCGGGGAAGAAAAGCTCCTCCTCGATGCACTGACGAGCGCTGCTTCTGCTGAGCGGAAGCTTGCACATGGGTTTTATCGGCCGAATGACGTGTCTCGCATCACAGGCATGGATTGGTTAGTTCTTCCACCTGCTTTTGGCACGCGCGGGAACAAAGTAACAGAAAAACAAGGGGTGTCCCAGGGCAGGAAGAACTTGCCCGGGTGCATGCTGCACAGTTTTGCAGGTTTGTGCTGACGGCACAGTTTTTTGCACAAGACATAAGAATGTTCCTGTCTGATTTTACTTTTTTTCTCTTTATGTATTACATTTGTTTATTATAGCTACTTTTTTTCTGGTAAATGTTGTTTTAAATTGAAAGCAGCACCTTTTAGAATAGCAAGTAAAATTTTCCTATATATTATGGAAATGATTGGTCCAGGCAGATGACAAATCTTGTGATATGCATTTGTTCTTCTGTTCTTTGTCCAATGTTGCTTTGCAGCAGGAAGATGAAAAATTAGACAGTTTGTAAAAATGGGTGCCTAAGGAAAGGCACTTAAATTTATAGATAGATACATAAATGACTGACCTGACTTTCAGAATGTTAAGCACCTACAGCTTTCACTGATGTCAATGGAGCCACTCAGTTAAAATTGAACACGCTAGATAAATGTTTTGCTACATTATGCTAGAGTACTCAAAACTCCAAAGGAGAAAGAAGTGAATGTGTTAAAAAAAAATAAACCTTCCCCCTATCTGCTCTCAATGGCATGAAAAACAACAAAAAAGTATTTTTGTAAATATCACCTATTTTAAAGGAGAAACTAAGAATGTCCTTTAATTTTTAAGTGGTCATGGTGTGCAGAATGTTGCCTCATTTTTTTTCAGTGTTTTATTTACACATAAAGGAATGGGTTGCATTTAACAGTGCCTTAATTAAAGGGGTAATTAGCATGTTCAGTGTTTAGATTAATTAAACCAATTTTAGACTTCTAAGCCAGTATTTTCCCAATTAGTGAGATGGGAGCGATATTTAAATGTGCAGAGAAAGCTGTATTATGCTTCTTAAACATACAATGAAAGACGCTGGGTAAAATTTTCATTGCTTAGGTGCTGAAATCCCAATTTCAGAGTGCTTTGAAAGTTGAATCCAATTCTCTTTACATATGACTTAAAACCATAAGTGGCTGGATCACTTTTAAAAAATTTGGCTACTAATCATGTAGCTGCCTTTGATATTTTTGCCTGCTTCAAATAATGTATTAATCACATCCTTAAGTGATTTCTGGCAATACTAATATGTTAACTTACTTATGTAGTAAAGTCAAGTGTTAACACAGTTTCAGCAGTTTGTATTTTAAAAAATGATGTTGTTTAGGTGCTGATGATTTGCTTTTAGAAATGTTGCCTTTAGAGTGGTGTAGCCATGATCATATTCACTAGTCCTCCCCCCACCCCTTATAAATATTCAGCTGACCCTTCTTATACTGATTCTGGGTTGATAGTAAGGATGGGCAAATTAGAGTAATGTAGAACCCATGTGCTACTCATTAAAAAGTGTTGCTCATCTCTCAGCTGAACTAAAACTGTTTCTGAAGATTGAAAAAGATTTTTTGGGGGAACCTCTTTAATTTTTCTGTGTCCTGACAGAGGTTGATCCTTCTCAACATAATGCCCCCACACACAGAGCTCCTCCCCCCTACCCCTCTCCCCCTCTTTCATTGCTGCTGTCTTATTGACCAGATGCCTGATAACCTCTCACATTCTTTGAAACCCCCAAGGGCCTGTTACACCAGCTCCTCCAGTGTGAATAGATCTTCTTTAAGGAGTAACCAGACACCCCAGTTCTCCACATTCATGCAGTGGGATTCCACTGGTACATCCCTTTAATCTGCTATTTAAAATTCTACATGATGTCCATGACTGATGATCTAGAATGCACTGTAAGTTCATTATATCGGTGCCTGCAAGAAAAGTGGATTGCTTCATTACCCCATCCTGAAAAATCCGTTGTTTTCAGGAATTAGGAAATTTCATGATCCCAAATGACTCTTTGGGGACAGAGCATCTGGCTGCCTGACTTTTTTTTTCTTTTTTTTTTAAGTGACAGAAAATCTTTCTGGTATTGCTCCACAGCGTATCTTTCAAAATCCATGAGCCTGTGAAGTAAGGATCCAGATGATATTGCAATTGAAACAGTGTATAACATGGGTGAGGGCTTGAGGCAAACCTACAGTGACCATTAAACCCTGTCACTGTGATGAGTTTTATGCTTTGGATAGTGCAGTTAGAATTTCTCCTCATATTCAGACTCAGTCATTGCGGTTTTGGTTGCTTAGTATTTGGTAGCATGTAGTACCCAGAAAAACAATCTTGAATACTCTACTGCCAAGTTTAAACTGCTGCCATGATTCATATACTTTTTCTTCTTAGTACATCATATTAACTTGTGCAGTTAAACATACCGGACAGGCTAATAAACCTTTCCAAAAAGTAATATCATACCATGCTATTCAGAGGTTACAACACATTGTTGGACTGTATGCGTTAGCCCAAAACATGAAAAAGGAAATTTTTAATACATGTCTTGTAAATAACTGAATGTACAGCCTCAACAAGGTTGGCACATTATTTCCCCAAAATCTAGTATAAACAGAAGTTTGTTTGTATCGGTTTGTTTTACTTAGATTTTCCTCTTAACACTTTTTGTACCAGGAATAAATTTGGAATGATATTTATATAATAGCTGTGAGTCATTTAATTCAGTCCTTTGTACTGACAGGAAAGCCTTTGAGCTACAAATATTTTCCTCCTGTAAGCGTTACACTTTTTTTTCCCCTTTTACTTTCCTTTCTACTTATTGCTAATTAAGTAAAACTGGAGGGAAACACTTCCCTCTGTATAATTTAAACTACAGCAGGGTAAACCAAACAGGCAAACGCTTGTCTTGACTAATTTTCTGTCATTAATCTTATTAAATTAGAACAGGATTGCAAGGATAGCCTGAAACGATGACAGCACTCAAAAGTTCTTTGCAGACTGCTGTCTGCATATTGGGGGTAGGAGTAGGGAGGGGGGAGGGGGGGCTGTTCAGGCAATGGAAAGATTTATTGTATTTTTTTATTAATATAAAATGTATATACATTTGTAGCAGAAATATGCATCGCTCCAAGGCCAGAATTAATGCAGGAAAATGAACAAATTATCACAATCATACTGGCTCCACGTTTTAGTTTCTGTAGTGACTAACGTGCTACTTTGTCTGTAGCAATTCTCCTGAAGTGGGATTGGTCACAGAAATCAGTATAAAAGTGTGAAGTCGGCCACTAGAAGGCTAGGAGCTTTTCTCCCTTCACTGATGTGGACGGTTAAACTGAGAGGGGTTTTATTTTTAAGGGTTTGAAGTGAAAAGCTAAGTTATGGAAGCATATAAGAGATTTGAAGGGTTCCTACAGGAATGCAAAGCAGACAATGCAGTGGCAATGGTGTGGGAAAGAGGAAAGGGATCCATCAAAAGACTTCATCAGGAATCACTGTTTTCAAGTCTGGCTTTTGCCCACAAGAACTGGCTGTCTGATCAGTAACACTCTGTTGCACTTAGCAGTATGGGAAAGCGAGATCTTAGGTCAGAAAGAGAGAGGCTGAAACTTGGTGCACAACTGAAGTTGTTTTAACAGCAAAGGATGAAAAAAAACAGTTGTCACTGAAAAATATTCACTTAGTTAAAGTTACACAGAAAGCAATGCTTTCTTTTGATTTTTTTTGTTAAATTTTGCTCTCCCTTAACAGTATTAATCACTGTTTTATTTGATATGCTATATTTATATGTTGTTGTTGACTGTATATACTTCAGTCAGAAAACTGTCTTAGAAATCTTAGAAATGCAAGAAGCTTTTTTGCTTTCTCTAAGCTTTCTGGTCACATAGGAGCATAAGACTGAAGGGGACCATGCTCATCACCAAGTACAATCCCTTGAATTAGCAGGCAACCATTTATCCGTAAAGTCCTAAATATGGTGCAGCGACCCCTCTCATCTGCCACAGCCACATAGCAGTCACAGAAACAAAACTCAAAACACCCAACTCCCTTCAGTGTGACAGAGGCAAAAAACAGAGGAGACAAAGGTGCTGCCAATGCCCTGCCCCCTGCTGTGGCAGAAAAGTTACTAAGTGAATATCAGATCACGGTCTTAGGAGTTGGTAGATATGACAGCAGTCTCAAAACTCAAGTTAACCCTGATCTGAATTTTGAAAACTTAATTTTTTTATTATTATCATTATTTATTTTCATAAACCAAAAATGCTGAGATGCTGTGAGAAGTGTCCCACATGATAGCCAGGTAGGCACTGGATTTTCCCTTTTTGGGGAGAGTTCAGCCTTTTACAATTTTTTGGTTTCAAAATGGAATGAAAGAAGTTTCCGCAAAATGAAATTGTAAAAAAAGTTCCAATTCTGGACTGTTGAAACATTTTTGTTTTGAATTTGACTTTTTTGGATTACAGTTTTTACGGCAAAAAAAAAAAAATTGCAAAATTTACATTCTGAAAATGTCGTGGCATCCTGGGTTGATGATATCAGAATGCTTCCTTTTGTTTTTTTCAATGAAATTTCATTTAAATGAATTCATTTGCAATGTAGTTTTATTAAAAAAGAAACATGTTTTTTGGTCCAAAAAACCTGCAATCATTTTGATGAACAATTATCCTCATTCCTGTGGTATTTCTAGTCTGGTCAGAGGAAAGAAATACTGGAATCCCATTCAGCAGACGAAATTGCAAGATTTCTCATCCAAATTTGCAGACTCAAAGAGATTTAGTCAGTATGGAGGAGCAGTCTGCAACAGAATGAAGTGGAAGTACTTTATCCCTGCTAAACCATGTTATAAGTTTAAGTCATGTTCTCCTTCTTGTTGTACAGATGATCAGGAAAGGGAGATACTCAGCTGAACTTATCAACATGTTTACTGTTATCTTTTGAGATTCACCACTATTATGTGAACATGTTTGCTTCTGAACACAGGCCTTCCTAATCAGGAGCAGCATTACTCTCTCAATTTTTATCCTTAATCTCTTGATATTTGGTGGTTCTCCTAAAGCACCAACTCATGCAGTCAAGTAATTTCAGTTATTTTATGAGAATATCAACTTTCATTTTATTTGCAACTGAACGGTTCTAGCTGTCAAGGTTAGAAAGAGAAGCTTGGAAAGGTAATCCCCAAAGAAACAAAAAAGTGAAAGTGAAATATAAAGAACCCCCAAATGTATTATTCTTAAAAGCCTTATGACTTTGAGCTTGACTCCTTATTTTTGTACACTTGGTGTTGGCAATAGGATGGCTTCGACCCTGTAATTCTCTCAGCTTTTATTAATATTTGTGGCATTTTAGAGCCACTTCTGCAAAGTACCTTTTCAGCAAAATACTTCAGTCTTTGCTTCCCTGTAAGAATGGGCTTGAACTCTGTCTGCACTGAGAGCTTGGGTTGACCTTGAGGCATTGTCCTCATGCTCATACTTGCTGGCTAGCTACGCTGAAACACCTTAATTTGATCTCTGGCAGCAACATCCCCCCCAGCTCAGAAAGTTCTTCTGAGTTTACCGGGGTGTGAAAGTCAGCAGCAATCCCACAGTTCCCTATTCCTGACTGACATTCCCTTTTTCTCTTTACTAACTATAAATAGACAAGCCCAGATGGAGACATGGGTAATCTTTTGTCAGGTTAATGAAAGCTCTCCACAATAGAACTTGAGGTTCATTTTAAAGTGGAGCTTAAAAATTAAGAAGCACATTGTTGATTGAACAGCTTTGATATAGGCCATGAGATAAAATATAGACAGGAAAGGTAGATCATCTATTTTTGGGGGTGGGGGGAAAGGAGGGAGGAATACACACACATACACACAAGCACACACTCTCCTAACCATAACCCGTTACAATATCCACACCCGTACAAAGGCCTGCTAGCCACCCAAAACCATTACAATAGCCCATGCACTACACACACAAATGCTGGTTTCTCAGACCAGGCAACCCATTCCCTTCATCCCCACCCCACTTGCAGGGTGACAGACTAAGTTCATGTGTTGGGACTACTTTGCACCTGGATCCTTTTTAGGGAGTATCTGGAGTACACACACTTTTTTTAAGGAATTTTTTTTGTGTTCCAAGCCAAGTCAGCCAGATCAATTCCAAATTCATTCAAGAACCATATGTGGCAAGCATCCTCCACCCCCACCTGGGGCTTCAGATGCTTCCAAATCCTTTGGTAGGCATCCTATGTGCAAGCCCAAGCCCAGAGGCTTAGGGTTCAGATGCCCCTAAGTTTCACTTGCCCTCAGCTATATGGCCACAGAAGCAAGCTGTGTACACACATACTGTGGAGTCATCATGACTTGAAACGCTGTTGTCTCTGAGGCCAGCCAAATGAACTATATAGTAAATCATTTTGGCTTTGGATTAATGGTATAGCAAGGTTGTACTGTTGTAGGTAGGGGGAATACCATGAGCACCAAGGTGGTTTTCCTACTGGCAGGGGAAAACCACAAATGTAGCATGGGGTAGTACTGTGACTGAGGTAATGCAATTAAAATGGCATGGTGTAGTGGAGGGTTACACCCATGTCTGCTTGCAGACAAGACTCCGTATGAGAGCATCATAGTTAGCCTTCCACTTGGACTTCCAGGAGGATCTTGACTACACGCCAACTTTATGGAATTGGGAGATTTCTCCCTAGCTTGCTCCTGTGGCCATATGGCTGGGGGCAAGTGAAACTCGGGGACATCCAAACCCCAAGCTTCCGGGCTTGGGCCTGCACATAGGATGCCAAAAGATTGGGAAGTATTTGAAGCCCCAGGCAGGAATAGAGGATGCTCGCTGGTAGCAGGGCCACATATCGTTCTTGAATGATTTGCACGGATTTGGAATTGATTTGGCTGATTTGTCTTGGGACCTGAAAAATTTTCCAAAGGAAGGAAAAAAAAAACCCCAAAAAGGTTGTATTAAGGCTAAGGATTAGTAGGCTAAGATCAAGTGTAGTTTGCTGCACTGGTCTTCTGCCCTACTGAATTCACCTTAAAATGACATTGTGTAGTAGTGTGTGCAGACCTTTCCAATGCAGTACAGACAGGATACATTACAAAAGTGTGATATAGCCTGACCGTGGGAGAATTTCGGCTACACGCCTGCTTTATGGAAATGGGGGACCACTCCTTAGTTTGCTTCTGTGGCCATTGGCTAAAGGCAAGTGAGACTTGGGGGCATCCAAACCCCAAGATCTCCAGGGTTGAGCCTGCACATAGGAAGCTTGCCAAATGGATTTGGGAGTAGCTGAAGCCCCAGGCTGAAAAGTCTGGGGTGGAGGATACTTGCTGGTTGTAACGCCACATATAGTGTTTGAATGATTGAGTTTTGCTCAGTCGATAGGATTCAGAATTCATTTGGCTAATTTGACCTAGATTTTGAAAAATTTTGCAAAAATAATAAAATAAAAGTAGATACAAATGTGCTTCTTGAACATGTGTTTGGCTAAGTACAGGCAGTCACCAAGCCCAAAGCTGAATCAATTCAATCTTTGCATGTTAGTCTAGGCTGCAAAGATTAAACTGAGAAACAACTGGACACACATTTACTTTTGATTCAGGAAATGGAGCCACATGCCTGCAGTGGCTCAGGCCAGACAGGGGATACTAAAGCATGGCTCTCTGACACTTCCTCCTCTCGCTGCCCCCAAGGTCTGTAGGATTTTCAGTCCAGCATCACAGCAGCAGGACTTTGCAGGGTTGCTCATCAATTCCTCTTCCTGCTTTTAGGTGACTCTGGGATTTGTAGTCCACAGTTGTAGCCAGCAGTAACTTTCAGTAAGTTTAGCAGGGCAGGACAGCTTTCTACTCAGGGGAAGGAAGCTTTAACCCCGCACCCTGGCCCCAGACCTCAGCTGGGGTTTGCCTGGGGGGGCACCATCCCTGCCTCTCTCTTCTCCCCTCCTTCCAACCCTTCTCTGCTAGAGCATAGCCCAGCACAGGGCTGGAAAGCATGCTAGGATGCTGGGGGACTCTGATTTAACTTGAACCAAGAAGGTGTCTGGGACAGAATTTTCATTAACTGGTTTGACTCAAATCAGTTAAGTCTGATACTATATTCAACCAGGTTTATTTCTAACCAGTTGCAGTCATTTTGAAACTGGTTTATGGGCACTTAACTTCTGTTCTATTACAGGTTTAAACCAGTTTCTGATCACTTAAACCAGTTCATCTGTAACTTCTGTCCCTAGCCTTTATGTTCTAAAACTTGCAGCATTTTCAAAATGGGTAAACTGCATCAATTCTGGATGAAATAAGTGTATGGTTATCTGTAGTAATTGCCCTATCTTCAAGTTACTGTAGGTATGCTTATTTCTAAGCCAGCGTTTTCAAATTTGCTTCTCACTTCCATGTGCTGAGGGAGAGCAGGGTCTGACAGTAAGGAAAGGGCTGTAGGGGAAAGAAGTTTTGGGGGCAGAGGGCAAGGGAACTACCTGACCTCTGAGGGGGGACAAATTCAAGGCAAATCTCTAATAATTAAATTTTATACCTGGAATATTACCACATTATATATAAACTTTCCATATATAGAATCTAATTATTGGAGAATCATCTTATATATGAGTAAATACAGTACCTTTTCTGACACCTGTGAATGATAAGCAGGATTTTCCTAAAGTTTTATTTTTAAATTTTGCGTTGTGTTGCTTTTTTGAGGTAGAAAGCTTACCAATTAATGTAAATTCATGCAGAAAAATAAGAAGGCTTTAAAGTCATGCTGTTGAATATCTGTCAAACAGTATCAGTTTGCATATACCTAAAAGCTGAAATTGAAGACAAATAAAGGTGGGAGGGGGAATGAACTGATATATTTTTCAGTTTATCTGTACTCTTGGGAAAAGCTTTAGGATTAATGAAATTCTGAGGTATCTCCTGTACTAGTTCTTGGTGGCAATTGTTACACATATCCATGTCACGGTTTGTATGCAGGATACTCCAGCAGTCACATTTTGGAGAAAAGGCAGGCAGTTTGTTTGTGTTTGCTTACCTTGCTGTTTCACAGGACAGTGGTAAAAAATGCAGAAGGAATTAATTCATAGTTTCATAGTTTGTAGGGTCGGAAGGGACCTGAGCAGATCATCTAGTCCGACCCCCTGCCATGGCAGGAAAGAATACTGGGGTCAAATGACCCCAGCAAGATGTTCATTCTACTGTTTGGAGTTAACAAGGATAAAATGAATGTTTTACAATAAGTAATATATAGCAAAAGTAATATATGAGCAAAAATGACAGTGACTTTTAGTATAAAAATCTACCCATGAAATAAAAATCTCTGTGAACAATGAAATAGTAACAACATTCAAAACATGGTCAAACATTTTCATTGCCTAAAGATTTCTGAAACTTTTTTTCTTGGTAGTGTCCATCATTCTTAAGAATGAGTCCATATTTTAAGTATTTACAGGGCATGTCTCCAGTAGTGTCTCTGTACCATGAAGAGTAGCAAGGCAGCAAGAGATATACTAAACTGATATTATCAGTAATTGCAGACACCATCGTCCACACTTCACACTGGAGGGAGGTGCGGAGAGTTCTGCAATCCAGCTGCAGTAACAAACCAATTTGACAGTTCCCTCACCCCACTTGGGGGAGATGAAGATGATCTTATTGTGGTGGTGCATTTATTTTCTCAAAGCTCCAGGACTAGGGTTTGTCATATATATGCATAAGACCAGAGACCACTTGCTCTAAGCAAAGTGTTATGACATTAGCAGTGTTGGGAGTTCACTTTCCATTCTGTTTTAATTCAGGGAAACCTTGATTAACCAGAGATTGGTTATCCCCCTCCCCCCCACACACACACACACACATATTGCTTAGGTATGTTTTATTGCCTGATGGGACTTCAACCTTGCAGAACCAAACTTCAAGAAAGCTCCCAGCTGTCTAAAACCACAATAATGTGAAAATTTCAGATGTCTCTTTCCCAACCCTGAGACTGAGTAAATTTTGTGTTGTGTTCTCTGAATTCACAAAATGTTTCTTAATGATTTTTCAATCATTTGCAGCTGGTTAAATCAACAGATTCCTGGTGTCTGATTTGTGTAGGATACAGTGTCATCTTTCAGCAGGATAGTATTCACCAGCTGTGGACTTGGAGGTGCCATTTGTAATTAAAAATATTATTTTCAGTGCTTACCCTCCATTTCGTTCAAACTAAAAAGGGCTCATTTCCTTATGAACTTTTCACACTACTGACTAAGTAAAATGGGTGGAGTTTTCCCTTCAATCATTTCTATTGTTACATGTATTTGATAGCAATGTTCAGTGAGTCTTTGCTAGATTTGGAGAGACTCTTATAGACTATTGGGTGTTAAATGGTGTTCTCTGCTCAGTGACCTCCAACAACTGACATCTCCTGTTTTAAGAACTTCCTGTTGTTTTACTGGTGAGCATTGGTTTTTTATTAAGCACATTTGAGTTCTGCACACTATTATCCTTTGCCCTTTAAAGGGAGGGACTAATGTTGGTTTTGGCTTCTGGATGAAAATTTTACTTACTGGCTTCAAAAAGAACCACTGCAAAAAAAATCTCAAAAGTTAAATTACAAATCATATTCAACATCATATGTTACTCTCTACAGCTTTGTAGGCAGCAGAACATTGCCACAAATTTTAGTGCAGCTAATGTCTGCGGTATGCAGAAATTACTTAAAAATGTAGCCATGCCAATCCATAACATTTAAAAGCCACGATCCAGTCTCCAGAAGTTGATATTGGCTTAAAAATCACATGGTCTGCCTTAAAAAAAACCTTCACATTTCTAATTTTATTTCTCAAAAAATAATAAGCATTCAGTTTTTGAACTTTGAGGGTGCCTTTGGATCACCTTTTCAGCCTTTTCTCTACAACATCAAAAGCTAGGAACTTGAAACAAAAACTGAGATTCTTCCAAAATTAAATGCTGCAGGAGCTGGAGTTTTTAAGAAAAACATTAACTATTGTGTGATAACATTACAAAAACTGACAATACTGAATATGTATATATAAATGGGCACTTCTCTTTTATTGCCTAAAGCCAAATAGTTTAAATTGCAACTGCTGCTTTGAAATGACATAGAATTTGCCTAAACCTACAAAAGCAAGGAATTTCATCTTTATCACCCTTTTGTACTAAAGTACTGCAATATCAACTTTCAGAACTCTACGCTATGCTAGACCTAAGGAGCACAAAAAAAAAAGGATTTCAGTCTTTAATTCTGAACGTTTATAGGTTTAGTGAATCTGTTCTTTAATATTATTTGAACAATTTTTTTTTAAATTAAACAAATCCACAAACTGCAGATTTGGAGCTTGAACATATGGAATTGAAGGGCGTGATGTATCTAGTGATAAAGTTAAATCAATTACATTGTTCTTCAGATCTTACCAGTATGGTGTATTCCAGGGGCTCTGTGATCCAACCCATTGAGCACTATCACCTAAGTCTCCGGTGCTACCTATGGTTTCCTGTGCCATGTGCCAGACCAGACCCATGCACTACCCGGGGGCAGGATGCTGTCTGTGCATTGTGGGCAGCACATAGGACTAGTCCCAAGGACATGCGCATTCTCAATACCTTGGTGCTGCCAAAGTATTGAGAATGAGAAATGAATATGCACAATACTTTGTTAGCCTAGCAATATCCCACACTTGCATCATAACAGAGTATGAAAAAGTAGGAAACAGATTTAGCTTCCATTCAGCATAGTAGCAGATCACAAGTTAGTAGTAGGTTAGTAGTCCTGTTCTCATTAACCATGTATTTAAATACTTTGCTGAATTAGGACCTTAAAATGGAGGAGCCTTTTTAAAACTGAAAATGAACAGTTTTTTAAGTACGTGAAAGTGTTTTTCTAACAGTGTTTGGTTTGACTTGAATTCATGTGCAACTTAAACGTATCTGAGACTTTTGCCTCAATAGCTAATATCTATTTAAAAAGACATCTGTTTTCCTAACAACTTTGTACATACCAGTGAATAAAAGTATCATTCTTATATTTATTTGAAGATTAATGAAGCATTGGAATTAACAATAAGGTGTTACTTTATTCTTTTCAATATGTGTTTAACTTGGAAGTTCTAAGTTTTACATGTTTGACTGGATCAAAAAAAAAAAACAACCAAAAAAACCCAAAACAACAGAGAACTTCAAAAGCTATTGATGCTGCCTTCTGGTCAGACTTCTGTCTTTGTTCCTGTCATTAATTAGTTTATTCTGTCCTGCAGAGAGAATTAACACCACAGTCCAATAAAAGAAAGCAAGCCAAATGCTGCTAGGATCAGAGCACTAAAGTAATTATGGATTGATTTAAATGTTTATCTACTTTACAGGTGGGAAGGAAAGAATGAAGCTGAAGTGGGCCGATGCAAGGAGACTGGCAAGATTCATGTGAGAGTCAATCTCAAATACTACAGGCCGACTGAAGTGGTAAGAAAATGCCCTCTCCCAGCTTTACAAATGAATAATCCAATCACTCAGCCAATAAATTGCTGCATTTGGTCAGCTGTCTGTGAAAATGCTGTAATTGCACACCTACTGCCAGCTTTCAAAGCTCTAAATTAGGCTGCTCATCAGCCCCCCTGCAGTAAGTTACCCAAAAGCAAACAAAACAAAAAATGCAAAGGACCGGATTTGCAATGCACTAATTCACCAGCTGCTGGGTGGAGGTTGGTGTCCTTGGACAGAACTAAAGGAATGTGCGTGTAACTTCACCTTGCAGGGGATGACAACAAAAGTCCAATCAAATTGTTGTCTCTCTTGAATTAAAATCTGCATCTGGTCTTCTCTTTCAGAGCTGCTAGAAATAAATAATGGTGGTGCAGTGATATTTTTCCGTTTTTAAATATCTCTTCCCATATGTTAATAAAATCATACAACTTAACCTATGAATTCCCTCCGATGACTATCCTCAGCAAAAAAATTCTATCTTTGTGACTTTTGGAAGTAGTATAAAAGCTGACAGTCATTTAATAACTGCATTCATAGGACACTATTCCACAAAACCCCTTAAGCATAAAAACTAACTGACACTGACATGATACCTCCCACTGAAGTCAGTGGAGACATCTTTAAAGCACAGCCTGAAGAATCTGGCCAGTAGTACATTTCTTCTCTATGAATACTGAACTAGCTACAAAAAAATGAGCTTTTGCTTAGTACATGGGCAGATAGTGACAACTCAGTGCTGGCACAGAGTGGGGTTCAGGTTTATAGATGCAGCAAAGAGTTGTTCACAGTGCTAATGGAGAATAGGAGTTCCAAGGAAACGTTGTGCTTGACTTCTCCCCGGGAGGTTGATACCAGCCCTGCTGGCTGCTGTCATAACATCAGCTGTCACTGGATCCATTCAGAAATGTCGGCAGTAACTTCCTGATACAAGTGAGGTGTCACAAGAGCACATTTGTCTTGACTCAGACCCAGGGGAAGGTAAAAACAAGTGTGTGTGTGTAAACGCATATCAGTTCCAAAATGGAAATTCAAAGAGGCAAAAGAAACTTAATGTTACATAACAAAAAAGGGCTGGATCTGTATTTCAGAATCCTTTAAAAAACTAGGAAGTTGTTAAGAAATGTCTGTCATTCTTTACTTAGGCAGGGTGTCCAAGAGAGAAAGACATAAAGACATTGACTTGCTGAACAGGAAAAGGACCCTTGACCCAACACATCTGTGCTTTGTAAGGCCTGCTTTCTTGCTCTGTCATCATAGGCAGTACCTTTTCCTCAAAACCATTGATTTATTCCTCCAGATGCATTGTAGTGGGGCATTTGCCCAAATGACTTCACTCCATAGGGTTAGTATTCTCTGTCCATGACGTCTCTATCTGTCCCATTTTTAGAACCCAAATCCTGGTTTTCAAACTCCTCAGCACTTGCATAGACTTTTCTTCTGCATTACTGCTTTAATATTTAAGCACAGATTGTTGAGAAGTGCTTTTGTCATCAGAGATATATCTGTGTATGGCAGTGATGCTCACAGTTTGGGCCCTACAGGCCCAATAAATGGCATGGGGCCAATGTGAAGGCCAGATCAGGCCCTGTGCCAACTCTGCACACCTGAACTAGCATGCACAGCCACAACCTGTGAGGCTTCCCACAGATCCTTGAGGAGCTCTGCAGACCAGATGACATGGTGCTGAGGGATGGAGCTAGATTGCAAGCTGGAGGTTGAACACCTTATTGTATAAGGATCCAGTAAGTGTACAGTGAAGTTTGGGTCCATGCAAAATCTATTGACTTTGAAAATCCAGCCCTACTGAGCTATCATGAAAACTTTTCCTATGCAATAAAAATTTAAAATAAATATAAAAATAACCTCTTCAGTATTTCAGGAAAATAACAATACCTAACATCGTGGAATCTACCTAACTACCATGGCTGTGTTTCCTATGAAGTAATAACAGCCTTACTGATAAAACTGGAACTGAATGCAATACTGTACATTTGCTCTCCTATTTCCAGTATTCAAAGTATTCAGGAGAAAGTCTAAGTCTTCTTAGAAATGTCCAAGCTTAAATCTTTAACTACACAACCTTTCCAGAACTACTAAGATTTAGGATTTAATATCTTTTTAATCTTCTTTTGTATGTATACAAAAAACTGTAGCCAAAATTTTCAAAAAGTCTTTTGGAGGTCCATGTTGCTAAGCACCCACTTAATGAGCCCCTTTTGGTGTGTCTCATATCAGACGCTTTGAATTGTAACTTCCTTTTGAAAATCTTGGCCAATGGCTTAATCCTGCTCTTACCAGTGAAAATCAAAAGTAAATCCATTTAATTCAGTGGCATCGCATCTATATAAATAAGAGACCAAAATCCAATCCAGTGCCAAAAAGCAAATGAACATAACCACTTTGCTAAAAGAAACGATTCTGCATATGCCTCCATCCCCTTTTGAGGGCAGAAAGGCTTGGGTTGAGACTTTCAAAGTTAGCTGAGGGGCTTAGCCATGCAATTAGGTTAATGGGAGTGGCATGGCTAACCTACCACACTTGTCTTAGAAAATCTAACACTCAGATTCTCGCCATTCATTTCAGAGAAGTTTTGTTTTGTTTTTCTAAATTGAATTCAGTATTTTGAAAATTAAAAACAAATGCTTGCATTGTATGCATATACATGCACACACACGTGCATAGGCATTCATTTTTATATATAAACCAGTGAGTGTTGGTAGTTAGGATAAGTTCATTTTAAAATGCATCTATTCCATTCAGTTAAGTGCACTCTGGGGTCAAGGCCTCTGTCCTGAAGAGCTTAACAACACTGAAGAAGAAACTGTGAAATGTGAGACCTATCTTCTGGTTGAACTGAGTGGACTGTTTGAATGCCTTGACTCGAAATCTGTTGACTCCCTTTAGATACTGAAGCTTTTGATTGCTTTGGGGGCCCTTTGGTACTCACTGGCTTTGGGAATTATCCCCTGCTAACCCCTCCAGCCACCTGTCCTCCCTCCTGTTTGCTGCTTACAGACCTAACAATATTTTTGTTTTGACTTCCATTCTATTCTTCCCATTTTGACTGGTTTACAAACTGGACCTTGTTACAATAGGTTGATCACTGCCAGTCTTTTTTGTATAGTAATTCCTGTATCCTTCTCATAATCACTGGGTTTTAGAAATACTCTGTTGCAAATGCATTCTCTGTGCAGGGCTCTCTGTCTCAGCTCTTTACAAAATACGTTTTCAAACATAGTGAAGGCTTCTGAAGCCCACATCTCCTTGGCTGGAAAGTAAGTAACGCAAGACTCATGTAGAGATTTGCAAATTTAAAGAGAGACTGTTGTTACTCCTCCATTCATATGAAGGATTCATATCCTTCAGAATCTGTCCTTTTTAGTCTTCAGAATCAAGTATGTCCAAAATGTTCAAGTGTAGTTGCCTCAAGTTAGGCACTTTTATAGTATGGACAGACAAGCCAAATGTACCAAGTTAAATAGGAAGGAATTTACCACTCAGTCATTTTCTGGCAGCTGTGTCCTCTCTCCA
Source organism: Crocodylus porosus (assembly GCF_001723895.1). Lineage (NCBI taxonomy): Eukaryota > Metazoa > Chordata > Crocodylia > Crocodylidae > Crocodylus > Crocodylus porosus. The sequence continues at coordinate 146,153,068 of NW_017728886.1, forward strand.
GTCTTATCCCATGATAAGTGGAAGCTAAACTATGGTAACTTAGCCCCATTTCATTCAGGAGTAAACTGCCTCAGTTTAGCTTTCACTTATGGTACACAAGAGTTACTGTGGAGCATCTAGCATGCAGAAAATGCCCCCATAGAAAATCCCCTTCTCCTTTTAATGCAGTATGATTTGTTTATCATGCCATACCCTTAGGCACTGAAATAAGTGGCTTGATTTGCAAAAGTACTGAGCCACCCATAGCTCAGCAGGTCTGAAAATTCAGGCCTCTCATTTAGCTATTCCAATCCAAATTTAGACAACTACGTTTAGGGAGCCATCAGAAAATTCTGGTCTGTCTCTCAAATATTTTTCTCTTTCAGTAAATTTTATTTGTCATTAATTTGTTCTTTTTTGTTCACCTTATGTATCTATGCTGAAAACCACCATAGTACTTTCTCTGAGGGAATCCAGTAAGCTAGTTAAGCAAAGACTTCCCTCCAAAAATAACATATTGGCTGTTTCTAATCAAATTATTCTTGTTGAGGTGTTCTAGCAATAGTGCCTTTAATATTTTTCCCACAAATGATGTTAAGCTAACTGTTCTGTAATTGCCCACACCATCCCACAGCCCACTGCTGCAACAGTGACATTTAACACTTTCCAGACCTCAGGAATCTGATCTGTCATCCGAGAACTTACATAAATACCAGTTAGGATTTCACTAATTTCTGTCTTCATTTCTAAAAAGAAAGGAAAGAACCCTTTCTACCTTGTGGACATATTGTAAATTATTTATATCTTTGGCTTTCTATGACTTAAATGAGATCCTTTTCTCTACACACACATCCATTGCTGTCATAGAACTTGGTTTGAGCAGGGGAATTTGCACTCAAGAGGGTGTGTCATTGGTGCATTATGAGCTTGTACAGACAAAACTGCATGGATGTACTTAACACCATTGCAAATTTTCATAATATGGACAAGACCTAACACCTCAATCATGTCAAGTATCATGATAGTTGTTCATCCTTTTACCCCGTTGTGTAAAGAAAAAAAACACACTAACTTGTTCCTTTTCTATATTCTCTGTTTCCAGTTCTTAGAAATTTAAGGGAAGAATGTGTTTTCTCATGTATCTTTCTAGCACAGAAACCATAACAAATCATTATGGTTAGTTGGACTATTCTTGGGAGCAGAATCTTCAGTGATTCTTTCTCCTCCCGTAATTTTCTTCTGAACCTGCTTTTGCTTATTTTTAATAGAAGTCTCAGTCCTCCTTGCCAGCTTGTTTATATTTTTCAAAGAGTTGTTTATACATATATATACATATATATTAAAGTCTTCTACTTATTGCTTACACTAATCTTTACATCCCTACTTAATCACATTTGGCCTCAGCTGCCCTTTTTTCCTCTTCGGAATTAACCAGGATAGCTTTAAATTTCACTCTCTTCAAATGTTTTTTAAATAGTCAGATCTATGTTTCCCATGCTTCATAGGATTCCACTAAAAATTCCTCGGGGCATATCACATTCCCCCAAAGTCAGCTCTCCTCAAGTCGAAAACATTTGTGCTTCTTCCTCTAAGTTCTTCAGCCCTAAAGAGCTTTTAAAATGTAATGAAACTGTGATCACAAAATCCTAGATGCCCCCAACTTCCACTTTATTTTTCATACATGCCTCATTTCCTACTATTAGATTCAGAATAGGCTCTGACTCCTTACATTGTTTAAACGTCTTTATAAGGAAACCCAGGCTTCCCTTCCTTAAGGGTCCATTTTCCCATCCATGTGACTTGTACCCCAATCATGCAAGTAAGATTAGGGCATTCAAGGAAGAATAATCCTTAGAAATCTATTTTCCTGTATTCCCAGCTAGAAACCAGATAAATAACCTAAGTTTTATTATAAGAATAATGACTTTCTGACAAACCTGTCTTATCTGAAGGGTTGTGGGAAGGGAAAAACTGCTTTACTTTCTTTTCTTTTCTTGGAAGTCTGTGTCAACATCAGAAAATCACTACCTTAGTAAATGATTACCTTTATTGTCCTTAACTCTTCTCCAAACTCTGCTACTGTGCCAGCCAAAATATTTATATCTATAATTACTTCAGACTCAACAGTATCCCTTGGTTCCATTTACACCCATTCACACTTCTTCATTTTGCCCCTTCATCCTAATATTAAAAATTACACTGCCACTTTTCTATTTCATTCTTATGTCTCAGGTCAGAAGCTATGAAGTTAGGATGAGAAACAATGCCTCTAATTCTGCAAAACACAGTAATGATTAATTTATAATTTGTCCCTCGCAGCACTTTTCTGAAACACTCAGCCCTTGACAGATTGTAAATATTTAGGCATCTCACTGCAAGATGGGTAAAAGGTATCCATCCTGTTTCCAAAATGGAAAGAACTTGCCTGGTCAGGGGCAGAGCCAAGAACAGGACATAATGGTGACACCCTCTAAGCCCTGGCTCACCCATCCTGTGCACATGTATATATATGTATGGAAGACTTTTTGCTTTTTCTTATCTTGTCTTTGCTTTTTTCTTCTGCATTCCTTTAAATTCTTCCTTGAATGTCACTATGCCCCCCCAGTACAGTATGTAAAGATCATATGTTGTTATCAGATTAATTATCTCTCACAGTGTGTCTTCCAAACTTTGTCTTCAGCAAGCTTATGGCCAGTGCTCTTCACTATCTTAATCCTCCTAACAGATGCCTTTGTGCCTTTGCCTTAGTTATAAGACTAACTATCCTGATATTATGTCCCCTTGTGCAGGAACAATTACCCACGAGGCCTGCTTCAGATGCATGTACAAACCTGTGACTCTTTTTGTTGTTTCTTCATGGCTTGCTCATTATGTCATATTTGACAAACCCGTCTTTTAAATCCTTTCTGGTGATATCCAACACTGGAATCTTACTGGACGCCACCACGACAGTCATTCCAGGCTACACTTAATAGTTAACTAATTGCTGTCCTGTATGTCATTCTGCTTCTCATCTGCTGTGCCTCCAACATACTTCTCTGGAAACTTTCACAGCTGGCCTTGTTCCCCCTCCTCCCCTGCTGTCATTCCTGAGGTTTAAAACCAGCCATGTGTCATCTGTGAACTTTGCTTATTCATTGATCTTAAACATCAACCTGTCTCTCTAAATCTGCTATCTGATCCCCTAGTACTGCAACTAACTGACAACCCTTGCCAAAAGAAAAGTGTCCCCTTACCTCGTCAGATCTAAGTCAAAAATGGCTTTGCCCTTTGACTCTTTCACTGTACTTGTTGCAAGATTCATGGCCATTTTTATGAAATGGTGAAAAATGGTTGATGAAAATTTGGACCTACTGTAAGCAAAACAATCCTTTGCTGTGGTTGTGCAGGAGATTGCAAATCCTTTGAAAGCATAGTTTAGAGATAAAACTGTCGCACAGGCATACATGCAGAATGGTGATTTTTTTTTTCTCATTGATCATTTCTCTAAATGAGGCTGACGGGGCAATTAGTGGTAATTTTGGAAATGCAGGAGATCTAGGCTTGACTCTTGAAAGACAATTTTTAAGTCAAGCTTGAGTAAATGGAGGATTTAAGATCGAGGGAGGGGAGTGAAAAATGAGGGCTGTTCTGCTCCCTAATAAGGCCATGATCCAAGGCATTTATGCTTTTGCTTAATTTTAAGCCTGGAGATTGTAGTTTGCATAGCTTGTATGCTTAAGGTAAACACACGCTTATGTTTTTGCCAAATCTTAATGTGAAATGAAGCCGGCCAGTACAAATGAAAACTCACTCAACCGATCCATAGAGTTTCAAGACTGTCATTTGGGGGTTTTTTTCCACCCACTGTTAACGCGTGCTTCTCTAGTCAGGAGTGGGCAATGTTGAAATACCTCAAGAGAGCTGTTCTCACCAGATTCCCAGCAGACTGGAAAGGATCTGATTAAGTTCAGAGAACGTTGGGGTTTTTTCTTTTAAATCAATTGCTCCTGAGGCAATACTTCCTGTCTGTGATTGACAAGAAGTGTTGTGGTTATCAGGCTAGATTATCTCAAATACCTCCCTTACCTTCTCCCCTTCTTTGGGTGACCCTCTCCCATCTTTATTCACATGTATTAAGTCTCTTCTTATCTCACCAGTTATCCTCTGGTCTCCTCTTTCCCTCAGCCTCCCATTTGGCCCTCTCCCGTTCCTCCTCATCTACTCTCTCATTTTCCCCATGCCTTGTTTTCTTATCTCTGCCTGTCCCGTCCTGTTGATGCGTGGGCTCTTTACGCTAAAACAGCTGTATCAAAAAAAAGCAGAGGAGGGAACTGGGAAGGGAGCAGGACGGGAGCATACAAAATCCCTAATGGAGCTCGTTTTCTGATCGCTCCAGCCCACTTCATATTGTCCAAACACCCTGTCCCTTTCCTATGTATCCATATGAGGTCAGCTTTTCAAAAAAGCCTAGGGACCAGCTTTGCATGTGCCCATGTGTCACAAGTAGGTTCAGATTTCCATTCAGCACCCTGCAGTTCCCAATCTGACACTCAGAGTAAGATTTTCAAAAGACTTCAGTAACTCAGGCATGGGGTGCTTTAAAAAATCTATGTAATTAATTTCTGTTTCCCCAGATGGGAGTTGAGTAGTTCTCAAAATCTTATCCTTTTCTAGACACCTGCCAAACATTTTTGAAAATGTCCAGTGGTGCCAGGTTTTCATAGATCCATAGATTGTTAGGGGCTGGAAGGGACCTTGCAGATCATCAGGTGCAGTCCCCCCACTCTGGGAAGGAAGACAACTGGGATTAAGTGACCCCAGCGAGGTGACTGTCCGGTCTCCTCTTGAAAACCTCCAGGGTAGGTGATTGTACCAACATTGGAGGGAGTTTATTCCACAATCTGGACACCCTGACTATGAAGGAGTTTTTCCTGATATTAAACCTGAAGTGACCTTCCAGGAGTTTGTATCCATTAGTCCTGGTCTTCCCCAGGGGTGTCTACCAAGCTCCTGATACACTCCTCTGATATAGTGGTAAGCTGCTATCAAGTTCCCTCTCAACCTTCTCTTCTTTAGGCTAAAGAGACCCAGGCCCCTCAGCCTTTCCTCATATGGCTTGCCTTGCAAGTCCCTGATCATATGGGTGGCTCTTTTCTGGACCCTCTCAAGTTTTTCCACATTCTTATTGAAGTGCAGCACCCAGAACTGGACACAGTACTGCAGCTGTGGTCTAACCAGTGCTGAGTACAGCAGGAGTATCACTCCCTTAGTTTTACACGAGATACTTCAGCTGATGCATGCCAGCGTGTTATTTGCCCTGCTAACCGCCACCTCACACTAACAGCTCATATTCATGCAATGGTCAGACATTACCCCTAGGTCCCTTTTGGCCATGGTGCAAGTCAAGCTGTCACCACCAAGCCTGTATGTATGTTGAGGGTTGTTTGCCCCCAGGTGGAGCACCTTACACTTGGAAGTGTTAAACTTCATCTGGTTTTGGTCTGCCCAACACTCTAGCCTGTCCAGGTCCACCTGTATCTGCAACCTCTCTTCTGACGTGACCACACTGTCCCATAACTTGGTGTTGTCCGCGAACTTGGCCAGCAAGCTTTTCACTCCCCCATCTAAATCATTGATAAAGATGTTGAAAAGCACCGGTCCAAGCATGAACTCCTGAGGGTCACCACTAGCCACTTCATGCCAAGACAGCACAGATCTGTTCATGAGAACTCTCTGGGTCGTACCGTGTAGCCAGTTTTCCACCCACTGAACTGTTGAGCAGTTAAGCCCACAATTTTCCCACAAGGATATCATGGGATACTAGATCAAAAGCCTTTTGGAAGTCTAGGTATATAAGGTCTACCTTGTCTCCCATGTCCACGTGGCGAGATACCTGGTTGTAGAAGGATGAAATTGGTAGGACAAGACCTACCTGTGGCCAAGCCATGCTGGCTGTCATTCAAAATCTTATCTTCCGCGAAAGTATCGCATGTAGATTCTTTAGTGAGCTTTTCCAGGATTTTCCCAGGCCTATAGTTGCCCAGGTACTCCTTCTTCTGCTTCTTGAAGATGGGCACAATGTTGGCCCCCTTCCAATCCTCAGGGATTTTCCCTGTGCATCATGAATTCTGAAAGAGCTTTGCCAGGGGTTCTGCAATGACCTCAGCCAGCTCCTTCAGGACTCTTGGATGAAGTCCATCCAGTCCTGCGGACATATAAATGTCTAGCTTTTCTAGTTGGTATTGCCTCTGCTCAGTATCCACAGTGGGGAGGCTGTCATTCCTGGCATGCCCCTTATGAGCCTTATCTTGTTTGTCTTTCCCCTTGGTCCAGTGAAATACTGAAGCAAAGTGGGCATTCAGGAGTTCATTTTTTTCCTGAATGCCAGTTACCAGCTGTCCCAAGGTATTAAGCAGGGGTCCCACACTTCCATTTGTTTTCCTTCTAGTGCCTACATACCTAAAGAAGGACTTCTTATTGTCCTTGACTTCTGTGGCTAACCTAAACTCAGTCACTGCCTTGGCTTTCCTGATCATTTCTGTACAAGTGCTGGCTACTATTGTATAATCTTCCTTGAGGACCATCCCCACCATACATACACCTCTTTTTTTCTTTTTTAAGAGGACCACAAAGTCCCTATTAAGCCAGGAGGGCTTGCCAGCCCTTCTGCTATCTTTCCTCTTTGAAGGAACTGTTTTCTTTTATGCTTCAAGGATCATATCCTTAAGCAATGACCATTCTCCATGCACCCCATTTGCCTTCCCTTCCTGGTCCTGCATCGCCTCCCCTACTAATGCTCTGAGTGTGTCAGAGTCAGCATTTTTGAAGTCCAGGACTTCAGTCCTGCTCATTGATTTGTCAGCCTTGCGGCAGATGGTGAACCTAATAATTTCATGGTCGCTGTCACCCAGGTTACCCTCAGTGTTCAAGCCACACACCAGATCATCTCCATTGGCCAAGATCAAGTCTAGGAAAGCGTTACCTCTGGTTAGCCCTTGCACTTCCTGGGTCAGGAAGATCTCCTTGATCACAGTCAGGAATGAATGAATGATCTGGCCTGGCCAACTGTTCTTCTCAATCTATATCTGGGTAATTGAAGTCATCCATGACAACCAAGTCCCTTGAACGCGTGGCCTCTGTTAGTTCTTGAGAGAACTCCAGATCCAGCTCCTTTCCTTGGTTCAGTGGCTTGTAGTAAATGCCTACAGATAGGTTTCTCTCACCTTCCTGCCCACCCCCCTTGACCCAGAGGGTTTTAAGCTGCTTATCTTCGGAGCCAATGTCAGCCTCCAGAGAGGAGTACTGCCCTCTCATGTAGAGATCTAGGCCTCTGCCTTTTCTTCCTACTCTGTCCTTTCTGTGCAAGGTATAGCCCTCTACGGCTACCCTCCAATCATGCAAGGAGTCCCACAAGGTCTCTGTGATCCCTGCTAGGTCATGATGCCCACTAGAGAGCAGGAGGGCTAACTCCTCCTGCTTGTACCCCGTGCTCCTGGCATTGGTCTACAGGCAGCTGAGGCCCCCAGCTGATGAACTCAATTTTATGAGGTGCTGTGGGAGAACTGTTTGGTGAACATTTTCAAAAACAGTTGTGTTGGTGTCCTCCACAAGCGAGCTGTCCTATGTGCCAGTGCCCGGGCATGCTCCACTTGGCGCTTCCCCATCCCCCAGCAAAGTTGATTTAAAGCCGTGTCCAGTAGATCAACCATCCTGGCTGAGAACAGGGCCTTACCTCTCTGGGTGACATGAATGCCATCTCGTCCTAGGAGTCCTCTCTCCCTGAAGTGTGTGCTGTGGTCGACAAAACTGAACCCCTCACAGTAACACCACCATCTGAGGTGTCTGTTAACCTCTTCCATGCAGCCTTCCCTCCTGGGTCCATGGCCTGCAACAGGGAGCACAGAAGAGAAAACTATTTGAACCCCTAGTCCCTTGAGCTCAGCCCCCAAAGCCCTGTAGTCACTCATGACCTGGTCAGGGTTACCCCTAGCTGTGTCATTCATGCCCACATGGATGAGGAGCATGGGGTAATAGAGGGACAGTTGAACCTGGGGATCCTCTCCGCAACATCTCAGATGCAGGCCTCAGGGAGACAGCAGACCTCTTCGACTAAGGGGTCCAGATGGCAGATAGGTCCCCCTGTACCTCTCAGGAGAGAGTCCCCCCCCCCACCACCCAGCATATCCCCTAGGGGTGGTGTGGCAGGGCACTGTTTGTGCCTGCCACTTTAAGACCTGGGGCCAAGCAGTCAGTAGGTGCTTAATTGCGGTGGCCATTTTAGAGCTCTGGCCACCCATATAAACAGGGCATTTTGCTGCTGGCTGGAGGTGCAGCAACATCATCTGGCTGTGAGGTTTCATGGAACACTCTGCAAGGCATGGGCTGTGGTGTAGGGGAGGTACAGAGCCACAGATAGCGCCCCCCCCCCAGCATTGGGGCAAGAACTAGGCAGCCTCCTGCTTAATTAACAACAATTAATTAATTATCAGCAAGGCGTGGCGGGCGAGAAGGCAGGCAGGTAGCCCAGAAACAGGTGGGCGGGCCAAAGGTAAATCAGCCCAGAGAAGGCCCCCTGTTACAGGTGGGAATACTTACCTCCTGCATACTAACCCCCTCCTCCAGTGTCTCTGTTGGAGTCTCCTCATGTGTAGTGGGGGGAGCGTACCTGCTGTGCAGTGCCAGGGAGGAGTGGCCCTAGCTCTGTGTGCTCTGGACCTGGAGACAACTGTTTTCCAGGTAGCTCCAGGGGGGTCTTTGTGGCCAGTCTTCTTTGTGGCCACTTCCTCCCCCTTCTCCACATTCTTCTTCTCTCCTCCATTTCCCTGGAGTAGGACCTGGCAGCAGCTGTCAATATAATCTTCATGGGCCCTGATGGTGTATAGCTGGCGTACCTCCTCCTCAGGCTCCCGCACTCAGCCCTCCAGGGACTCCACTGAGGGGCACATCCCACAAGTGGGGGCGCTCCCATGCTTGGGTATCAGCAGCTTCTGCCACACCAGGCAGCCCCCACAGTGGCTGCAGGCTGTGTCTGGGTGGAGGTTTCAGTGCAGAGAAGTTGATGCTGACAGGCACAGTGGGTCACTGCCATGGCTGGAAGGTACTTCTCATACTTACCTGGTCTCAGCAGCTGCTCTTTAGGCCTCTGGGATCAGGCATTAATAAAGATGTTCACATCCTGTTTCTAACCAGTTTGAGCCTAACCTTTTCCTTGCATGCATTTTTGGAGCCCAGCCCAGGTAAAACCCTCACAGGGGAGGTTATTACCACAGAGCCATGAAAGGAACGGACAAGGTGAAAAAGAAAATGGCAGGTCTGGGCTTTGAATGGAAAGCAGAGCGTGTCTATGGGGCCAGGTTTCCTTCCTAAACTGTGAAATAAAGTGCTAGAATGCTGTGCCTACTTATTCATGCTCTGCTGGAGCCCATTTCCATTATCATTTTCTGTAGTAGGTATAGCGAGGGAACAAACTCCAACCAAATATTAAAGTGTTGCATGTGATACTGATTAAAAACTAAGCTTTAGCTTAGTTTGGGTAGATAAAACTCATGGATAATTACTGCTTAGCAGAAGTCTTTCAAAAATGTTATCCAGACAAGAGGGGTCATCTGCTATGATATACAATATATTCTGTGTTCTTAGGAAAATCTTCATATCCAGATACAGGGAAGTCCTGTTTCTATCTTCCCTTTCCCAGTCTTTCTGGTTTGTGTTGTATTTTTCGTATTGACTTAACTAGCAAATTATATATTTGAAAAAATAAAAAGGGCAAATGTCTATAAAAACAAGGCATTGATTTCCAGTAAAATATTGAATGTTTCTGCAACAGGATGTGGATTTGGAGAGTTTTCAAGGGTGGAGATACCATATAGGGCAGCTTATGGGCAGACGTTTCCTCTTGAGAGATGGCTCAGGGCTGCTTTCCAAACAGTCACCTTTTGCAGCAGTATCAGAGAACTACTTACTTGCCATGTTCACGTTATCTTTTTACTTTTTAATTAATTGCCAAAGTTTTGTTGTTTGGTTTCTCTCCTGTGGGCTTTCTTAAAAAAAAAAACAAAGTACTATATAAATGTTACCTTTAAAGCGTGCCGTAATCTATGCCATAGATGTACTGCACAGAGGTGCAGGTCTGATACCCTGTGGAAGTAATAAAGTTCCTGAGAAGAATTGATTATGATCATATTAAGGCATAGTCATCGAAAGAGAACCAAGTTGTGGCCTAGCAGTTTATGGATGAGTGAGGAAGAGGCAAAAGGACATCCTTTGTTCCCCTACACTGGACCGCCACATGACAAGTATCATTTCTCCCACCAGTGAGCCCCACAGTGCAGAAGGTAGTGCAGTCTTGCTGATCCAGTGAGGGAATTAAACCATATCATGGAGAAGGTAGGCTCTTTCTCAAGACAAAGGGAAACTAGCAGTGCTGTAGCATGCTGCCCTGCTACAGCGCAGTTGGGCCAAAGGCACAGTTTAGCTCTAGAGTTCGTCTGGGGCTAACCGGCTGCGAAATCTTTCCGATTCTATAGCCTGATTTTTCTGAAGAGCTGAAAGCTTGTACCTTCCTTACTCAACACCTTTGAAAACCAGACCACTAAAGGTAAAGGTCTAAAAGAGAAAAAAGTATGAAACCTGATTATCAAAGGAATAGATCAAAGAAAGAATATCAGTTAAGCATGAGGGCCATATGAATACATACATCAGTAAAGTAACCTGTAAAGGAGTATCGGTCTATGAAAAACATTCTCTCTCTGACCTCAGTCATAAACTCAGATTTTTTTTCCACAGAAAGAGCAGAAGAGCCCAGAAATGTACTTGCCAAGAGCAGAAAGAAATCAAATTATCACTTTCTACAAAAATCCATAATTTCTGAGGAAAACAGACACTTTCCAGGAATACTCTAAATTGGTTTAAAAGTTTACAATATTCTGTCCAAAAAAAAAGTTTCACAGAAAATTTTTGACCAGACTAACTTTCTATGGCAGTTCTTCTGTCCTTCACACCTCAATATTTCTCCCTTGCATTCCATTAATCAAAGGGTTGATAAGGAATGTAGGATTGAAAATTGTTGCTTATGTAACCTAAATGTTCACCTTTTTAAGTCATTGTTTCTAAATGGGCAAAATTTAGAGGGAGGCCTGAAGAGTCTGGGTATTTTCTAGTGTCATTGCCTAGATGCAGTGGTGATAGGTGCTTTATCAATGATATGTGGAAGAATGTTATCTTGGGATGACACTGCTTGCCGGCTCTGCCAGACACCAGAATAGCCTGTAACAATGATGTGGCCAGGTACAAAACTAAATGAAGTTAAACAACATTGCCAATTGATTTTAGCACCCCATTACTTTTTTTGGTATTCCCTTGTTTTCAAGGAGAAATTCAGTATGTATGCATTGCATGGAGGGCACACATAGAAGATCTGTTTTATATAAATTGGTTATTTTGCCATAAACCCCAGAAAGTGATCTTTCTGTTACAACATCCACATACTTATGCTGCACTAGGGAATGGATCTTAATGATAATGTTGGATGATCCAAACTGTCTGATCCCCCAAATGAGTGGGTGAAATTAGGGAGTAGTAATTATTAGCAAGGCAGGGAAGACTTAAACTTTCAAGAGCATTATGCCTAGGGCCAGTGGGTGGTTTTGTCCAAGGTTCACATATGGTATTTGAGTAGACCAAAGCAGACTGTAAAGCTGAAAAATATTAACAAGCTTTAAAAAAACCCCCACTAGCAACAGTTTAAAAGTGAAGCCTCCCTTGCGCGCGCGCGCGCGCACACACACACACACACACACACACACACACACGAATTATTGGAATCCAGAAAACTCTAAAGGGACTAGGTGAAGTTTGCATTATTGTCCATGAAATATTAAAGCATCTATTTCTCATTCAGCAGAGCTAGCATTTAAAGTATTAGCATTGTTTGGCATAACATAAAACAGGGATCAGTCATTCAACCCTTTGAAACATCTAACCGAGCCTCATTTAAATTTCACCTTTCCAGCTTTGCCAGTACATTTTAATTTTAATTTAGTAGAGTTCTCCTTTGCCTAGTCTTTTAGAATTTTATCTGTTGTACTGTGGTTAGGCAGGAAATCAGTTAAAACTTCAGCCTTTCTGCGCATGCCATGACACAAAGTACAGTAGTGCAGACAGCCACTGAAATTCAAACCAAACCACCTGACTAGCTACCAAAAATATCTTTTAAATCAGATTTCCTTTTTCTAAACTTTTTTTTCTTTCAGGCTTTCTCTTTTCCAAACTGCTGAACTGTACTGCAGTCTGGTCACGCTTAATACTATGTAACTGTATAAGGAAAAAAAGGTTAATGATAAGGAAAACAAAAAATGTATTTTAATATAGGATGGTTGCCTGTTTTCTTGTGTAGTAAGCTGTGACAAGTACATGTTTATAATTCACTACATCTGTAACTTCACTACATCTGTAACTGAGTCAGTGCTTTCCAGACCTTAGCTTAATGGATTCCTGTTGGGTGAGTGGGAGCAGAATTGTTTTTGTTTTTATTTTGTTTCTTTTCATTGATCTATAGAAAACATGACTTCTATATTATGATTCTTAAGAAGGAAAAAACATATATATATATATATATCACATAAACTTTTCTAAAATAACAAGAATCTCTGACCAAAGCGGTTGACTCCTACTATCATTTGTCTTTAGATAACAGTTGTAAATTCCCAAACCTCTAATCTCTGGCAGCGTTTCTCCCTTGATCCCAGATTCTGTTACTATGTGATGGGCGGGGGGATTAGAAAATTGGTTATATGGTAGAATTGTAAACAGAGGAAATGTGAGGTATTAGTAGAAGCTCAAGTGAGTGATATGACCAGGTTTGGTCTGTGTGCTCTGCTGGTAACTATGCAACAAAACCTACTATCCCACTTTTTATATCACTGTTTGTCCCCAGTGAGTAGTGAGTATGTGTTGTGACATTTACTTCTCACTCCAAAGAGTTCTTTTGCAGTGCTAATCCCATATGATTAGCATAGTCTTTTCTCCTGCTAACAGTAGGTCAAAGAGACAAGAAAAGAGTTTCCCAAGTCATGTTCAAGCATTTTTATTTCCAGAAGTTGTTAGTATTATTTGCGTATTTAACATACTGGTCAGATGCCTATTGCATGGTATGTGAGCTCCAAACAATCAAAAGCCAAAATCCACAAACTAGTTCAAATGCTGGATGCAGCAAGAAATGAATATGTGCAAAGGAGGAAATCAAAAAACTCTAGAAATAAGGCATGAGAGGAATCATTATGTATGCTGTATAAAGGGTAAGGGGAAAAGGTGGAGTCTGGAGCAAAATATTCAAACCAGGAAGGGAGTCTGTAAAAACATCATAACAGAGGCTTGTGCATGCTCAAAATGCAGCCAACAAGTGACTGATTGCCTTGGAAGGGAGTTCCTTTCCTAGGATGCTGCTCAGAGAAGTTCTTGCTCTTTCCTTCCAGTGTTAGGACCTAAAAGCAGATCCACCCTGGCCTTAATTATAACAACTGCTGAAAAGCATAAAAAAGAAAGAAATGATCACTCACTCAAGTAGTTACGTACTGTATTGTATTTGTGTAATAACACTCACATCTTGTGTTATATCTTTTTGACGTCCCCAGTAGTAAGTAAGTATAGTTGCAAATAGCATATTTGGCCCTATCTTAAGGAGCAAGCAGCTGCATCCTGTAGCTGCTTCAGCCAGGGATCAGTTTCAGAGTACACTTGGGTTGGCAGTACAACTTAATGTTCTAACCAGGAGGTGGCAAAGGCATGACTGACTGTGGCAAAGTTTATGTCTGAGTGAAACTAGCAGATTTTCCATATAAGCTGAAAATGATATTTGCCAAGATAAACATATGCCAAGTCTAACAAAATGGGCTTTTGAGGTCAATATAGAATTGTTTTTAAATGTCCCATTGACTGAAATCCTCTGTTTAGCCACAGGACAGAACAGGTAGCTGCTGCATAGGTTTTTGCACAAAGTTTTACCAGTTGATTAGAATCTGAATCTAAAGTGACCACACAGTGGAGTCCAGTAGTTTGGTCTCTGCATCTTGACAGAAATTGCCAACAAGTTTACTAATTATGGGGGTGTTTTCTCTGTTGAAGACATTTTGTCCACTACTCAAAGAAACACAATAAACAGGTAATTTTACATAAGTCACCAGTGACAGCAGGGAAGGACAAACTGATTTGATTAGGAGGAAATGCCTCTCATTCCTGTCCACTGCTTTTCCATAGCCCTTTTTTTTTTTTTTTTTTTTGTGCCCGAAGCTTGGTAGGTTTACCCAGGGGCAGATCCAAGGGTCTGTACTGGTACAGTTGCACCATTTCTTTGATTTCTGCTTCACCCGAAGTTTAAAAGCAACTTCCTAGTAGTGGCAGCAGCATTTCTATACTGGAGCAGTGAGGACATCAACTGACTTTATTTTTCATTAAAATATACCTGATTCCTCCTAAACTCTTCATTCCACAAGTGTCAATAGTTGTCTCTCCTTTTAATAGTCTTGAGGTTCTGAGTAATAATCAAACTAGCCTTTCTTCTGCAATTCTGGTGTCTGTCAGTTGCTCCTGGTAATGAAGCTCCTATTTTGCAGTCTTGCAGACTGCTTTTAAGTCGTTCCAATAGTTATATTTGCTTTTGTATCAATTTTAAACTAAATAATAGAGCCCTAGGCCTCTAGCATATTAGTAAAGCTTCTAGTTTCTTTTTAAGTAGAGAAAAATATGTCTTGTGTTGTATGTGATGATGTACCTTACCATCTGCACCCTCTTTTCACAATCTTAGATCCACCCATAGGTTCAACACAAACTCCTCCTATTTTACTTATAGGTATCAAGAACTCAGCCTGCTAGCACCGGGGGGTTTTGTTGGTGAAATCTCAAAGGTCTCAGCACCGCTATGAAAGACCCAAATCTTGGGTGATCTGAGGTCTTCCTATGATAGTTCTTTCAGGAAAGTCTCAGCAACGCTTTGTTCAGAAAGGACATCAACACCAACACCCAAGGTGATGTGGGCAAGGATGTCACAGGCTTTCACCTCACTTTCCTAAGCTCGCACAACCCATAGGAAGATTGTTTGGCCAGAACAAAGAATAGCATGAACAAGTCCCTGACTGCAAAATTAAGGGATAGAAAGAGATTCAGCTGGGTGAGTTTGGACAGGGATCCAAAATGCATGAAAATACAGATTTTTTTGTATTTCACCATCAACCTGGCTTAGTTTTGAACTGGTGAGTAGGGCTGTGTAAAGCTTTGGGTGCCGATTCAATTTGGAGGAGATTAGGCCCGATTCATCGGCTGAATCTCCAAATCCAAATCAAATCAGGAAACCAATAAAAAGGTCTGAATCGATTCAAAGCTCTCCAAATCAATTCGGAAAAGATTCAGAGAGCTTCAGAGATTTGGGCAGTCCCTGCTCGCCGCAGCAGGGAGCTGGACCTGGACTCTGCAGGTAAGTAGGGGGCAGGGTG